>NC_091435.1:97525689-97825689 GCF_964237555.1 Oryctolagus cuniculus
ATTGCTCATTCTGCATTTTCAAAGCCTTTGGTTCAGCTGCCAAAAATGCATTGAAAAAGTAAATCCTTTTTATAAGTTCCCTTAGGCTCTATCATGACTCACTGGAAATAGAATCAAATTTCTCCGAGACTATATTTTTCCATTGTTATCGGGAGAAATGGGTAAATAAGAAAAGGAAGGATCAAAATAAATAAAACTAGCTTTACTAAATCATAAATGTATAGAATACATTTCTGAAATATTCGTAAGAAACATTAGTTATTCATACCCCAATTTTATAAGACAGAATAGATCTAGTATGTTCTTACATGGGACTTCATAATTTGAGGGTGTGATTAATGATATTATTTTCTGTATCTTACTTTCTACAATCCAAATTCCTTATTTTGTGCTTATTGTAGGATAATGATGTATACTAAATGAAAAAGATCATAGAATCTGTTTAGTATTTAAACTGAGAAATTAGGTTTACAATTGTAAGATCTGACAAGTAACTATATGCATAAACAGCTCCTGGGGCAGAAACTGTGTTTTATTCCTAACAGTATCCCTACCCTTAACTTCTACCCAGACTCTCAGAATATCCTCAACAGATATTTGCTGAACAAGTCAGTACAAGTTTCAATTATAATGATGCATTAGACATTACAGCCAAATTATTAGAGTCATCCTTTTAGCATATTTTTCCCTCCAAGATTTTACACAAATTTCACATTTTCTAGGTTTGGGATTAAATTCAAAACTAAAACTTTTGGGGAAACATAATTTCTCCCCAGGCAATTTCCCCTGGTCCCTATGGTCAAAGTCCTTGTCCGCATTACCAGACCTCTCATAAACCCCGACAAGCCACTCTCCTGTGCCAGTTTTCACGCTTCATCACAAGAACAAGATGAGTGATGTTACATTAAAAGACTTTCTGTGAATGCGTAACCTTTGAAAGCTACTGGGTCCCAAAGACAGGGACATTCTCCCTAGAACATTGCTTTTGATCTATAGTACATTTTATAATTAATCCACACAGAATGAACGATAAGCATTAAGATCAAGTCATTTTGCATAAACTAAGAAGTTAAAATAAGATAATCCAACATTTTCCCCTGGATCAACTATAGCCAAATGCAAAGTATAGCATTCACAGGGTTCAAATTGTCTAAGGACAAGGTAAACTAACAGTAAGAATAGTGAGATAGAATCACAGAAAATTCAAATTGTTTCAACCAAAAAAAAAGTCTTTTGATATTAAAAACAACTAAACCAATTCCTGTTGGGTAGCAAAGGCTTTAAGGTTGATTTTTTTTTTTTAACTTTCATGTATTAGATCAGCTGAATAACAAAGCTAATATCTTATTAATATGAAACCACTAATGCCATAATGAGTGTTATGAAGTATTAAAATCATTATCCACTGAGATAATGCTAGATAATCACTAAGCTGGGTGAATGCTTCAGCCTGAACCAACAGTGTGTGCAGTACATCCATTTGGAAAGATTGGGCCTGAGTGGTTATGGCCTATTTTTATAGCAGGTTTCCATGACAAAGTCCCAAGATAGGCAGAAATGACCATCTTTATTTTATCTCTTGAAGAAATGATATGCAAAAAGCATGATCCAGTCACCCGCACTTCACAGTACTAGAAGAAAACGAAAACACGCAGTTTTTGGTTCAAGACAAAGGGAGGTTGGTTTTCCTTTTTGCTTTAGTCTTGCAGGTATGTCTACGTTTAAAGCACACTACTGTCACTTGATTTCTGGAATTAGTTGACACAAACGCAAGGCCACAGAAGTTCTTTATGTGCATAAAGCACAGCCAACACCTTTTATTATTACTGATAGCACTGCTGTCTCTCATCAGAGCTGAAATTCCTCTTCCGGTCAGGAGAAAGATGATAATGTAAGAGCCAGAGCAGCTCTGTCTCGCTGGTGTCAACTTGTCTTGACATTAAAAGATCCTTGGCTCCACACAGCTCTATGAACCCAGGAAATCAGCAACGAAGGAGAAACTGTGACCTTGAGTCAAAAAGGACCCAGGAAATCAGCAGCTAACAGACAACTGGGACCTTGGAAGTAAATAAGGTTTTCTTGCATACAAATTTCAGAGGATGTAAAATACTCCCTAATACTGACTTAAAAATTATATACATGCTACTAAAGTTTTAATGACTTGTGATCTTTTTAAAATTTACTTGTATGAGTGAAGTTGACATCTTTCGATTATTGTTTATAGTCTTTGCCTATATTCCTGCTGAACTACGGCCTTTTTACTTTTCACTCATTAAACTTTTTATTTAGTAGGACATTATGCCTTTGAGTATAATGTAAATTAAAAAATATGTTATCTCAAAAATAAAAAATTACATATAAATGTGCATGTATAAAATATTAATATAGGTGTTATAAAGATAATGTACTTGTATAATATATAAAATGTATGTTATAGTTATAGCATTACAAAAACATATAATGTTAAAAGAAGATTAATAATAGGCCACCTAATGTCTTCCTCTTGCAATATGTCAGGATAATTAAAACCAGGAATGGACATTTAGCCTGGTGGTTAAAATGCCTACAGCACTGTGGGTGTGATCCCTGGCTCATCTACTGACTCCGGCTTCCCTCCAATGCAGACTCTTGGAGGTAGCAATAATGGCTCAAGTAATTGGGTTTCTGCCACCTACAAGGGAGAGCTTAATTGTGTTCCTAGTTTCTGGCTCAGGCCCCAGCTTAGCCACAGCCATTGTGGCCTCTGGGGAGTGAACCAGTAGATGGGAAGTTTCTCTCTGAGTGTCCCTATGCTTCTCACATAAATGATACAAAAATTTTCAGAAACAATTAAATTATATTTTATATTTAAACATTTAAAATTTTTAATACTTTTAAGCTTTCAGAAGAGTTGCATGAAAATTTAAAGATCAGCTTCTGCTTTGAAATAATTTATGTTTCAATGAAAATTTACTTGATATGCCCCCCTACCTCCCATTGTTTTGTTTATTTGAAGGGCAGAGAGATGGAGACAGACAGGCAGAAATCTCTGTTCACTCATTCCACAAATATTCATAACAAATGCTGACTCTGGGTCAAAGTTGGGCAGAAACTGGGAACTGGGAACTCAATACTGGGTCTCCTACAGAGGAGGCAGGAACCCAAGGTCTTGGGCAATCACCTGCTGTGTACCAAGGTGCACAACAGTAAGAGATTGGGATTGGGAGCAGTGCCAGCACTGGAAACTAAGCACTCTGATATGGAACGCGGCCAGCCCAAGCAGGATCTTAATTACTGCACCAAATACCTGCATCCGAAAATCCAAATTTTAGACAGTGTGAGATTACAGCAAAAAGAGAACAGAATTGAACACTTTATCAGGAAAAGCTCAGGACAAAAGTTGCTTTTCTCTCAACTCTCAGAACTTTCCCCATTATTTCATGTAGAAAAATCTGTTTCATTACCATACATCACAGAGCCTTCAAAAAATGTATACAGTTGGAACATATAAATTCATTAGGTATTTCCTGAGTGACCTTTGGAGAAATCTTAAGTAAGACAATGCATATTAGTCAGAGAAATTGTTGCTTCATTGGATGAAGCCACAGTGGATGAGCCACACAAAATATTGATGGACATAAAATCAGTTCTGAAATTATAAATATTTGAGTTTATTTTGCTGTAGAACATGTTCTCTGAAATTGCTCAGAAATCAAAACGGAGAAGGCTAAGCCCCTTGTTGAATACTTCCAAGTATTGGATTAGCAGGTAAAATGAGGATCACACTTTCAATAACTGTTGAGCATGTGGGAACACGTGCATACAGCCCCAAGGCTTTGAGTGATGTAGATTTTTACCACTTCCTTTTACAGCATAATTTCATATTTTTGACATAAGAAAAATAAACCCCTAATAAAAACCATTTGCTTTTAAGCAAATCCAGTCTATTTTCACAGATTTATGCTGGTCTCTAACAGCTGACTGACTGTAAATGACAGTAACACTGGTTCATTTCCTTCTCCCTACAAGATTCTGCCACGAAGCTCACAGAGCAGAATCCGAAGACAGTCGAGTGTATTGTGATACATCTTTAGCTGCCAGCCTGGATTTAACCCATCACCTGTGTTGCACAGACTACCTGAAAGTACATGACTCACAGCATTTGTGTTGTCATTTTTTCCTTCTCCTCTCTCTCCTCCCTCCGTTCCTACTTTCCCTCCGTCCTTTATTCCTAATTTTTTTCTTCAACACTTAGTAAAAACTCATTATCACTGTTCAGACTTTTGCCATCAGAGCCTGCACTTCTCAGAACAAGTGTTAGGCTGACACACCGGGGCTCAGTCAGGTTCACTTTGGTCCCTGCTTTCATGCTTTCTGGCACTTATCCTTCATGTGAAAGTCTTTAAGTTAACTTAAGCTTTTTATATAGATTTTTTTTAACTTGCAAGGTGAGTTTGGGTCTATTTGAATCTGTTGGATTGGAATTATCTTTGGTCACAAAGTGTAGGTTATTTTCAGATGGGGCCTAACTAATCAGCTTGAGGACATGGGATTAGCCCCAGGATGTTTCACTTGAGGATGGAAAATGGATAAGCACTAGGGCCCAGAGAGCAGATGGCCAATAGGTAACAATGTCGAGAAGCCCATCATAGAAGTCAGAGCACAGGTTGCCTTAGCCACTTTGCAGCTCTAGCAATTTCTCTGTTTGATTACATTTCCTATTTTGTTAATGTTTTCATATTATATGGTCCAATGCATGCACCATCATTTAAGTCCATCTCAAGACTGATCAAGAAGCCAGGCAGGAAGGAGGAATGACTAATGGACTTGACAAAAAGTCTTAGAGGGCAGGTGAGACTGATTAAAAGTAAGAGTCACGTGTTCCCATACTAGAGTTTTTAAATGGCATTTACAATACTTATTTCATATAAAAGAAAATAAATGCATCCTAGAGATTCAGTGTATCTACAACCATGCATCTGACCTGGGCTCCTGTATATGATTCTAGGAACTGTGGTACCAATATGTGTGTCTCTTGTAAATGTAGTAACCAGGTAGATCAACATTGTCTGATAGTGCCAATTTAAAATATTTTATTTTGTGTCTCTCAAAGTGCATTTCTGGCCAGCATTTCAAATCACACAGCAAATGGACACATGTTAACTATCCAAATTGAACAGTACCATAGGATGAAAGCAATCTCCTCTCTTGAAAAACAACAGGTGTGTTTCCGTTCTTCCTCCGGGGGCCCTACACTTCACCATGGGACAAAACCAAATAGAATTGAGAATATCATACAGTGGTTAAGAGAATCAGAAAAGCATCTTTGAATTGGATAGGTCTGGGTTCAAATCTTCATTTTGCCACTTATCATTGTGTGTATTTAGCCTTGTTACCTACTCTCTGAGTCTTAGTTTGCCAATTTGTTTATTGCTAATATCTACCCTTGCCTTTGGAGGTTGTTTGGGACATTATATTTAAAAAAAAATAATAAAGAAAATAAGAACACCGGTTTGCACATGGGCAATGTAAATTTAAAGTTAAAATTATTTTGCTGCAATGAAATAGTTTCAAATTTATGAAGAATTTAAAAATCCCATTTGCCAGCTTTATAAAATCTCATTGTAAAAATGGAGCCCCTTCCCAACTCCAACCCCAACACAACCACCTCACTCAACTGCTATATCTCTGTATTCAGAAGAAATTATATGTTTCAACCCCCATTTAGTCCTCTGCTCTATGTTAATGCTCACAAAAGTGTCCTCTTTTTAAAAGCAATAAGAATTGAGCCATAGGAAAGTGTTCGGTGGTGGTTGCCAGATTCAGAGAGAAGTGAATATTCTGTTTCCCTGGGTGAGTAGGGGTTGGGTGAAGGGGTGGGTCAAATCTTCAGCATCCTGATAACCCCCCCACACTCACTCACACACAGTCTTGTAACTAATCCCAGCCTCCAGTAGTTAGAGTCATATCCTGTCTAAAACTCTTTACAAATTCAAACCCAGGCTGAGTTCCCCCACAGCTGATGTCGGTTCACGGAGGCTGTCCGTGCTGAAGCCAAGTCTTTACAGTGCTTCAATAGCAGAAGGGCTCACTGTCGTGCTTGTTAGCGTCTTGCTCCAGTACACAGAAAAATTGATTCTTTTAGCAGGTCAAATTATTTTTGTATTTTTCTTTTCCCATGCACAGTAACTCCATTCTTTTACCTGGTCAGTTCCTTTAAGGAAGATTCGGTTAGCGGAGCTGCATTTTATTATCTTCCGCCACCAATGCATGCTGCAGAGACAGTTTAATTCTTAAGGAGAGAATCATTTAAGTGTGACCTATTGTGTTAGCCTAGATGCTTTTCATATCAAGCACTGAGAGTTAAAGAGGTCTTTAATTTGTCTAAACCACATTGATAATTTACATTGAACTTAAAGTGCCCACTGCTTTTTCCAATCAGCTCAACTATTCCCAGATCTTCTAAGTTGAATTTCAAATAATACAGACTCTTTCATTAATGTCTCTAAAAAGGATACCTAGTCTAACACAATAGCCCATAAGAAGATAGTCACATGGCTAAAATAACTTCTCAAATTGTACATTAGATGCCTTAATGACTTCTCAAATTGTACATTAGATGCCTTAAAGACATTTCACCTAATTAGGACTCTTACAACTTAACTTTAGCACTCATCTATAGTTATCCACAAGCACTATCACTATGGTTGTCCAAATACACAAAAGCAATACAATTCCATAACCATGGCCGACAAAGTAAAGGTTTGAGGCTACAGTTTCTTTCTGGTTGGACTTTTCCCTTAAAATAATGAAATCCATATGGAAAGAGTATTAACAACATGATTGATGATAGATACAGATCCCACCTGCACACAGGCCAAAACCGACCCTGTGAAATGTAGGAATGTGGGTAGAAAGAAATGATAATAAAAATAGTGATTATAGATCAATATACTGTATTTTCGAAATTATCTTCTTGACCCTTCAATATGCCTGGGAAGAATATACTTTTTTTCTTCCTATTGGAAAGAGAACAGTGGAGAGATTTGAGTTACCCAAAATTCTAAAAAGACAGGCTACAGCGAAGATGAACTGTGGGCCCATTTAACAGCAATGTCCATATCCAAACTGTGGTTTCAGACTGCCAGCCTTCTAATGAGTGTGAACTTGGGGATCTACGTGATCACACCCAGGGCTTCTGTTTGCAAATACTGATGGCAGTGGGCCAGATCAGGAGGCATGACCCACAGTGGTACACTTGCTAATCGCAGTGAGGCTTCATCCAGCGTGATCCTGGTGCAATACGTCAGGCATGTTTCTTGGCCTACAAGCACCTTGTATGCTGTGCTTTATGGTGATTTTCCATAATGTGTGCCTTCGATTTGGATCATCTATTATGAATGAGATTCAATGAAAACATATTTAAAACAAAGTTGCTTGGGGAAGTTTGTGGGCTTTTAAGTTTCTGTTAAAAGCTTCTGTGGGTCCAAAGCCTGCCTTTTGCCATCTGCTTGGGTGTTGTGTTATATTATCATTTGGCTTATTCTGATACAGGCAGGGTGAATGGGATGGGATGGGAGAGCATGCATGAGGAATCCAGAAATGTCTTCTGCTTTTAACAATCTGTTTGCAAAACCTTCTCATGCAGAGGACACTTCTGCTGGACCTCAAACAAAAAGGTCCACAGCCTGGATGTAATAGACATACTTTGCTTCGTCTTTTATTTCCCCCCAAATCTAAGGGTGGCCTATTGCTCTCTACTCATGTCAGTGTTCAGTTAGCAAGGCTGAGAAGGAGAAGAAGTACCTCTATTGTTCTGATCCAAAAATAGTGAAATAATTAAAATAAGAACATGATTTTTAAAATCAACTAGATAATAACCTAGAAACTAACACTGCTGACATACATTTGCTCTGTGTCTAATGATTCTGTCAGGTCTAAAAAAAATTTTTTGAATGTGTGGAAGCATGTAAAAATTTGGGTAAAAGGCTTGGCCCTGAATAAATAGATGTGGAAACCTATTGTGAAGCTAAATTTCCATTTTCTATCTTCTAATCTCCTTGACTCAATCTTCAGCAGGCCCCATGAAGACCTGAAATAGAAGCAAGAGAAGCCTGATTGTCCTATTCTCAGGCCCTTCCACGGCTTTACCTATTTTTTTACAGACTCTAGACTGGAAATATGGGGTGGGGGGCGGGAGTGAGGGCCAGGAAACTGTGGATCCAGACTCAGCTGTTCCTCTCTGTCAGAGGATGCTGTTTTTTCTTTACATTTAAGCCTAACACAATTCATAATTACGGACTGATTATTCTGTTACCTCCTTGTGATCTCTCTTCTACAAGAAGGGAAAGTTCATCAAGGCAGGTCCATGTGTGTCTGGTTCACCACTGTTTACTGGATCCTGGAATGTGGCAGGTGCTCCTTATATATCTTCTCCATAATAAATGTAAAACAACATGTGGCGCGGTTCCTTATACTTCTATGTGCTTTCATGTCTAGTTTTTACATTCTGCTATTCCATGTGAGGCTCTCAATAGCATGGAGACAAACCAGGCAAATATTATCTCAAGTTTATGAATACGGAAAACAGGTGGGGTTATCAGAATTCATTGTCTTTCGTGGTCTCCTCACACACTGCAGAGTACTGCTACATTGAGCCAATGGAGGAACACAAAAATAATGAGTGTGACTTCCATGGCTAAATTATAAAAGATATTGAGGCTTTTGACTGACCTTCTTGGATCATGCACATGGTAGGAAACTAACTGTGGTTAGTCCTGTGGTTCACATGGCAAGAAATGAGGCCTCCTGCCACTAGCCCGTGGTAACATCAGCAATGTAAATACCTTGGAAGCCAGTTCTCCAACCCCAATCACACTTTCAGATGTACGGCCTTGGTCAATGTCTTAGTTACAACTTCTTCCTGAGGGACCCTGAGCCAGAACCCCCCAGCTAAGCTGCTCCTGACCTTGTGATTTACAGAAGCAGAAGTAATAAATGGCTGGTGTTTTGGGACTCTGTTACAAAATAACTAACTCATACTCCAAGACTCAGAGAGGAATGACAACTCCTCATCTTTTCCCCCATTGTTCCCTTCTTCACCACTGCAACCTCCCTGCCCCCTGCCAAAGATGCCCAGGTGTGTGTGGAGTAAATATGGAGAAAACACAGTATGGAACTTGTGCTCACTATCACCCCAGATTTTTTCACTGCAGCCTCCTCTAATAGATAAATTATTCTCATTCAAATTGTCTAGAAGAAAACAGAGCTAAAAGAAGCTATTCAAGAAATCAGACAGTTTCCCTCTGTCAGAGTTAGCTGCCAAATCTTCGTCAAAATCACAGTAGCTACTTGGCCAAGCCTGGATGCCCCAGGAACTCTGTTAACTTAAAATTTATGCTAAAATGTTCTAACATAAAATAGAAATAAATCTCCCTCAAGATGTTGAAGGGAGTCAAAGTAGGTCAAAGGTGCTATGGGAGTTGGAGAGCCCCAATTTTAATTTCACTTTGGGCTTTTACGGATAACATGTTTCCACTGGACCTGTTCTAGTCTTTACATAGTTCTGAACAAAGTCATATTTATGCATTAATCACAACACCACGGACCAACATTGTGGTTACAGCAATTTAAGCCAACACCTGCAACACTGGCATCCCATATGAGCGCTGGTTTGAGTCCTGGCTGCTCTGCCTCTGATCCAGCTTCCTGCATATGTACCTGGGAAGGCAATGGAGGGTGGCCCAAAATTCTTGGGCCCTAGCCACCATGTCGTGGAGACCCAGATGTAGTTCCAGGTTCCTGGACTTGAGCTGGCCCAGCCCCAGCCATTGTAGCTATTTGGGGACTGAACTAGCAGATGGAAGATCTTTCTCTCTCCCTCTCTTTATGTAACTTAGCCTTTCAAACAAATTAAATAAATTAAAAAAAAAAACACACAAACACACAACACCAAACATAAACTTGCCAACAAAAGGCAAGATCATCTACCAATCTACTCCCCACCCTAGTTACTCCTGACACTGTCCTCCAACTCTGACAAAACAGCTCAGGCAACAGTCCTTAAAAGAAAAGTCCCTGTGAGCCCACATGGTTTTCCCACTTTGCTTCCCACTACACTCTCCCTGCATGAAATTTTCATAACAACCCCTTACAGTGGTTATCCTTGGGGGCCCAGCTTGTACTCTTCAAAAGAGTAGCTGACCAAATTGTGTGGGCTTACAGAGAAGGATTCTTCAGAGTTCCCCAGTGGTAATGGATAAAAGACATTTTTCTAATGCAGGTTATTCAGATTGCTTCTTTAGTTATCTTCATTTATTTAATTTGACAAGCAGAGCGACAGAGGGAGAAAGAGAGAGGAGAGAGAGAGAGAGAGAGAGAAAGAGAGAGAATCTAATTGGCTGGTTCACTTCCCAAATACTACAACAGCAGAGGCTGGATCTTGCCAAAGCCAGAAGTCGGGAACCCATTCCATGTCTCCCATATGGGTGACAAGGACTCAACTATTTGAGCCATCATCTATTACCCCCTAGTATGTGCATTAGTAGGAAGTTAGAGTTGAAGGTGGAGCTAGAACTTAAATGTAGCCACTCTGATGTAGAATGCAGGCACCCCAAACAGTATCTTAACCATAGACCCAAACACCCATCCCTGTATCTGTTTCTCTTCTTCTTCTTCTTCTTTTTTACAGGCAGAGTGGGCAGTGAGAGAGAGGACAGAGAGAAAGATCTTCCTTTCCCATTGGTTCACACACCCCCCCCCCCCAACGGCTGCTGCAGCCGATGCACTGAGCTGATCCGAAGCCAGGAGCCAGGTGCTTCCTCCTGGTCTCCCATGTGGGTGCAGGGCCCAAGGACTTGGGCCATCCTCCACTGCACTCCTGGGCCACAGCAGAGAGCTGGATTGGAAGAGGAGCAACAGGGACAGAATCCGGCACCCCAACCGGGTCTAGAACCCCGGGGTGCCGGCACCTCAGGCGGAGGAACAGCCTATTGAGCCGCAGCGCGGGTCCCTGTTTCTCTTCTTATCACAGCCATACTTGCTACTGATGGAAGGTGCATTTTATTGAAGGTGTGAATTTATTGTTCACAAAATCACACTCTTTCTTCCTAGTGATTAGAATTCCCTCAGGTATATGTCTGTGTATTGGAGGAAAACACCTTAAAATGCTGGTTGCCTTGTTTAATTTAATTCAGTTAGTGCCATCCCATACCCATCTCTGTAAATTCCAGATACTTCTGTACGTGCTCTAGGCAGGGAGACACAGTGGCTAAGAGAAGAATCCCAGCCATAAACTATATGATCTGAGACACTGTGCTTAGTTATTTACTTTCTGTGAACCTCAGTGTCTCATCATGGCATATTTAAAAAGTTAAATAAAATTGTGCATGAGAAAAATTTTTAAAATAAGTTTATCTTCTTAATTTTAATTCTTATTTAATTTTATTTAATATACAAAGACAGACAGATCTTCTATCTGCTAGTGTGCTCTCCAAATGCCCTGAAGAGCCAGGGCTGGGCTAGACAAAAGCCAGGAGCTCAAAACTCAATCCAGATTTTCCATGTGGGTGGCAGGGACCCAAGTACTTGAGCCATTATCTGCTGCTTCCTAGGGTGAATATTAGTAGGAAGTTGGATTGGATGTGGAGGAGCCAATACTCAATGCCCAAAAATCAACAGCCTTTGTATACACAGACAATGCCATGGCTGAGAAAGAACTTCTAAGATCAATCCCATTCACAATAGCTACAAAAACAATCAAATACCTTGGAATAAACTTAACCAAGGATGTTCAAGATCTCTATGATGAAAATTACAAAACCTTAAAGAAAGAAATAGAAGAGGATACCAAGAAATGGAAAAATCTTCCATGCTCATGGATTGGAAGAATCAATATCATCAAAATGTCCATTCTCCCAAAAGCAATTTATAGATTCAATGCAATACCAATCAAGATACCGAAGACCTTCTTCTCAGATCTGGAAAAAATGGTGCTGAAATTTATATGGAGGCACAAGAGACCACGAATAGCTAAAGCAATCTTGTACAACAAAAACAAAGCCGGAGGCATCACAATACCAGATTTCAGGACATACTACAGGGCAGTTGTAATCAAAACAGCATGGTACTGGTACAGAAACAGATGGATAGACCAATGGAACAGAATTGAAACACCAGAAATCAACTCAAACATCTACAGCCAACTTATATTTGATCAATGATCTAAAACCAATCCCTGGAGTAAGGACAGTCTATTCAATAAATGGTGCTGGGAAAACTGGATTTCCACGTGCAGAAGCATGAAGCAATACCCCTACCTTTCACCTTACACAAAAATCCACTCAACATGGATTAGAGACCTAAATCTACGTCCTGACACCATCAAGTTATTAGAGAACATTGGAGAAACCCTTCAAGATATTGGCACAGGCAAAGAATTTCTGGAAAAGACCCGGGAGGCACAGGCAGTCAAAGCCAAAATCAACTATTGGGATTGCATCAAATTGAGAAGTTTCTGTACTGCAAAAGAAACAGTCAGGAGAGTGAAGAGACAACCGACAGAATGGGAAAAAATATTCGCAAACTATGCAACAGATAAAGGGTTAATAACCAGAATCTACAAAGAGATCAAGAAACTCCACAAAAACAAAACCAACAACCCACTTAAGAGATGGGCCAAGGACCTCAATAGACATTTTTCAAAAGAGGAAATCCAAATGGCCAACAGGCACATGAAAAAATGTTCAAGATCACTAGCAATCAGGGAAATGCAAATCAAAACCACAATAAGGTTTCACCTCACCCCGGTTAGAATGGCTCACATACAGAAATCTACCAACAACAGATGCTGGAGAGGATGTGGGGAAAAAGGGACACTAACCCACTGTTGGTGGGAATGCAAACTGGTCAAGCCACTATGGAAGTTCAGTCTGGAGATTCCTCAGAATCCTGAATATAGCCCTACCGTTCGACCCAGCCATCCCACTCCTTGGAATTTACCCAAAGGAATTTAAATTGGCAAACAAAAAAGCGGTCTGCACCCTAATGTTTATTGCAGCTCAATTCACTATAGCCAAGACCTGGAACCAACCTAAATGCCCATCAACGGTAGACTGGATAAAGAAATTATGGGATATGTACTCTTTAGAACACTATACCGCAGTAAGAAACAACAAAATCCAGTCATTTGCAACAAAATGGAGGAATCTGGAACACATCATGCTGAGTGAAATAAGCCAGTCCCAAAGGGACAAATATCATATGTTCTCCCTGATCGGTGACAACTGACTGAACACCAAAAAGGAAACCTGTTGAAGTGAAATGGACACTATGAGAAACGGTGACTTGATCAGCATAACCCTGACTGTTAATGAACAACTTAATACATTATCCCTCTTAGTAGGTTTTTTTTTGTCTGTTCTACTTAATATGACTGGTTTAATTCTGTAATTAATACACAGTTATTCTTAAGTGTTGAAATTTAACTGAAATGTGATCCCTGTTAAACATAAGAGTGGGAATAAGAGAGGGAAGAGATGTACAATTTGGGACATGCTCAAGCTGACTTGCCCCAAATGGTAGAGTTAGAAACATACCAGGGGACTCCAATTTAACCCCATCAAGGTGGCATGTACCAATGCCATCTCACTAGTCCAAGTGATCAATTTCAGTTCCCAATTGATCATAATGAAAGGACTAAGAGTCAAAGGGAGCACATAAACAAGTCTAGTACCTGCTAATACTAACCAATAGAATAAATAAAGGGGAGAGTGATCCAACACGGGAAGCGAGATACTCAGCAGACTCATAGAATGGTGGATGTCCTAAACAGCACTCTGGCCTCAGAATCAGCCCTAAAGGCATTCCGATCTGGCTGAAAAGCCCATGAGAGTATTTCAGGCATGGAAAGCCAAGACACTCTGGCAAAAAAAAAAAAAAAAAAAAAAAAAAAAAAACACTAAATGAAAGATCTCTGTGAGTGAGATCCCAGTGGAAAGAACAGGTCTTCAAAGAAGGAGGTACCTTTCTCTGAAGGGAGGAGAGAACCTCCACTTTGACTATGACCTTGTCTAAACAAGATAAGAGTCGGAGAACTCAAGGGGCTTCCATAGCCTTGGAAACTCATGACTGGTGCATAGGGAGATTACTGATGCCATAAACAGGAGTGTCAATTTGTAAAGTCAACAACAGGAGTCACTGTGCACTTACTCCTCATGTAGGATCTCTGTCCTTAATGTGCTCTACATTGAGACTTAATGCTATAACGAGTACTCAGACAGTATATTTCACTTTGTGTTTCAGTGTGGGTGCAAACTGTTGAAATCTTTACTTAATGTATACTAAACTGATCTTCTGTTAAAAAAAAAAAAAAAGAAGAAGAAGAAGAAATTATCAATTCCCAACTTGACTCTCACTGGGATTAAACATGACAATAGGTCTGATCTGATTTCATCATCATTTAAAAAATCATCTATTATTTTTAACTTTATGTTTCTGTGTGGGAGCAAACTGTTGAAATCTTTACTTAATGTATGCTAAACTGATCTTCTGTATATAAAGAGAATCGAAAATGAATCTTGATGTGAATGGAAGGGGAGAGGGAGTGGGAAAGGTGAGGGTTGCGGGTGGGAGGGACGTTATGGGGGGGAAGCCATTGTAATCCATAAGCCGTACTTTGGAAATTTATATTCATTAAATAAAAGTTAAAAAAAAAAGAAACACCAAAAATCAACAGATAGATGGTTAGATTTGGTATCTATCATGAAGTGCTGACAAATCTTAGATGGTAAGATACTGAGAGGAATATAAACACAAGAGATCCTAAAAAGTTATTAAAAAGAACCAAACTTTGGCTTCAAAATATTTTTACACCAAGATAAACTTATCTCTAAATTCCATTTTCCCACTATTTTATTTGGAAGACTCTCATATGTCAATCAACTCTCTAAAATGTTAGATGGTGAGAATTTCTGTGGACAAAGTTAATTAGAGAAGGCAGATTAAGGAATGTAGGGCTGAGCCATAGTAGGTATCAGTTGTCAAGTTAGTCTTCACCAAAAGCTGACAGGTGAAAAAGTATGACACCCTTCATGAATTTTCATATCATCTTATTCATTTAACAAATGTTTAGCAGTTGGTTTTTAAATGCCAAGCAATGTTTTGTGTCTTGGGAAGAATAAAAGGGAGTAATTCAGCAGGGGGTGGGAGGTGTTGACCTATGACACTTTGAAAAATGGTATTTTTGATTGGAAACTCTAAGACTAAAGATGAAACTATACAGCATTTACCATTCCCTAGTTGGTGAATTTTCTTGTGGAGGTAAAGGGTGGCAATTAGGAAATTACTGTACATATAAATAAACTAAGATTGACCAAATAAGTAAGCACATGGTGCCTGATAGGAACTGAATTTCACTCATTTTTGGAGTAGGTTACAGATGAGTTCTCAGACAAAGCTAGAATGAACCTTAAGTCTTACTGGGTTAGATTCGGATACATAGTGTGAACTCATGTTTAGCTGATGCAGACATAAATGTCGCTCCCCCATTCGCAGAGGAACGACATAGGACCCCGCGCTGTTCTTCCTGCTCGGCTCTTCCCGGGTTAGCTGCCGGCCCCTCCACCTCCGTGGAGGGGCGGCACCCCCCGCCGCTTTCCCCTCTTCCGCGGAGGAGCGGCACACCACCAGCCGGCTCTCAGGGGTTCCTCAGATGTTCCTTCAGATGTTCCTGGTGCATGTTGTCTCTCTCCTCCTTTATAGTCCTCTTCCACCAATCCCAACTCTGCTACCCACACGCCGAGCACTCTGCTCTCCTCCAATCAGGAGCAGGATCAGCTCCTGCAGCTTATCAGTCAAGTTGGCGAGAGGCAACTGCATAGAAGTTTACTCCTCCCCAGCGCCATATTGTGGGAGAGCAGATGCATAGAATTAGTCTTAATTCCAGTAACTTAGTCTAGTCTCAGTTGCTCCCCACAATAGAGGGAGAGATGTAAAAAGTGATAGATACGTGCGTATTCCTGGGTTACTATAGCCATGTATTTCCTAGATCTGTCTAGTGAAAGGGCCTAATGCAATGACATCCAGCAATGAGCATACCAGTGTCCAGTCTTTGATTTCTAATACCACATTCAATAAAAGGAACCAGAACTCCTTGGAGGAATGACTGATTCAAAGGCAGGGGTAGGAAATACACAAGATAAAACCTTTTTTTTTGATAAAAGGTAAGAAAGTACTTAAAAGACAAAAGGATAGGAAATTGTCAATGACACCCAGGAACTAATCTGAAGGCTGGAACAACTTTACCAAAAAATAAATAAATTAAAATAACATTTATTTTTTGGATTATAATCCAATGTATAAATAAACTATCAGTGAGTTCATGCTGATATAAATAGATAACTGAATAAATAAATGAATGGGAGGGAAGAGATAAGTGTCCATACAGAAAACCCTCAAATAATTTATGTAAATACTTTGTCATCAGAGGTAGACTCTGAATGAGCTTAGTAATTTACTTCAAGAGAGTAGAGTTTATAAGTGGATAGGCGTACGCTGACAAGGGAGAAACCTGTCAAACACTTCTTCAGTCAAGTTCATATTATTAGTGAGAAGTCGCATTGGTACTATGCACTCTGGATGTCAGAAAGACATTTTACTTGGAGGTCTTCTTCCCCACACATGTAAACTCCAGTACTGCCATGAGAAAGCATCAGACAAACCCAAATGGATGCACTTTCTACAAAACAGCTGCCCAATACTTCCCAAAACAGTCAAAGTCATCAAAAGAAAAGGAACATCTGAGGAAGTGCCACAGAACAGAAAAGCCTAAAGAGATGTGACATCCTGATGCATTGTGTATCCTAGATGGAATCTGGGATGCAAAAAGGGTTCCAAGAAAAGCTAGTGAAATTCAAAGAAAGTGTAGAGTTAAAAATGTACAAACACTGGTTCCTTACTTGTGACAAATATGCCATACTAAATAATGTAAGATGTTCACAAGGTGGAAACAATATGGGAAATACATATATACAGAAACTATCTATATTATTTTATCAACTTTTCTGCAAACCTAAAACCATTATTTAGAAAAGTTTATCTAAATTTAACTTTAACAAACAAACAAAAAAAACCTCCGACATTATCCTTCCCCTGAAGGAGTTAACACTAATCAGATCATCAAAAAATGTAAGTGCTATGGAAGCGCCATGGGTGGAAAGCAGAGGGCCTGACGAAGAACATGATGATGTGGAGGCTGACTGTGTGCTAGCAGGGAAAGCCCTCCTGGAAGGGAGCCCTGGATCTGAAGGAGGGAGAGTTTAAGCTCAGAGAATGGCATGGAGACAGGGGGATGGCGCACTTGTTGCATGCAAAGGAAACAGCAGGTGCAACGGTCTCCTGCCCTGCACTGCACTGAAGGGCTCTGGTCTCTACTTCCCAGTCATACTCAGGGGTTAAAATCACAAGATTTCAGTTTCTACCAGGCCTGCGTTTGAGTCTCAGCTTCAACAGTTACTGAGTGTGTGCACTTGGAGGGAAGTTACTTAAACTCTCTTTGCTCTGGTTTTATATTATGCAAAACGGGGATAATACCTCCTACTTCACAAAGTTGTTTTAAAATTTCAATGAGATAATGAACATAATCTGCTCAGCACAGTATTCAGCTTGATAGTAAGTATTCAAAGAGTGATAGCTATTAATTATTGTAATATTATTTTCACCCAAAAAGTGAGAGGCTGGATGGAATTATGCCAAAATTTTTCTTCCAGCTATAAGATTTGATGGACCGCTAGCTATAGGTATTAGCATAGTTTTCTGCAGGGAATGTGCTATTTTTGTTATGAAAGCAAAGTGATAAGGTATCTTCTGTAGAGAATATAGATATAGAAATCTAAGTTTCAGGCAGAGCTAAAATCCTTCGGAAGGAAAGTTCTGAAATATATTCAGATAAAATAGGGATGTTATCATAATATAAAAATCCAAAACACATAGTAAGATAAATCATATCATTTTTTCAAGGGAAGCAAAGTAAATAGATTTTTTTTCTTGGGTATGATTAAAACAAAAACAAGTGCTTTTTAAATTTTCTCATGACTCAAAAGGAGAAAATTCGAACTATGCTGCTCTTCTGAATCAAGATGCTATAATTAATCAAAAATTCAGATGTAATTTTTATAGCCACAATGAGAAAGAACCACTTATTGATGGCACACTGTACACAGAAAAGAGAAATGGAGAGTTAGGACAAAAGGATTTCCCAGGGTCCACATATTCATTGAAGAAATTGAGATCCAGGTTATGAAGTTGTGAAGAATTTGCCTTAGGCCAGAGATAAGGCCAGAAAGCAATTTTTAGCTCATTTTCCTTCCTAAACTGCATCACCGCTAAACCACAAAGCCCCCAAATGATTTGTGATCTTCGACAATGGTGCATCACAAAATGAAGTCACCAACCTCAATGACAGAAAGAACAAACTGAAGGCCACTGTTGGGAAAGATCTCTGGTCAACAGTAGCAGCAACGATTAAGAGCAACTTCAATTACAATACAAACAATCCTTCCAGTGTAATCTAAACCTGGCTACAGTGCAATTTCCTCTAAGAAGTTGTCTGGGGCTGGGGGGGGAGTGGGGGTGTGTGAAAGGGTTAAGTCTATGAAGTGCTTCGTTTTTCAGCCACCAGCTGTGGTATCCTGGGTAATTACTGAGGCTTATGAGAGACCACACCTTAGATAAACCTGTAATGCTGGAGTTGTCTGCAAACATTTTCTTTCCTGCAAGCTGTGGCTTGTCTCATATATTTGCCCTGTGCTTTCAGCTTGAGCTCCCAGTGGCTAGTTTATACTTGGTAGAGTCAACGAGTCAGGGTCTGTTGATTTAGCTTCATATCTTCTTGGTGCTTGCGTGAGACAACCATGCCAGCCATGAAGTAACAAACACGGTCAGGCTGGATGAGTTATTTTCCTACTACAGGAATAACAATGAAACAAAAAAAAAAAAAAGGAGGTGGGGGTAAGGGGAGGGGAACTGGTTCAGGTAAAGGTTATCATTTGATTTCCCTTATTTTATTCACCATTTTAAAAAATGATAAGGGTTGCACTTCTTAAATGAGCATTCGGATTTTTTTCATTTTAAGAAATTCTGTTGTAAGCAGAGTCCAGTACCAGAGCAGTCTAAGGACAAGGTGTGTGTTTGATGTGACAAAGATAAACATGTCTTTGAAGAAGTCACTTCTCCCTCATAATGCTCCATGGAAAATGGAATACTGATCAGAGAATTGCTGTTGGGTCACATCCATCTATAGAGTTCAAAGTCAAGTAGCCTATGTTATAGGTTTTAGGTTTTAGTAGTCACCAACTCCACATTACCTCCTGAGCTTACACGTACCTCTGAGAAAAAACTTTACATGACATCTAGGGTGATGGGAGCATGTCCCTCCATCTCTCTCACCCCACCACTGCCATCACCAGCAGAACTAGGAGAATAAACAATGAATAATCACGGATTATGACAAAAATTCTGTCCAAAAATTTCAGAATCCCATAGGATTATCAGGAGTATTATTTTCTTTGTTTCGAATTGAGATGAAAACAGAGAGGCAGGCATTTGAAGTGGTATGGGCAAGGTCCTCCATGAGGCTAACCGTGGTGGCAGGATGAGCATCCAGGCCACTAGGCTCTTTCCGTGCCCACTGGCCACCCAGAATAGGATGATTATCAAGTCTACATGATCTAAAAACACTTCCTACACACATACATTAGTGGAATTACTCTAACCAAAGAGCCTGATCACTATAGGGCTGAGAAGGTAATATTTGGGAAATGGGAATTTTGATCAGAATGGAGTGTAAGGAAAAAAATCATTTGGAGCCAGAATGTTTAGGCGAGGGGAATGGTAATTGAAGGAAAACATGTTTATCAACTTTATTAAAAAAAAACTCAAAAGTAATAGATGCTTAAGGCAATAACAATATGTTCTAAAAATGTTCAGCATTTTTAAGGCAAATAATATCCTTCCCCTTTACTCCAACCCCTCCTTGTCCTAGCCACCTGATGCATATCTGTCGGGTGTCTTACAAAGCCACAAAGGAAATATAAAGAAAATGGTGGAAGAAAAGGTATTAAAGTTCAGACAAAGGAATGAAAGAGCCTCCCCTTCCATCTTGTCCTCAAGCTGACCTTGACCATCACCAGGATGCTAAATTCTATGTTTAGAAGGCTGTTCTTTTCTCCCTTACCCTAGGGCAGCCTCGTTCCCCACTTACCTTGATGTAGGTTCCTATAAGCCAACTCTCCACTTGAGTTTCTTCCTTTGTAACCTCTACTCTTCCTCCCCGAGTCCCATCTAATACACACTGCCCCAAAACAGAGAAGGATGCTTTGTTGATGTTCCCTGAAGAGAGGCTGTTGGGGACATCTGGCTTCCTTATTTCAAACTAAGATCTTGGCGCACTGAACCTGAAGTTCCAGGGTTCGCTGTTTCCTGAGATGGCCACAAAGGAGAACCTGTGGCCGCTTTCAGAGTGGCATCCAAGTGTGGTGTGATGGGGCCCTGTGGGGACCTGGCCATTGGACGCTGCTGCCAATGCCTGTAGGTGAGCTTGAAGTTGCTAAACACTGACTTGGGGTTCCCTTGTTGAAAAGCTACTAGTCATCTGAGACTTAGGCCAGTTTCAGAGCGGGCTAGTGTCTTCCTGGCTCTGCTGGCCAAACATCTTTGAGTAATCTGCCTCCCAGTGAAGCTGCTGCACACAGATGCAACCAGAAGAAGCTTTGCCCTCTTCTGAAACGCAATCTCAGAGTTCAGTCCATCTGCCAAGTCTCAGGCAACCACTGCAAGCTGCAGCTTTCACACCCTGGGTTGGTGAAGTACAGTTAGGGCAAGGAAGCAAGTTGTGAACTGATGCCCGTATCCTAGGAAACTCAGATTGTATTCTTAAGCCTGGAGGGAAGTTGCTTGCTAAAGGTGATGATGACTTTTGGAGGACCCACTATGATAAAGCACCAGAACATCACACATCCATCAGTAAAACTCTGACAGTTCCTATTGGCATCTAGCTGATGCCAGGCCAGGGCAAGCCAATACCCCTGGGAAGTGCTGTGGATTGTCTCTCCAGAGGAAACCTGAGTACAAAGGATGGAGATCTCTCACAGTGATACAAGAAGCTCCCGAGTGCACCATGCGTCACACATTGGAAGCTCTACATGAACAACAGCAGCCGCGGCCTTCTACTTTCCCCTCTCTTTCATGTCAGTGACCTCCGGAGGTTTGTTTGAATGGTGCTCTACCTGCTTTGGTTTGCTTCCTGCTTCCTGATGTGCCCAGAACTTGACAGACATTATCTCATTTCATTCTATCCACTTTTGGGAAAAGTTCTCAATTTGTCCATGAAGCCACAGGCAGGTTTATTAGATCTGATTTTGGCAAGCTTGGGTAAAGGCTTTGCAAGAATCAAAGAACTTATTTTATAGTTAGATTTTTATTCCAGCCTCTGCTTTGAGTAATAAGCTGAATGCCAGTATGAACATCATATTCGGTTCCTTGATTTTTTTAAATTTATGTATTCATTTGAAAGGCAGAGTGACAGAGAGGGGAACAGATCTTTCATCTGCTGGTTCACTCCCCAAATGGCTGCAACAGCCAGAGCTGGGCCAGGCCAAAGCCAGAGGCCAGGAACTCCATTCCAGTCTCCCACATGGGTGGCAGGGGCCAAAGTATTAAAACCACCGTCTACTGCCTTTACAGGTGTATTAGCAGAGAGCTGAATGAGAAAAAAAAGCAGATAGGACTCAAACCACCCTCTGATACAGGAAGCCAGTGTCACAAGCGGCAGCTTAACCCACTGTGCTATGAAACCAGCCCAATGGTTGTTTATCTAAAATGTGGGCCTTCGAATAGGCATTTAGCCTAGTGGCTGAGACGCCTGTGTTCCACAACAGAATACCTAGGTTCTATCCCTACCTCCAGCTCCTGATTCCACCTTCCTGTCAATGCTGACCCTGGGAGGTAGTGGATGATGGCTCAAGTACTTGGGGCTCTGCCACTCGCATAGGAGACCTGTATTAAATTCCTGGCTCCTGGATTTGGCCTGGTCCAGCCCCGGCTGTTGTGGACATTTAGGGGTGAGCTCATGAATGCAAGAGCTCTTTGCTTTTCAAATAAATAAATTTAAAAAAATTTTTTTAAAAATAAGGCAAATAGATCAAAGTGCTCATGACACATAATAATTTGTTGCTTTACTTAAGGATAATAAATAATCACAGAATATGTAGAATCTTTCATGTCTAAAAGTTAAAACCTGAGCTGAACTAAGAAGCAACATGTGATATAACCATTTTTATCAAGAAATGACTTTCAAATAGTAGGCAAAGCTATTTATCTCCTGAAAACTTTACAAATTCTTAAAAATTCTTATAAACAATAAATGGTTCCCATCTGGACAAAAAATTATTGCTAGCATTTCTATTTCATGTAGCAATGTGATAATATTTTCAAACTGGCTTTTGGGCATTTGTTGCATTGGGTTATAGGTTGGAGCCATTGGTGGTGGGGTGCTGAGCACCTGTCCTCAGAAACAGCCATTGAAACCTACTCCATCTTAGATGACAACCATTAAGGAGGGCAACCTGGGCAGTGTCCACCTCTGAGTGCTCACTTACCACCAAGATGGTCTTTTAACTTGCTCACTGTATATTCTGAACAAACTGAGTTTGTTAAATATTTGTATTTATTAAGCTGCTGTGGTCTACACTTCTTAGGATAGTCTAGTCTACAATCCAAATTAAATGTGTGTGTGTAATTTTAGAGATAGAAATTCAGAAAGAGGTAGAGAGAGAGAGACCTCCCATCTCCAGCCAACTCCCCAAATACCAGCAAGGAGCAACGCCAGGAGCCAGGAACTGGATCCAGATCTCTTACATGGGCAACAGGAACCCAACTTCTTGAACCATCACCACTGCTTCCTGGGGTCTGTATTAACAGGAACTGGAATCAGGCCAGAGCCAGGACTCAAACCAAGTACTCTGATGACTTGGGTATTTTTTTTTTAAGGTGTATTAACTATTAACCTAGTGCACCACCACACCGGCCCTTAAGATTTATTTATTTGAGAGGTAGAGTTACAGATGGGGGGGGGGGTCCTCTGTCTGCTGGTTCACTCCCCAAATGGTAGCACAGCCGGGGCTGGGCCAGGCCGAAGACAAGAGCCAGGAGCTTGCTCTGGGTCTCCCATGAGGGTGCAGGGGCCCAAGAACTTGGGCCATCTTCTACCGCTTTCCCAGGCCACAGCAGAGAGCCGGATTGGAAGAGGAGAAGCTGGGACTTGAACCAGCACCCACATGAGATGCCTGCGCCACTATACCACAGCACCAGCCCCTGACTTGGGCATCTTAAACACTAGGCCAGGAAGCCGGCTCTGTGGTGCAGTATGTTAATCCTCCGCCTGCGGCGCCAGCATCCCATAGGGGCGCCAGTTCTAGTCCTGGCTGTCCCTCTTCCAATCCAGCTCTCTGCTGTGGCCTGGGAAAGAAGTGAAGATGGCCCAAATGCTTGGGCCCCTGCACCCACCTGAGAGACCGGGAAGAAGCACCTGGGTCCTGGCTTTGGATCGGCACAGTTCAGGCCATTGCGGCCATCTGGGGAGTGAACCAACATAAGAAAGACCTTTCTCTCTGTCTTTCCCTCTCACTGTCT
This sequence comes from Oryctolagus cuniculus, assembly GCF_964237555.1. Taxonomy (NCBI): domain Eukaryota; kingdom Metazoa; phylum Chordata; class Mammalia; order Lagomorpha; family Leporidae; genus Oryctolagus; species Oryctolagus cuniculus. Next base: position 97,549,354 of record NC_091435.1, read on the forward strand.
GTGACTCTACCTCTCAAATAAATAAATAAATAAAATCTACTTGCCCCACAACTTTTTGCAAACTTTCAAAATTTTTCATTGCCCTCTTGCATTACCTTAAAACTCATCCAAATATGTAGAATGTTACCATAGAACTGAAGTGAGGAAAACAAAATTCTGAGTAGAGAGTTATCTATTGTGCAGCAAATTCCAACTTCAAGGATGATAAATAGACAAAGCTAAAATGACGTTTAAAAGAGAGGGATTCAAACAAGGGGGGCGGGGGAGGAAGGGGCCTCCGAGGCTGGGGTCCTGGAGAGGAGTCCAGATGCCGGAGGGCTGAGCCAGGAGTGCTCACAGGTCTGGGCCTGTGGCCTGTGGCCTGTGGCCTGGTGTCCGACCCTGGGGGTAGTGGCGTACGCATGCGCGTGATGAAGCACGCGGAAAGGTTCCCGAAACCCTGGCAGTCCCGAGGTGCTAAAGTCAACACCAGGACCTGCCAGAAAGTGCAGCCTGAAACGGGCCTGTTTTCCACCCCACGGGAGGATACCATTCCTGTGCAAATATTTATCTGGGCTGGGGTTCTGAGAAGGCTTATTCCTCTGTTAGGTCTTGGGCACTTCCCCGTTCCTTTCTCTGTTTTTTAAGGTTATATGAGGATTTCCTTGTCGTTTGCCTGAGGGACTGATGTTTTATTCATGGAAATAGTAGCTGGAGCCTGAAAATGATGAGTTCAGGGACACATAAATTAAAGGTTGTAAAAATGTAAATTGTTAAATTCCACTCATAAAGAAGGAGTATATCCTCAACTCACCATTCTGAAGGCTGAGCTTTTTTATATATAGTAAAACACCCCCATTTACATCACCCCATTTACATCCTTACCTGAGGAATCATTGGTTTCTTACCCTCCCCCATTCAGATTAAATTCTTTAAAAGGAAGTTAGCGTTTAAGAATGGCATGACTCACGGCATGAGAAAGCTAGAACCACAGGATAGCTGTGGAAATTGCTCACAAGTGAACTGTTCTCAGAAACAGAAATGACGCAAGTGCCAGCTTTTAGGAATCTCAACTGGATTCCACTGACCAAAAAGATAAATAAAGTGTTTGTGGTGCCCACCAGATGCCTGGCGTTCTCCCATAAACATTGGTCATTTGATCTTGATGGTAAATCTAGGGTTAAGGTGCTATCACTCCCAAATTATGGGTAGGAATACTGAGTTCAAATGATTTGTCAAAACTGTTCCACCAAGAAAAATGCCAGGGTGAGGATGTAAAATCAGATTTTCTTACTCAAAATTTGATGTTTTTCATTATACTGTGGTACTTCCTAGACATGAATATTATGTACTCCAATGGTTGTTTTTGAAATGAGAATGAAATTTGTGTTCCTGTATGTCACTCCAGATACATTCCTCAGTTTTGAAAATTAAATTGCAATGTGAAATAAGTATTTTCTAATAAAAGAGGCTGTGTTAAGCCATGTTTTATACCAAATTTTTATAAAAATTTAGAAATTAAAAGTTTATCAATTGTTTCAAGGCAAAATGCAATTATATATTATCTGTGAATTGTGAGAATGCCAGGAGGCTCCCAAAATGGTATCCTGCGTCAAATATTTCAAAGTATCACCAAGAACTTTGGAAAGAATCTGTCCCTTTGGCTTTCTTTAATATGTGTCCTTGGAATAAATATGCCAGTCCAATAAATATTGACCAAAACATGTTGGCTTGGCAGTCATGGTTTGCTATAAAATTAAAGGTAAATTCCAATGATCATGGCAGAAATATGACCTAATAACTAGTTAGGTAATGATACGGTCAATGGCAAAACACAGTCCTCAGTGAGAGCACAAGCTCAAAGTTTGACATTTTATGCCTTTGTTCCATGTTTATTTTTTGAATTTGTTAAGACTACTAGAGGAAGTAAATTAATATCCTTAAATATTCATTGGCTCGAAGCAATAGCCACTCATGTTCTAGTAATGTATTTGGTTTGCTTTGAACAATGCAAATGTTCAAAAAGCAAAATGTTCTGCCTACTGACAACAGCAATTGCTGTGTTATCTGTGGTTGGATATGAGCACACTCAAAGAAGGGTAACTGGAAATAATCAATATCTTCTAGAATATGAGTCAAGGTAGATTTAGTTGAGTTTGGGGAGAAAACATGTCCAGGAGAGAAATGTTGTTATGGCAACGTGAAACGTAGTGCCAGTGTTACCAAGTTTTTAAAAACACGTTTCAGAAGGGAGTTTCAACAACGTAAATCAAGGCTCATGTGTAACTCAATTCTTGGTGAGGTTGATTCCTCAGCTATCTCCCTGTCCTGGTTCTTAACCTCTTCCACACATTTCCCATTTGTGTATATCAGGTGTAGTCATTTTCTAGCAAAGCAGTTGCCATCTTCCACTATTCCATGGGGAATCATGACACAAGCAGTTGGCACTGTTCATCTTCGAAGCTCTTAACTGTAGTTAATTAATATAAACAACTCCCTTCGGAGATAAATTAATCACAACAGTTCCCATTTTACCAATTGAGAAGCTGAGGTAAAGAGGCTGAGCAATTGGCCAATGCCACTGAGAAAACAATATTTGAAGACAGTGGTGGCCTGAGGAACTCTGAGATCTCAAACGTTAATGAAATGTTTGCTTTTATCATTCGTCTCTGAACATTATATACAATGTCATTCAACCACTGGTTTTCTCCAGCTAGCCCAGTGGAAAAGAGAAGATTATTCTGCTGCCCATACTTCTACTGCAAGTACCAGCTTGATTTTTCATGGTGTCAGCATAATCATAATAAAGAAGTTAGAAATATTACCATCCCCAAATCATAGTCTTCAGATAGAATTTACGACCTATTTTCCTGAACCTATCAAATCAGTCCACAGGCCTCTGTTGCCAAATCAATATGATGACAAATATCTGGCCTCAGAAATGAAAATGACCGTGAAGGGGCCGGCACTGTGGCAGAGTGGGTAAAGCTGTCACCTGCAGTGCCAGTACCCCATATGGGCGCTGGTTGAAGTTCCGGCTGTTCCACTTCTGATCCAGCTCTCTGCTACGGCCTGGAAAAGCAGTAGAAGATGGCCCAAGTGCTTGGGTCCCTGTATCCATGTGGTGGACCCAGAAGAAGCTCCTGGCTCCTGGCTTTGGATTAGCCCAGTTCCACCATCATGGCCATTTGAGGAGTGAACCAGCAGATGGGAAATTCCCCCTCCCCCCACCCCGTAACTCTGACTTTCAGATAAATAAATAAATCTTAAAAAAAGAAGAAGAAGGGCCGGCGCCGCGGCTCACTAGGCTAATCCTCCGCCTAGCGGCGCCGGCACACCGGGTTCTAGTCCCGGTCGGGGCGCCGGATTCTGTCCCGGTTGCCCCTCTTCCAGGCCAGCCCTCTGCTGTGGCCAGGGAGTGCAGTGGAGGATGGCCCAGGTGCTTGGGCCCTGCACCCCATGGGAGACCAGGAAAAGCACCTGGCTCCTGGCTCCTGCCATCGGATCGGTGCGGTGCGCCGGCCGCAGCGCGCCGGCCGCGGCGGCCATTGGAGGGTGAACCAACGGCAAAAGGAAGACCTTTCTCTCTGTCTCTCTCTCTCACTGTCCACTCTGCCTGTCAAAAAAAAAAAAAAAAAAAAAGAAGAAGAAGAAAATGACTGTGAAAATGTAACCAGTTGATCATTTGTCCAGCCCAGCAAATTCCTGACATTAAATGGAATTGAGACTAACTCAACTAAACCCTCTAGATATATTGAGATTGTTTAGAGCTTAGATCAAATCATATGGTATAACTTTCAACAATATAATTAATTCAATATATTCAATATATAATTTAATGATATAGCATAGGATTAGTAAATGGTACATTGAAGTTGCGCTCTTTTCTTTTTGTACACTCACATGTAAAGCTGAAACCAGCTATTTTCAATTTCTCCTGATAACAAAATCCAGGTAGCTGGATCAGTGGTGGAGTGGCTGGGACTTGAACTGGTGCTCATATGGGATACCAGCATTGCAGGCAGCAGCTAAACCCATTGTGCCACAATGGTGGCCCCTCCCAAGCCCTTCTTGATTATATAGGAAATAATCTAGGTGGAAATTTATGGACAAGGTTGGAAATACACTCTGAGTATGATTATCTTGGTATTACAAAACTCTTCCCCGTGTTTGGCTACCATGGATCTTTGCAGTTGTTAGTCCGACTGGAACTAAGTTAACCCCTGCTTGGAGAGATCAGCTCATCTTCTAAAAAGATTCAGGTTCCTCTTCTTCCTTCTTTTCTTTGGAAAAGTAGGAGATCAATGGGGATCTCATTTTAAATAAAAAAAAAAGGCAACATTAGCTTTTTCTCAACATATTTTGCTCTAGGAATAAACATTCTACCCAAACTTATTGGCACCTAAAATATCAAAATAAAATTTTTAAGAAATAAAACATCTTAAAAATCATACTAGGGGAATTCAATGAAAAGTAAATGGGTATACTATGTACCATCTTGGAAACATTTTTCTGAATCTAAAATTATTCTAATGTAAAATATTTTTGAAGGACAAATTAAAAATGAGTGGCAGATTGAAAAGTGGCCTCCCCAAAAGATACCCACAACCCAAACACTGAAACCTGTGATTCTTATTTTATTTGGAAGAGAGTGAAACCTGGGAGGCTGTGATTAAGTTAATCATGTGACAAAATCGTGGCAATAAACAAAATAGACATGGCCCCCTGCCTTCAGAGTGCTGGGGCCCAGGTGCCATTAAGCCTGGATCTCCTGCATGGATTTCCGAGGGAATGCAGTGAGATAGAGCAATTACTCTCTGTGTTGGCCCTCAATACAATTGTGTCATGTTCTGAAAAGAGAGTGGGAGCATTTTGTACCCACACAGAAGAAACTGATGTGCAGATGGGACAGAAAGCTCTCTGAAGATGCTGGAGTGAATACTGGAGTGATACAGCCACAAGCCAAGGACTGTTCACAGCCATTAGATGCTGAAAGTGTGAGGAACAGAGTCTCCTTTAGGACACTAGAGGAACCCGGCCCTACTGACACCTTAATTTCTGCCCTGTGACACTGGCCTTCAGAACTGTGAGAGATTACATTTCTGCTGTGTTTAAGCTCTGGGTTTGTGATAATTTGTTATAGCAGCCAAGGAGACTAACACAGTTGACAAAAAACATTTTAAAAAGTTAACACCAAAAACAGAAATATAAGTAGCCTATATGCATGTAAGAAGTGTCCAGTGTCACTAACAATTCAAATAACTGTAATTTAAGAGTTAGCTAACTTAGGGCCGGCACTGTGGCGCAGTGGGTTAACGCCCTGGCCTGAAGTTCCGGCATCCCAATGGGCGCCGGTTCGAGACCCGGCTGCTCCACTTCCCATCCAGCTCTCTGCTATGGCCTGGGAAAGCAGTAGAAGATGGCCCAAGTCCTTGGGCCCCTGCACCCATGTGGGAGATCTGGAAGAAGCTCCTGGCTCCTGGCTTCGGATCAGTGCAGTTCCGGCCATTGTGGCCAACTGGAGAGTGAACCAGTAGATGGAAGACTTCTCTCTCTCTCCCTCTGCCTCTCCTCTCTCTGTGTAGCTCTGACTTTCAAATAAATAAATAAATCTTTTTAAAAAATAGTTAACTTATTCATTGTGTATCAGGTCACGAAAAAAACTCTAGGAAAATTTTCACCAAATATTGAGTGTGCTCGATCAAAGATCTTATGGCAAAGATCGTATGACACATCTCACTTTCTCAAGGAAAATCTGAGTATTGTAAAGATAAAACTCAGGGATTGGACAAATAATGGGCATTTTAGTTTGGCAATTTAGTGCTTTATAAAAAATTACAAGTACAATTTTAAATACGTACAAAAGTAGATAGTGCCCACTGTCCATCTTGTTTTCATTTATACCCCTTCCTTTTAAGAAAAGAAAAGATTTATTTATTTACTTGAGGGGCAGAGTTATGGACAGAGAGAGGGAAAGACAGAGAGAAAGGTCTTCCATCTGCTGGTTCACTCCCCAAAGGGTTGCAATGTCCGGGGCTGGGCAAGGCTGAAGCCAGGAGCTAGGAGCTTCCTCTGGGTCTCCCATGTGGATTCAGGGACCCAAGCAGTTAGGCCATTTCCACTGCTTTCCCAGGCCATAAGCAGAGAGCTGGATCAGAAGTGGAGCAGGCGCAACTCGAACCAGCACCCATATGGGGTGCCGGCACTGCAGGTGGAGGCTTAACCCACGACGACAGCACCAACCCCGAATTTATACCTGATCTTATCTTCCCCAGACTAGATTACTTTAAACAAGATCACTGTTATCTCTGCTTAAGCTTCATGTGGGTGGAAATATTTAATATGTAATATATATAATTCATATGACTATATTTATATGAAAGTCATACTTTACAAACTTATATATATGTAGTCTATATATATGTGAGAGTGTGTAGTTATTTGGCACTTTGGTGAAATTCTATTTTCTTCTACTTACACTTTTTCAGAACTAGGAATTTCAGACCAGGAAGTTTTGAGAAATAAAAGCCAGAGAAAATAATTTCCTATGAAGATCAAAATATTCAAAAGTCTGATGGCCTTACTCCATGTGGAGAAAAGAGTGGCATGCCTATAACAGTGTGCATGGAGGAGTGTGTGTGTGTCCCAGATTGTTCCTCTTGGATTTCAACCTACCCATAGCTTCTTATTATATTCAATCTCCCCTCTACTCTTTGCTACTCTTATAAACATATTTAAGATGTTTCCCTTACCCCTTGCCAAAAACAAATAAAAGCAAAACCAAACAACGACAACCAAAAACAGTTCCTCTAGCCAGCACCCTACCTCTCTTCTTCCCTTTTCAACCATACAGCATGAAAGAACAGACCATGATTCTCTTCACCTTTTCCCTTTTTCACTCTGCAATCCACAGCACTTGGAGCAAAAATGTTTACCTAAGACTGATCTCACTGGTGAGCATTCATTAAGTGAACTGATCATGACAGTAAGCAAAACACTTGTGCACCTGCCCCCAAAGCCCTGGTACTTAGCTGCCCTCAAGTTTCATCTCCTTGGCAGATTTTTAGGGAATGCAGTGAATGGCCAAACCCTCCCTTCCCATAGTTCATCAGTGTCCCCTATATCCACTCAACTCTGCTTCTACAAGATTGTAGGTGAGGCATGCCACACATGACGTTGGAAAACACAGACCTTGTTCACTCTTCCTCCTGACACCAGTTCTCTGTGCGGCAGGTCAGCAAAATGATCGACCATGTGAAGATGGCTAATTCTTTCCAGCTACCTTCACGACCAATGAGAAATAAATCTTTAGAACTCTGTGGTGGTTCTTAAAATTACTGGAACTCTTTATGCCATGTTTATGCACATCCCAGGCACACACAGAGCCAGGGTTTCCTATCAAGTCATTTCAACCTGCAGGAAGAGATCATTTCTGAGCATGTCTAAGTCTTCAAGCTCTAAGAAGAATAAACAAAAGCATGGATGAAATAAAACAACAAAACGTTGAGTCACTCTAAAAGAAATGCATTTTTTATTTAAGCTAAAATGAACAAGGATGTCAAATCTGTTTCCAATGGAAAAATCTAAAGCAGTGCTCTACAATGGATTAATTAATAAAAAAAATTGTCAAGTAGTTGGAGATAATGTGATTTATTTATTTATTTATTTTTGACAGGCAGAGTTAGACAGTGAGAGAGACAGAGAGAAAGGTCTTCCCCCCAAATGGCTGCTATGGCCAGCATGCTGTAGCCGGCGCGCTGCGCTGATCCAAAGCCAGGAGCCAGGTGCTTCCTCCTGGTCTCCCATATGGGTACAGGGCCCAAGCACTTGGGCCATCCTCCACTGCCTTCCTGGGCCACAGCAGAGAGCTGGACTGGAAGAGGGGCAACCAGCACAGAATCTGGCACCCTGACCGAGACTAGAACCCAGGGTGCCGACACCGCAGGTGGAGGATTAGCCTAGTAAGCCATGGCGCCGGCGATAATGTGATTTATTAAATCAATGTTTTTCCTATGAGAAAGAAAATATTTATTGCAAGTCGAAGAGAATGGATGAAGAGGTGAATCTCTGTATGTGAATTTTTTTAAGTCAAGTCCTGGAGTGTTTGAAACTAGTTAATAATGGCAAAGTAAGAATATGTCTTCAAAGATAAATATCAGCCAGAGGACTGTCACATGAAATAATACATGACCATGCCGAGGGGTAACACACATACACACTTCCCAACAAGAACACCAATGCTAGAGATTTAAAAAAATACTGCTATAGAATATTATTTGTATTTTAAAAATAACTAGTCTATGGTTTTAGCAGTTTCTTTCTGAAATTAATATATGCAAACTGATTTAGTTATTGACCTGTGGTCTTGACATTGAGATAAAATGTCCTCTTTGAGTGAGAGGGCATTGGATACCTACTTGAGGTGGACAGACAGAGGAATCAGAGCACGTGGGAAGAAACTGAAGCATTCCTCTCAGAACAGACCAGAAGATCATGGATGCCTGTGAGAGCAGGAATCATGCCTGTCTTGCTAACAACCATGCAATGAGTGAGTGGGTGGAGGAATAGACTATTATTTCCCATTTCACCTACAATCTACTCCATCAGAAGAAAGATGATGAATGCCAGAAATGGAGCAGTGAAGATAGGAATTGAGGGGAAATGTTGAATTTAACAAATGTCCCCTACTAGTCTCAGTATAATGCAGATGTGTTGTTTGGTGAATGTGAAAACGTAGAGTCACCAAGAGTAGTCTGTATTTTTATTTCTTTAAAGATTTATTTCTTTACTTATTTGGAAGGCAGAGTGACAGAGAGAAAGGGGAAAAGAGCAACAACCAGGGTTGGACCAGTTCAAAGCAAGGAGCTCAAAACTCCATCCATATCTCCTGTATGGGTGACAGGGGTCCAAGTACCTGAGCCATTATCTGCTGCCTCCTTGGATGTGCATTAGCAGGAGGCTAGATCAGAAGCATGGAGCAAGCCAGAACTTGAATTGGCATTCTGATACAGGATTCAGGTGTCCCAGGAGTGGCTTAACCTGCTATGCCACAACCCCTGCCCTTGTAGCCTGTACTTTAAAAAGAAAATGAAAGAAAAGAGATGAGGTAGTAACTGGAAGAGGCTGTTGGATGAAGAAAAATTTGTTTGGAGTGAAGGAATAGATGGAAGTGCAAAAATAGAAAAGATGGGGTCAGTGTTAGGGTGTAGTGGGTAAAGCCGCTGCCTGTGATGCAGGCATCCCATACAGGCACCAGTTCGATTCCCGGCCGCTCTACTTCTGATCCAGCTCTCTGCTAAAGCACCTGGGAAAGCTGGGAAAGATGTCTCATGTGCTTGGGCCCCTGAACTCACATGGGAGATCTGGAAGAAGCTCCTGGTTCCTGACTTCAGCCTGGCCCTGCTCCAGCCATTGCAGACATTTAAGGAGTGAACCAGCAGATGGAAGATCAGTCTCTCTCTGTCTCTCCATCTCCTCTCTGTAACTCTGCCTTTCAAATAAATAAATAAATCTTTAAAAAGAAAAATAAGAGAGAGAGAATGATTTCTGAGGTGCCAGTGGTGGGAGCCCCCCCACAATCATACTGGCTTAGAGGCCACATGGTCTGATTGGAAGACCTGCGGAAGGAGAATCAAAAGGTCCTTGTATTGGCCCTGCCTAGGGTATTCATTCATTTACTGAGTGAGCCTGAGTAGTCCACTTGAGCTCTGTGACCCTAAATCTGATCATCTGTAGAATAAAAGCATGGGAAAATACATAAATTTTTTCATCAAATATTAACCAAGAGGAAAGTGGTTTAGGAAAACACAGCATAGGAAGACACGTGGGGCTCTGTTAAATGCACCTGAGGGGATCTCTTTGTGAACTCTGTCCAGCAGCCGTGCTGCTGGGGTGAGCTAGCAGTTTCCAAGCCGAGCAGAACTGCCGACCCAACTCGTTTGGGTAGCCCCATTATTCGCTTCATCATTGTCCTTTCCTGCACTGACTTGGCTGAGCAGGCCACTGTGGGAACTCTGTTTTCTAAGCCAGAAAGAACAAGCTGAGTCGTGTTATTGGTCCTTTTGTATCAAGATTTAGCAATCAGCACGTTAATAAAGTCTCAAAGATTGGTATCAGTTTGAAAGGCAAAATTCACACAAAACAATTAATTAAGAGCATTAAAACAAATGTACTGCTGAGGATGGAATTGGATCCAGGAGACAAAATGGGTTAAAAAAAATTTTTTAAAGGAATGCTCTAATTGAAAACTGGCAGCAGCAGAAGACACAGGATAGTTAAAACAGTATCTTATCAGAAAATTAGCAAAATGTAATTTTTATTGGGTTTTACAGATGTTATTTTTAACCACATCAAAAATCCCACCTCATGGCTATTGGCACAAATTGTCATAATTACTATAATTTGAAGTCTGAGCAATGGAATGGCTGTTGAGATAGTTATCTCCTCCTCAGACGAAGTCTGCATTAGTTGAGCAGCCAGGAGAAGGAGCTCATGTTTTTGTACTTGGTCTGGACTTCATTTGTGTCCTTTATCCAATCTCATTCTTACGAATATTAAAGAATAATTTTTTTTCCACCTGAAACACTGGAGAAAATCAGGAGGTTAATATTAAGAGTGCTGAGGTCACCTTTAATTAACATACCAATCACCTCACCTCCAATCTGCGAGCAAAGTGTTGTATTTTGTTCTATTTTTACATTTCCTGGTGAACTCTATCATATTTAATGCATATACTAAATTCTCAGTATAATATATTCAACTGCCTACATAAGCATGGCTGACGATGCCAAGCTAACAAAAGGGAGCTTTTAATACTCCCGAAATCCAATGTAACATTTTCTCATTGTCATTCAGGAAATAAAAACATGACCAACCATATTCAAGTATATCTACCTTATAAATCGGAAAGTAAGATCAGGAAATTCTATGGATAACATTTCCACAGATTCACAGTGATACCAAATAATGAAAACAATTCTGGCAGTATTATAATTTAGATTGAGGGTTAGATTGGCAGAGAGCCCAACTAAGAAACTCTGGGAACACTCAGCCAGTGCAAAGAGGGGAGTCTCAATAAGAGAATAAAACTGATCAGACTTTTGGAAGCACTTTCAAACAATAAAAGACTAATAGCGGATATTTAAATGATCACCCAAAGCTGAGCCTTATGATTGTCACTTGAGGCCATGGAAAATTTCCAAAGTGGTTTCTTTCACGTTTTCTGCCATAGTTTAACTAAAGTATTGCAATGAAGAAGGAATTTGGATTAAATTCTTACATTCAACAGCTAATTCTCTGATGGTACTGCTATAGGCCCTGAAGGGACCATAATGAGTAAGAAGTGGTGCTTACAGTAAAATAACACAGAAATAATACAGACAACAGGTACATAAAAGTAGGTATGGGATAAAATGCCAGCTAGTGTACATGCTTTGAAGAAAAGTCAAACAAGGTAGGGAAACAGAAAGTGATGGAAAGGTGGTAGTTTAGACAGAAAAGCCCTCTTGAACAAGGTGATGTGTGAGCAGAGACCTGAAACAGGTGATAGAGAAAGAAATGTAGAGTTGTGGGGAGACCTTGGGTTTTGTTCCAAGTGTGGCTCTACACCCTCTGGAAGATCTTGAGCAGCACAGTAATGGAATCTAAGGTTATCCAAAGCTGGTTCTGCTGCTGGCTGGAGGATAGGAGTGCAAGGCATGAGGGCAGGAACCAGTCAAGGGTGGCGTGGCCCAACATGATGGTGGTGAAGGGGGTGGAAAGTAGTTGGATTCAGAACATATGTTTCGTGTTGTGCCAACAGGATTTGCTAACGGGACTGCACACAGAGGATGAGGGAAAGAAAGGAATCTGAAATGACTATGTGGTGTCTGGCTTGGATAAATGAATGAATGTGGTGACATTCATTGGAATGGGGAAGACTGGGAGGAGAATGGAGTTTGGATGGAAAACAACAATCACATTTTAGTCATCTTCAGCCTTGCTGATCATGGAGTGTAAGACACCCACTAAATATTCAAATGGAGATGGCAAGCAGGTAACTGAATGTACAGGTCTGAGTCCAGAGAAAGACTGGGCCAGCATCATAAGTCTGGAAGCCATCAGCTTAGAGATGTTATTTTAAGTCATGAGACAGGATGCACTCACTTGGACAGAAAATATGGGTAAAAAGGAGAGCATAACTGGGACTGGAAAAGCAGAATTACTCAAAAGTAAAAAGATTGGTTGACCTCTATGGGGCCATTTCAACACCATATATATAATGAAACAGGCTGGCTTTGAACAGGTAAGGAGAAAAACACCAGGATTCATAGTGGATCATTGTCTAAATTTATTTAATCAGTAAAATGCTTACTTATTATTGCTATTAAATTTATTTTAATACCAAGTCAGATCCTGGAGAATGAAGATATGGAGTACAATTTTGAGGCACTTTTCCCTTATGGTAATTACTAAATAAGTAAGACTCTGATGCCAGTGGCTAATAGACTAGATTTTGAGAAATTCTGCCCTAATGTGCATCTTGGGAGGGAGCAAAAAGAAAGGAAAACATGAACAGATACATATGTGCCCTGAAAATAGGGATTTAAAAATTGAGTTTTGGATTTCAAAGAATAACAGACTAGAGGAATCACCAGGTTTTTGAAGCAATAGACTCTGGCAGTAAATGAAGAATCTGTGTCTTCACTGGGAATTGTGCAATACAGTAGAGACAAAAGTCACTTGGGTTACCTATCAGAGGCATGTTTTAAAGTCATGAGGTACTAAAATAAAGACTAAAGAATCTTGGAAGAATTTAAAGGAAATGGATGAAGAATTTCATCCTAAGATGATCTAAAGTAAAAATTCTGCAAAGGATCTGAATAGGTAGTTCTCTAAAGAAGAAATACAAATGGCCAATAAAGAAATGAGAAAATGCTCAATATCACTATCAGGGTTATGCAAATCCATACCACAGTAACACATCTTCTTACCCCATCAGAATGGCTAGTATCCAAAAGACAGAGAGCAACAAATGCTGGCCAGGATGTGGGAAAAGGAGAACTCTTACGCACTGTTGGTGGGCATACAAATTAGTGCAACCACTGTGGAAAACAGTGTGGAGCCTTCCTTAAAAACTAGAAGTAGACCTGATGTATGATTCAGCAATCCCACTTCTGAGTATACACCCAAAAGACATGAGCTTATGTATCAAAGAGATTCCTGGGCCACAATGTTTACAGCAGTACTGTTTATAATAGCCAAAATATGGGATCAACCAAGGTGTCTATCATCAGATGAATGGATAAATAGTTATATATATTATATATTTATATATATTACATATATTATATATATAATATATACATACACACAATGGAATATTATTCAACTACCAAAAAGAGTAAAATTATATCATTATATCATTCTATACTGGAGAACTTCATTTGAATAAAATAAGCCAGACACAGAACAACAAATACTGAGTGTTCTCCCTTATATGTGGGAGTTAAAAAGAAAGAAAGAAATGCTTATGTGTATGTTTTGTCAACCTTTGTTTTAAATCTTTGTCAAACAAATTGATAGAAATTATGTACTGTTGCAGTTTTAATGATTTTGTGACTATTTTAAAATGTACTTTACATAGTGAAGTTGAATGTCATCTCACTTGATTATTGTTTATGGCCCTTGCCTATTTTCCTTCTGGTCTTTGGTCTTTTTACTTTTTATTTTCTAAACTCTTTATTTATTTAAGCCTTTGACTATAATGTTAATTAAAAATATGTTATCTCAAAAACATAATAAATAAAATATTAAGTTGAAATAACAAAGTAAAAATTCTATGGAATTAATTTCAAATGAACTTGATACCTATAAAATGTTCTATTTTTACTTAAAGGTTAAATTGTATTTCCACTTTTTCCTTTGGGGCAAAATTGAATTTTAAGAGATCACTTGAAATGAGAATCAATTATAGTAACACTTCTATCTTCTAGAAAACAGCTTTCTGGCAACATTAAATATTCAGCTAAACATTCAGAATGAAATTGAGTCTAGAGTTTAAAAAAAGAACAGTGTTTTTTAATTAATCATTAAAGGACATAAGTAAATGAACATCTGAAAAACAAACAGTAATGAAACTAGCCAAAAAGATGCCATAAGACTTGTTGGTCCCAGTTGGCTTATATACCAGGGGGAAAGAATGGCGAACGCTTTGCAAAGCAAGGCATTTGTTTTAAAAGCCAACACTTGCCTCCACTAAAGAGAAAAGGTAAGAAAAAGAGACAAGAGTTGGGGAGTGGGCGGGGGGATCTCTGGAGATGGCAGAGAGATGAAGGTCAATTAAAACTCTTAAGTAGCAGACAAAGGAGTTAGGAGGCAGCTCAAAGGGCCACCCAGATTCAGCAGAGCTCCAGAGAACTCACACCACGTTGCCACCACATCGCAGGAACCTGTTAGAGGAAACCATGGCAGCTTTGCCATGCGCAGAGACACATAGACATACATTTGGAAGGTTTACAAATCTGTGGCTCATCATGATATGTCTAAGCTGTCAAATCTTGATAGTAACTATCAGTATTTATAAGCTGTGTATGTAGGGGAATAAACGCACTACTTGAAGATGGCTTCAAGTACGGGGTGAAAAATCTATCTACTCTCCATGAAACCCGGACTACGGTATTAAAAGTATCCAGGTGAATGTGACAGTGACTCTCAGAGAGTTAGTGGAGGTGGAGGAAGGAGAAAGAAGGAGTCCATCAAAGGACAGGTGAGTACAACAGATGCTTGCAGTATACAAAGGTGTAATGACACAAGAAAGGGGTCAGGGCTGGCAGAGAGAGGATTTTCAGAAGAGGTGATGTTCACTTGAGCCTTGGATGATAAAAAAAAAGTGCAGAGTGAAAATGATGTAAAGATTTGCACTTTGGCTGTTTGATTTTTTGAAACATCTCATTCCCCCAATTGCACCAAATAACTGAAGCATTTATTCTATATAAATCATGAGAACATCTGGCAGATTTTATTGCTATAGCAAAGTTTGGATTACTGAATCAAGTTGGAAAATTCATCAAGTTATCTACATCAGGCAGGTAATTCACATATTAGAATTGCAAGTTGTTATTCAGTATAGAATAGTGTAAAATACTTTCAGCTTAAAGAAAAATGCCTTGGAAACAAGTTATTCTGCTAGTATACCATGAGTTGGATTCCAATTGGATAATATTTAGGCCACAAAAGATATGCCTCATGTTTTTGTATTTTACTTCCGAATGGAACTATGAGCAAAACTAAATAGAAATCTAAACTTTTTCGAATCTCAAAGGTATTCTGCTTTTTGTGCTGCTTTCTGCTTTCTTCTGCCACTTATCAGTTAAAGAAGATTGACTGCTTCCCCAGTCTTGGCTTTTAATCTGGTTTACATGTACTCAGAAACAAATAAAAGAACACAAAGGAATTTTCCAATAAAACATGACTAATGAATTAGAAAGTGCTATTCAGTGCCTTGTGAACATTTCAAAATATTGTGAGCCCTTTTTCCTCATTAAGGTATTCCCCAAACAAAACCAAAAGAGAGAGAATTTCATTGCAGAAGCATGAAAAATGATAACTAATAAGAACAATTATCATCATTTTCCTTAGCACACAGCAACTATGAATGACACATGTAAATAGCTCCGATATATTCATTTAATATTACTGATAATGAACATGAACACTAAATTAGAATTGCCTTTATCAGCCAGAGTTGTAAAGCACTGCACCCGCCTGGAGATGACGAGAGGAGCTGATACCTGGGTGAGGACTCTGCCCAGCCTGCTGATAATGAAAGAGGGTGTAGACTTCTAATTCCAAAAATTAATGAAGTGTTTTAAAGCACGAGGCTTCATCAAAATTCACGGAATTAATTAGTAAACACATACTGCATGTTTCCTGAATCCTTTTTATTCTCTGCAGAAGCTAAGTATCTTTCCTCATTTGCATCCACTGCATATAGAATTGCCCCAATTTTGAAATTTGAGCAAAGTCCTACAAAACGCATTGGGAGGGACCAGCAAGTAAAGCCGACACCTGCAGTGCCGGTATCTCATATGGGCACCGGTTCAAGTCCCAGTTGCTCCACTTCAGATCCAGCTCCCTGCTATGGCCTGGGAAAGCAGAAGACGGCCCAAGTCCTTGGGCCCCTGCATCCACGTGGGAGACCCGGAAGAAGCTCCTGGCTCCTGACTTCGAATGGGTGCAGCTCTGGACGTTGCGGCTATCTGGGGAGTGACCCAGTGGAAGACCTCTCTCTCTTTCTCTCTCTCTCTCCCTGCCTCTCCTTCTCTGTGTAACTCTGACTTTCAAATAAATAAATAAATCTTTTTTTTTCAAATACACTTCTTTGCCTTTCTCTCAAATACCATGAGAAAAAATAAAAGGAGATTATGTAGCATGGGCAAAGGTGTTAAAAAGCAGGCTCTCCTGCAACTCTCTTATACTCACTGGAGTTCAGAGCAGTTCAGCAATGAAGCAAAATGGGGCTGAACCTGACCAGCTTTATGATGTACCTGAAAGATGCAAATGTTATTTGAAACAGCCTAAACTGACCAGATTGTCAACACTTGGGTAATACTAAAACGTCTGGCTGTAGAAGGTGCTCAGTGTTGAAGAAAGCAAATTCAGTGTGGGAAAATAATCCAGAATGAAGAGACGAAACTGAGTGTTGGAAACTATTTCTTTGGGGTAAAACAATGTTTTGCAAGTCTGAAATTTTAATGTATCAAACATTCAAATACTTATTTCCTTCCTCTGACATTGCCTAAATTCAAGCTGTCGTTACCTCGCTTGTCAGTGACTAAAGCCGTCATAATGGGCTTTCTGTCCTGTTTCCTCCCCTCCCCTCACCTACTTCCTATCCTGTAAAACTTTTTCCATGCCTCCCCAGCCCTGCCCCCATCCCTCTGGATAGAATCAAAGCACTTTAGACGTTTTGTGGTGCAGCCACAGCCAATGCTCCTAGCATCCTTCATCTCCATGACTCAACTTCCAGCATTTGGTACTCCAGCGACTTTTCACTTTCTGTTCAGTTTGTTCTGCAAGTCCTGCTGTTGCCCCAGGACCTTTGTACATGCTGTAGCTCCCATAGGAAAGCTTTGCTCTCTCCCTACTCTTACCCCTCCCTCCTTTCATCTGCCTTATCCCCACTTGCCTTTAAGGTTTTAGCTGAGATGCGTTCTAGTCCATGAGCCTTCCTTAGTTCCCCTCCACCTCTCTCAAGACTAGATGAATATTATACCACTTGGTGCTTTTGTTTAGTTGGTGATTCATAATTTGGCTTATCTGGTATTACTTCTTAATAAATTCTTTGAGCCTCAACACCTAACATAATGCCTGGTATATAGCAGGCATTCAATAAAATATTCTGTAAACAAATTAGGAAAACCTTCAAATACCGAGGAATTTCTTTGATCTAGCTGACATAACGATTTATATTACAAATGATCATATGGTGGAAAGCAGAGTTTACCAGAAGTGGAGTGAATCATCACCCTGGCTCTGTCATTAGCTCGGTAATTTCTCTGGTCTTCCTTTCTATCTGTAAAGTAGGTGTGCTTCTTGTCCCTACCTAGCTCACAACAGCATTCAAAGGTCTCAAGTGAGTGAAAGTGCTTTGGAAAACGGAAAACAGAATGTCTCCCTGGTCAAGATCTAATGCCTAACTTGCCATTTCGACTTTCTCCTGTTTTTTCTCAAAAGCCCCTAGTATTCCCACACTCAGAGCCCCCACCTGCCCACCCACCCGCTCGTTCTCGTCCCACTTTGACCTTCATTTGTGCTTTCCAAACATTGATGCTCCAGCTCGCGACCATTTTCGTGTTTCCCTTTCAGCTCTCCCACCTGGCAGTGTCTCCAGGGGCGTTTGTCCTCCCCCAGTCTTGGATCCTGCACTCTGGATGAGGCACGCACACGTCGCTCTCCTGAGTCTCCCTAGGCCAATGGGCACCTTGCATCCTCCTGGCCAACGGACATGGTTGGTGGGTCTCCCCAAGGCACCAGTGAGCCAGTGCAACCCCAGGGAACCCCAGGGCTTCTGTGGAGGATACGAAGGTGGCCGCGCTTACCTACCGGGCCAAGCAGGCAGCAAACTGCCCCGGTAGTCATCCACAGGGATGCTGCAGCAGCTAGTAAGGTCTTCTCCGGTGAAACCAACACCACAGAGAGCAAACGGAGACTTGAAAACATCTCATCCTCAGGCAGGCGTCAGCTGCTGACTCATGCCTCACCAACTTTAGCACTGCCACCGTTAACCAACAGCCAGCCTGAGGCAGTTTTCTATCTTGACGCTGAATGTGACAGCTGAGTTTCTCCTCTAGAAAAAGGTTTTTCAAGTGATTTTCTCCCTTATAGAAATGATTGAGGAAGAATTAAAATTTAAATCCATATTCAATTAATGCTTATAGAGAAATGAGGTCAAGGAATAAAAACAGAGGTGAGATCTTTTTACGTCAAGGGTTTTGTTAATTCAAAGTTTTACTGTATTGTAAGCAAAACTGTCATTGATTGGACCAGTCACCTTCTATCTCAGCTGCAGGTCTCCAATGCTAGGAAAATATGAAGGTAATGCATAGGAAAATAGATTATTTTTGAACAAACTCAGTATCCAGTGGGGGCAGGCACCTAAAGTCTATGTGATCTAAGAAAAGCAACTTTAAGAAGTATTTTATTGTTAAAATTCAAGCCCGATTTTTCGATTTAAATCTTTCAAAAATGTTTTTGGCTTTACGGTTTTGGTAAGATCCAAGTTAACTCAAGCTTGTCAGAATTGCTTTCTTCAGGAGTAAGCAGTTAGATCAGGAAATAAACCACAAAAATTCCTTAATTGCTAGTCATCTAAGTAAGGTCTTATACTTTGGCTGAAAAAAAATACACCAAAGGAAAGAAATACCTAGCAGTCTTCTGAGTATTTTTTTTTTCCATACAAGTTAAGAAAAACATCATAGCCAGTAAGTAAATGGGTCAAAAGAATAGTGGAGGGAATAGCTCTTCAAATCTTCCTTTCTAGGTAGAATTAGCCATGTAAGCTTTGTCCACATTAGTACTAAGCTAGCAAGGCTGGAGAGTGACTTCACTCATATCACTTTGCCTGTGTGTTTATTTAATATTAATCCCATGTGTTTTAAGAATTGGTCTGAACCAAACTATATTGGAAGTGACTCCAAAAAGGCTAAGAAATTACCCAGGAGCATCTTGAACTATTTATTATGGTAATTTATTTAATATTTGTCTAATTAAGATCTGGAGCAAATTCTTACTTCCCATTTATAGAATCTCAACAAAGGGCCAGCTTTTGGCCCTGCAGGTAAGTCGCTGGGTGGTACGCCTGCATCCCATGTCGGAATGTCTGGTTTGAGTCCCAGCTCCTATGCTTCTGATCCAGCTAATGCATGTTCTAGGAGGCTGCAGATAACAGCTCCAGCACCTGGGTCCCTGCCATCCACATGGAGTCTCAGATGGAGTTCCAGGCCCGTGGCTTCTGCCTGGCCACGCCCTGGATGCTGAGTACGTAAGGAGAGTGACCAGTAGATGCAAGATTTTTCTCTGTCTCTCTGCCTTTCCAATAAAATGAAAATTAATTTTTAAAAGGATTCATTTATTTTTTTGAAAGTCTAGTTACACAGAGAGAGAAGGAGAGCCAGAGAGAAAGAGAAGTCTTCCATCTGCTGGTTCACTCCCCAATTGGCTGCAACGGCCAGAGCTGTGCTGATCTGAAGCCTGGAGCCAGGAGCTTCTTCCAGGTTTCCCATGCAGGTGCATGGACCCAAGGACTTGGGCCATCTTCTACTGCTTTCCCAGGCCAGAGCAGAGCTGGATCAGAAGTGGAGCAGCCGGGACTTGAACCAGTACCCATATGGGATGCTGGCACTGCAGGTGGCAGCTTTACCCACTACGCCACAGTTGCTGACCCCAGAAAAATAATTTTTTAAAGAGTCTCAATGTAACATTATAATAGTTGACCTGGGCCCATGTGTGCTTTTGGTTTGGACAGTTTGTCTATAAGCTCTGTTCCTAAGCAGGATAAATCATCTACAGAAGCTCAGATAAGTAGTTTGTGTTTAATGACCTCATGGTTCAGACACAATTGATTATCAGCAGTATCAATTAGCAAATAGAGATTTACATAACAGTAATAAAGCTACTATTATTTGTTACTTCTTATGTGCCATGAACTATGCTAGGAAGGCAAATACACCTATAATACCTTCCACTTCTCTCAACCACTCTACAAGCTAAGTTTTATAAAACAAGTTTACTGAAAAAATTGAGGGTTAAAGAAGTTAAAGAACTGTTCAAAGGAGTAGGATTGAAATTGAAATATTCTTACTAAAAATAGTGTTTAGTAGAAATAAAATAGCTATCCTTTCTGATAAAGCCACTTTTCAGAATTTAACTCGCAGGGCCAGCACTGTGGCACAGCAGATTGCGCCACCACCTGAGACACCAGGATCCCATGTGGGCACCAGTTTGTGAGTGCTGGCAGTTCTACTTCTGATCCAGCTCCCTGCTAATGCCTGAGAAAGCAGCAGATGATGGCCCCTGCCACTCACTTGGAAGACCCTGATGGAATCCAGCATTCCTGGCTTTCATCTGGCCCAGCCTCGTCTGTTGCAGGCATGGGCATTTGGGGAGTCAACCAGCAGATGGACAATCTCCCTCTCTCTCTCTTCTCTCTCCATATATTGCTCTCTGTCTCTCCATAACTTTGCCTTTCAGATAAATAAATAATTTTTTTAAAAAAATCAAATTTAGCTTACTTTTGATCTGTTAGGGCTTGTTTTTCTGCCTTCCTTTTAAACTGTGTATAATCCTTTACATTTATTTATTTATTTATTTATTTATTTTTGACAGGCAGAGTTAGACAGTGAGAGAGAGAGACAGAGAGAAAGGTCTTCCTTCCGTTGGTTCACTCCCCAAATGGCCACTACGGCTGGCACATTGCATCGATCCGAAGCCAGGAGCCAGGTGCTTCTTCCTGGTCTCCCATGTGGGTACAGGGCCCAAGGACTTGGGCCATCCTCTGCTGCCTTCCCGGGCCACAGCAGAGAGCTGGACTCAAAGAGGAGCAACTGGGACAGAACCGGTGCCCCAACCAGGACTAGAACCCGGAGTACTTGCGCCACAGGCGGAGGATTGGCCTAGTGAGCTGTGGCACCGGCCAATCCTGTACATTTAGATGCATGAAAATATTAGTCCAGTAATTGAACATTAGTGTAGTTTTTAAATTAGCATAGAATTTCAAGTATGACTCTCATGGAATTAATGATGAACCTGGGACTTTCTTTAAATCTTCCTGGATAAGATCTGCTCATTGAACACATGATAGTCCGTGAGGCACAGAGGAGATCACCACTCTTGCCCTTGCTAGACACAGGGCTCCTGAGCCACAAAGGTGAAGTTTGAGTGGTTCGTGAAAGTCATGAGGATTCCTGGGTCTGTGCAGCTGCCCCCTGAAATGGAGCATGCCAGCTGACCCCAGGTCTTCCAAGCCAGCAGTTGGTGACGGAGTGCAGGGCCGGTTTCTATGGCTGTGCTGCATTAATTCTGCGGGATGTGCATAATCATCCTGCAGGGAGTGTGTCTGAGTGTTCTGTAGTATTAGAGGCTGTCAAGGCCTTGACTTTCCTCCCCTCTGCAGGTCTGCTGGGTTCACTCCACCAGCAGTGGGAGGAGGCTCCCGAAGCCCTTATTTTAAGGCATTATCTTCGCCATCTGGGTACTAACTGCTCTAGTGGCAGTAGGAATGCGCTGGGATGCTTTGGAAGGGTTAGGATGTCAAGCTCTTTCAGCTGCTTTTCCATTTCCTTCTCAGGGTCAGAGAATTGCCCTGCTGGGTGACCACAGCTACTCTCACATGGGGGTCATTAACAGACAAATGTCCATGAGCTCCGGAAGTCCTCCTCTGAGGCTGAGAAAAATCCTTTCCTTTAAGTTTCTTCACTTCTTTCCTATGCTGGGCACAACTTTCACTGCAGACACTTAAGTATCACTCCTAACACAGATAGCTTCCTGTCTGATTCCGGATATCTCCCAGGCACGATCAGATCTATTTCAACGCCCATCCTCCACGGTCCTTTGTGTCAGAGCTCCAGCATATTAAATGAAATATGTCTTGGGAAGAAAAGCCATTGTATAAGCAGATATCAAGCATTCTGCTAAAAGGCAGGCCCAGAGAGGAGTTTATTTTCTGAAACTTGACAATCAAGTTAGTGGGAAAGTTGAAAACTCCAAGCCCTCTGCTGTTGTGTTCTTTATTCTGTTTCAGTATTGCAGTGTCAGAAGCATGAGTGATCTCAGCAGTCCTGCCATGCTCAGTTTGGACAACAGCCCCATAGGGGGCCCCCAGGAAGGTGGGGCCAGAAGGGAGGGTGACCCAGGCCTTAACAGGGCCCTCCACCCATTTGCTTTTATTTCATTTCTATTTGGGGATTCTACAGTGGATTTATTGGCTTGAGGGTCTTTTACGGCCTAAGAAAAAGACTTAGAATTAAAATTTTGATTTTCACTGGTAATCTTTGTGACTTGGGCCCAGCAAGGACAGGTGACTTGCCTCATGGCTTTTTTCCTCCAGTACATGCCGGGAGTTCCTACCACCCCAACAACGTGACCAGCCAGCTCTGCTCATCTGTTGCCTTCCTGTGGATCTCAGGTTCAAGCTGCTTAAGCTCATGGAAATCACAGCCTATGACTGACGTTTTGATATGCAGTATAAATACCCTAAAAGATTCTAAAGACAGTCCCCTCATATTTTGGAGGCTCCTCCAATGTGTTTGCAGTATTAAAATTAATTAAAGGCAAAAATGCTCCCAAACATTGAAGTTCCTTCTAATATATTTTGACTGAGTAATGTCCATTGAGTCATTCAAACTTACTGGCAAGGACAAGTGGGCCTGTCCTGGCTTTTTGCACAAAAAGTGGATCACAGTGATAAGATTACAACAGAACCTTTGGATAAATCGCTGCAGAGGCTCTCATATCTCAAACCATTTCAATGAAACAAACCCTTCAAGGAGCATAGTCCTTGACAAACTGAACTGCCTATACCTTTATCCCCAAATTGTCACACCAACCCACACAGACCCTTTGCTGCACTCAGAACAGCCTTCTGATCCCCTCTGAGGCTTCAAGGCTCCAGGTCCTTCTGTCCCATCAGTCTGCAAAGGTTGGCTGCCCCTCCCCCTCAGTCTGGGAGGCGTGTCTTCCCGGTCTCACACTCCACATCACTTAACACGTGCCACATTTTAATAGTAGTACAAATACCAGCTACCAATATGCATTTAGCACCTCCTATGTGACAGAGATAGCAACTCTTCAAAGTAGACATTATCTGTATTTTATAGAGGAGGTAATAAAGCTTAACAAAAATAAGAAATTTACTCAATGTCAGACAGGCAGTGACAGACATATGTTATACATTGTTGCGCCTCCCCTGAGTTATAAACTACCTGAAAATGTGATCAGTTTCTTATTTGTCTCCTATGCTTTCTTGCACAACCACAAACAGAATGAAACCTCAACAAAGAAATGGTCACTGCCACAGTCACGAGGACCAACTTCTGCAAATGCAAAATCCCTCGGCCCTGGAAACCACTGACTACACACACAGACACAGTCACACTCAGCATTTGGCTCTTTCTGCCGTGTCGGCAGCAGCCTGGTGGTTCTAATAGCTGATGGATTAGTGTTGATCTACACTGATTGCTCACACCTGCAATTCAAACTAACCCCTGTTCCGCTTTGTGCAATCAGCCATGCCCAGGTAAGACCATCAGCTTCCCAAATGACAGGCAGAGACCCACCTGACAGGTCTGACCAGACACCTGTGAGATCTGCCAAGTGGGAAGGAAGGGGGAAGGGGAGGGTGGACTTACAAAATGAAGGCACTAAATGTAAACGATAAAAGAATGAGTGCTTCGTCTATTTCTCAGAAAGATTAGAAACTTTGTAGGTGACAGACATCAAAGGTCTCCAACTAATGAGCACAGAGCAGTAAACTGGCAATGGAATTTTTACAGGCACTGGGATCTGAAGTTCGTGTCTCTCTGTATGAGAAGCTTTAGTCGGAGGAGTTAGATAGACCTCAGATTATCGAAATGACTCAACATAATCATTCTTTGATTTCCAATACCACCTCCTACCAGTAAGCTCTAGATACACTTGCTGACATTGTCCTGATAATCCTCATGAGAACCCCTTCTAGAAATAGAGGATCTGGATGGTAAAAACACAGTCGCCGGAGAGCTATGACAAGCAGCTGAGAGCATCTGGAGCAGGATCAGAAAAATACATTATTGTTCATGATGAAAAAGGCCTCATTTTATGTCAATTATGTTTTCCACCCAAAATTTCCCCTAAGCCTGTTTTCAATATGCAATAACTATGGAAAATGTATGATATATGCTTTTGTTTTCATGCCCCTGTGAAGGGACTGCAAAAATGTCATGGAAAATGCAGATTACCTCTGAATTCCATTTTTCCACAAATTTGAACAGTATAAAGACTTTTTATTTACATATTTAAAGGGTCGAGTGACAGAAAGCGGAGAGATAGAGAAATATCTTCCATTCGCTGGTTCACTTTCCAAATGCCTTCAACAGCAGGGATGGGGCTAGACCAAAGCCAGATGGCTCAGAACTCCAACTGAGTCTTCCACAGGGTGACAAGGACTCAAGTACTGGAGACAGCGTCTGCTGCCTCCCACACTAGCAGGAAGCTGAACTGGAAGCAAAGTGGCCAGGATTCAAACCAGGCACTCCAACATGGGATGTGTGCATCGCAAGCAGTGACCTTGTGGCCGCTGGGCCATTATGCCTACCCCTTCTGCAAGCATTTTGAAGCCTCCTCATAGTCACAGAAGTAAAAGTCCCACCTCCTTTTATCACATTCTCCTTGTCCTCAGCATAGTGCCTTCTCAAGGGAATAGCTGTTAAATCCCGAGTTACTGGACTAGTTCCAGTTACAACCATAAATAATTGGATTTACGTATGCTTCCTTCTTCAGGAAAATAAAAATGCCTCCAACTTTTCTAAGTGTCAGATTTTAGTAGTAGAAGTTGACTGAATTTGTTCAAGCCTTATAACTAACACTTCTCAATGAACAAATAAAAAAATGGAAAGGTAAAGCTAAAGACCTTTATTTTTCAACTACAGCTAAATACAGAAGATATTGGTCACAGTATCTGCCATTTTAAGTTGCTGTTTTTCCTGCTGCTGTTGTTGCTGTTTAATAAAATACTGAAGCAGAGTGGACATGTGTTACAGAGATTAAGTTGCCGTTTGGAATACCTGCATCCCATATGGGAGTCACAGCTGCTCCACTTCTGATTCACCTTTCTGCAAGTGCACACCATGAGAGGCGCTTCCTGCCACTCACATGGCAGACCTGGATTCTATCTTCAGCCTGACCCATCCCCTGATTATTGGGAGAAATTTGGGGAGTAAACCAAATAATGGAAGACTTTTTTCTGTGTGTAAAAAATGTATATGTTTTTTGGCCTTGTCTAAAAATGATCAGAGTTGGTGAACTCAGGGGGCTTCCATAGCCTTGGCAGCTCATGACAAGAGCCTAGGGTGATTACTGATGCCATAAACAAGAGTGTCAATTTGTTAAGTCAACAACAGGAGTCACTGTGCACTTACTCCTCATGTAGGATCTTTGTCCTTAGTGTGCTGTACATTGAGATTTAATGCTATAACTAGTACTCAAACAGTATTTTTCACTTTAGGTTTCTGTGTGGGAGCAAACTGTTGAAATCTTTACTTAATGTATGCTAAACTGATCTTCTGTATATAAAGAGAATTGAAAATGAATCTTGATATGAATGCAAGGGGAGAGGGAGTGGATAAGGGGAGGGTTGCGGGTTGGAGGGACGTTATGGGGGGGAAGCCACTGTAATCCATATTCTGTACTTTGGAAATTTATATTCATTAAATAAAAGTTAAAAAAATGTACATGTTTTTGTGTCTTACTTTCAAACAAATAAATAATAAAGCATTGAATCATATGGTTCTAAATTTTTTCTTTTATATGAACATAAAGATTGTACATGTTTAAGAGGTAAAATGTGATGTTTTGGTATATGCATACACTGTGTAATGTTTGGCTGCTCCACTTCCGATCCAGCTCTCTGCTGTGGCCTGGGAAATCAGTGGAAGATGGCCCAAGTCCTTGGGCCCCTGCACTTGCGTGGGAGACCCGGAAGAAGCTCCTGGCTCCTGGCTTCGGATCAGCCCAGCTCCGGCCATTGCGGCCATCTGGGGAGTGAACCCCATTTATCAGTTTCTTACAGTGAAAACATTCAAAATTCTCTTTTTTTAAAAAATAAAGATATGTAGTACATGATCTTTATCTATAGCCATCTTACTGTGAAATAGAATACCAGAACTTCTTTCTCCTAAATACTAACTATAACTTAGTACCCATCAATCAACCTTTCCCCAACCTTCGCTCTACCACTCCCCTCAGAAGTTTTTGTTTTAAGGTTTTGTGTGCATGGAGCTTATGAGGTTCACAAGCCTATAAACACAAAGGCTCTGCCTTGCTCTTTAAAAAGGTTGGTGATAATTTGCCACAGTTCTCCTGGAAGTCACTTTTACTCCCGTGGAAACCATTCCCTGGGTCTTCGTTTAAGGCAGAATGATGCAACTAGTGACTCGGATCTTTCCAAGGCCTTCCTCTGTTTCTCTCTGCAGAGCAGTTATATGTCCTGTCTTGTGATATTTTTAAAGTGTTATTATTACATTAGCCCGAGAGTCAAAGTTTGGCTCAGGGGAGTATATTTGAACTCCAGTGGTTTCAAGTTCCAGTGGGAACGCCAAGGCTTGGCTCTAGCTAACACTCCCTCTGGCCAAGCCTGAGCCCATCCGGATGATGCGTAACAACTTCACCTGCTTGGCAGTGGAGGTTTTGTCTCAACCTGAAAAAGTGAAATCTAGGGGCTTTAACTGTGATAAATCACACCAGACAACCTGGTTTGACAAAACCCTGGCAATTGCATCTCCCTTGACTACTCCTGATTTCTATAAAGCAGAGGAAGTGATGAGGCTCAGGAATCCAAAACCCTACCTGGCAACATACAACTAGAGAAGTCACTGGGAATACAGCTACGTCACCTTCCAGTATTTTCCTTCCCCTGAGTCATTTCAAGAAAAAGCAACTGAGTGTTACCAACAGTCACATTTTTTGTTAAGATGTGTTTTATTTATTTGAAAGGCAGAGAGAGAGAAAGAGAGAGAGAGGTCTTCTTTCCACTGATTCACTGATTCACAACATCCAGGCCTGGACCAGACCAAATCCAGGAGCCAAGAACTCCATCCTGGTATTCCACTTGGGTTGCAGGGGCCCAGCCACTTGGGCCATCATCTGCTGCCTTCCCAAACACATTAGCAAGGAACTGGTTTGGAAGTGGGGCAGCTGGGCTTTGAACCAGCATTCTGATATGGGATGCCTGTGTCGTAAGTGGTGGCTCAACCTACTGCACCACAATGCAGCCCCAGTTGCTTACATCTTTAGAACCCATGTGTTAGACACCCTAAGATACCTTTCACATAACCTCTTTTAATTTCAAGAAGATGACATGCTATTAAGATCATGGGCTCTTAAACAAGATTGCTTGAGTTCAAATTCTGCCTCTATCATTTCTTAGCTGCTTCATTTAATGAACTCTTTTTTTTTTTTTTTTTTTGACAGGCAGAGTGGACAGTGAGAGAGAGAGAGACAGAGAGAAAGGTCTTCCTTTTTCCGTTGGTTCACCCCTCAATGGCTGCTGCGGCCAGCGTACCGCGCTAATCCGTAGCCAGGAGCCAGGTGCTTCTCCTGGTCTCCCTTGCAGGTGCAGGGCCCAAGCACTTGGGCCATCCTCCACTGCACTCCCAGGGCACAGCAGAGAGCTGGCCTGGAAGAGGAGCAACCAGGAAGAATCCGGCACCCTGACCGGGACTAGAACCCCGGGTGCGGGCGCCGCAGGTGGAGGATTAGCCTAGTGAGCCGCAGCGCTGGCCTCAATGAACTCTTCATAACAAACTTCCTCATGAGGTTTCCATGAGAATTTAGTATTATAAAGCTTATAACATGCTTAGCAGAGTGCCTGACTGGCACACGGAGAGTGTTCAATATAAGATAGGTATTATTGTCACAACAATCCTGTGAGGTGGGCGACATTAGCATCATTTCATAGATGCAAAGACTGGTGGGCTAATCTGAGTTCTCAAAATCTGGTCCCAGAGAACTTGTTAAAAATGCAGGTTGTTGAATTCTACTCAAGATTTTCTAAATCAGAAATGTTGAGGGCAGGGTCCCCCAGTCTCTGTGTGTGTGTGTGTGTATGTGTGTGTGTGTGGAGGAGGGGAAGTTCTAATGCATGCTAAAGTTGGAGAACAACTGGCAAATCAACATGGTCAAAGTTGTACCATTTTTAAGTAATAAAACCATGATTCAGTCTGATTCAAAGGCCTGGAATCTTTCCACCGTATGTGTTAAAAATACCATCCCAGGAAGGTCTCTGTGCTTGCCCACCTGGTTCTGAGCACACATAACTGAGGGAAATGGCCTCCTTCCTTCTCTCTCCCAATATGGCTTCTTTTTCACCAGAGCTGCAAGCCCAGCCATGAGAATCTTATTTTATCCTTTCCCCAAACCCAGAGTTGTCATACAGCAGGAAAATTGTGAGAGTGGAGAGAGCCGGATGAAATACTGCACTATGACCAGAAAAACTCATGCTGGTTGGTGAAATTTTTATCCATCTTGAATGTGATCAAAATAAAATTCAAAGAAGCAAGTGGTATGTAATTTTTCCTCTCTCCTCTCAAAATGAGGAGGACATGAGATTGCACATTTTCAAGGCTGTCTAGGTCTCCCCCGCAACTCTGCTAGCACAGGTGACAGTATAGGCAGAGATAAAGGCCCTGCCAAAGCCAAGACCCACCAACAATTGTTGACAGGTGCTTTCAATCCACATGGGCCATCTCTATCCTGAAGTCAGAAACTCAGACCAAACAGTGTGTTTTCAAGAAGCCTGCATGTGGGTAAATAGAAACAGCAATTGGCTCCAACTTTGTGTTCTGCCCTCATGGTGGGGGACATTTGATCCTCAAAGCATCATTGGAAATGGTGTCCTCACTAACACACACACAATACCTTCTCTGGATACCACTGCACCTTGTTGGTTTGACATGCTGTAAGAGCTGGATTTGCTCTTTTCACAGCTGTCTGACAGATGCAGCTGCCTCTCCTCATTGGATCCTTTTTTTTTTTAAGGCTTTTTTTTTTTTAATTTGACAGGTAGAGTTATAGACAGTGAGAGAGAGAGAGACAGAGAGAAAAGTCCTCCCTCCGTTGGTTCACCCCCCAAATGGCGCTATGACCGGAGCTACACCAATCTGAACCAGGAGCCAGGTGCTCCCTCCTGGTCTCCCACGCAGGCTTAGGCACCCAAGCACTCGGACCATCCTCCACTGCCCTTCTGGGCCACAGCAGAGAGCTGGACTGGAAGAGGAGCAACTGGGGCCAGAACCCAGCGCCCATATGAGATGCTGGCACCGCAGGCGGAGGACTAACCAAGTGAGCCACAGTGCCAGCCCCTGGATCCTAATTCCAGTGTTCAGGAGACTCTGGAGAACAGCTCAGTAACTAAAGCTTACCAGAAAAAAAATCCCATGAACAACTAGAGCTTGATTGCAAATTTCAGGATGAAATTAAAGGGTCCAACAAGGCCATTTTATATTTGAGCTCAAAGTTTCCACTACTATCTCCATTTTCCCATAGGTCATGATCTTTCCAAGTTACCATTTTACTTGTCCCTATACTCATAGATTCGATCATACCTCAAAATACAAAATGAAGTGCTGAGTGTGACGCAGATTATAATCCATGGTCCAATTAGTGGTACAGATACCAAGCTCCACGGCCAAGGCTCCTTCACATAGCACAGGGCCATTTCTTCACCTTTTCCTCTCACTGACTTCCTTCTGCTTCCTCTATGGCCAGATAGCGGTCTAGCAATCAAGTTTAATCCTCTGCCAGGGTGTTTAAAGAAGAACTATTTATGAGGTGAAAGATCCTTATAAAGAAATCGGCCGGAGTCGGCGCTGTGGCGCAGCAAGTTAAAGACCTGGCATGGGGCGCGGCATCCTATATGGGCGCCAGTTCTAGTCCTGGCTGCTCTACTTCCGATCCAACTCTCTT
Organism: Oryctolagus cuniculus; assembly: GCF_964237555.1. NCBI lineage: Eukaryota > Metazoa > Chordata > Mammalia > Lagomorpha > Leporidae > Oryctolagus > Oryctolagus cuniculus. The sequence continues at coordinate 97,579,528 of NC_091435.1, forward strand.
CTATGGCCTGGGAAAGCGGTGGAAGATGGCCCAAGTCCTTGAGCCCCTGCACTCATGTGGGAGACCTGGAAGAGGCTCCAGGCTGTTGGCTTTGGATCAGCACAGCTCTGGCCATTTCGGCCACCTGGGGAATGAACCAGCAGATGGAAGACCTCTCTCTCTGTCTCTACCTCTCTCTGTAACTCTTTCAAATAAATAAAATAAAAATCTAAAAAAAGAAAAAAGAAATCCGCAGAGGGGCTGGCAACGTGATATAGAGGGTTAAGCCGCTGCCTGTGATGCCAGCATCCCATATTGACACATGTTTGAGCCCCAGCTGCTTCACTATCAATCCATCTCCCTGCCTGGGAAAACATCAAGGATGGTCCAAGTGTTTGGGCCTCTGCACTGACGTGGGAGACCTGGAAGAAGCTCCTGGCTCCTGGCTTCTGGCTTCAGTCTGACTCAGCCCCAGCCATTGTAGCCATTTGGTTAGTGAGCCAGTTGATGGAAGTTCCTCTCTCTCTCTCTCTCTCTCTCTCTCTCTCTCTCCATGTAACTCTTTCAAATAAATAATCTTTAAAAAAATTAGCCAAATGCACAGGGTGCTCCGGAACAGCCAACACCATACTGAGTGTATTTTCTGGACTTGGACTCCACATAGGAGCAAACAGTGAAGGACAGACTCCATTGCAGGGCACAGCACGTTCCTCCATGCTTGTCTCTGTATATAGCTGTCGAGAGTAATGGTGTCATTTTAAAAAATATATTTTATATTTGGAAGACACACACACATAAATACACACACACACACACACGGAGGTATCTTTCATCTGCTGCTTCAATCCCCAATGTCCATAATAGCTGGGGCTGGGCCAAGCCAAAACCAGGAGCCCAGACTCATTCCAGGTCTCCCATGTGAATGGCACAGACTCCAGTACTTAATCCATCATTTGCTGCCTCCCAGGGTGAACATTAGCAGGAAGCTGGATGAGAAACAGAGCCAGGATTTGAACCCAGAGACTCTGATACAAAATGTGGGCATCTCAAGGGGAGTATTCTAACCACTGCACCAACCTCTTGGCCTGGTGTTATTATTATTATTATTTTTTGACAGTCAGAGTGGACAGTGAAAGAGATAGAGAGAAAGGTCTTCTTTTTCCGTTGGTTCACCCCCCCAATGGCCGCTGCGGCCGGTGCGCTGCAGCCGGTGTGCTGCAGCTGGCGCACCGCGCTGATCCGAAGCCAGGAGCCAGGTGCTTCTCCTGGTCTCCCATGCGGGTGCAGGGCCCAAGCACTTGGGCCATCCTCCACTGCCTTCCCGGGCCACAGCAGAGAGCTGGCCTGGAAGAGGGGCAACCGGGACAGAATCCAGCGCCCTGACCAGGACTAGAAGAACCCAGGGTGCCGGCACCACAGGCGGAGGATTAGCCTAGTGAGCCGCGGCGCCGGCCTGGTGTTATTTTTAATTCCGTTTCTCAGTGGTGCTGAAATTTCTGTGAACAACCCTTGGTTTGACATACAGCAGGTGTTGCTGGTGGGCAGATGCAGTAGGCATGCTGAGTAGGGGTATGGTGTGTACACTGTGGGGTGAAGGATACAGAGAAAGTGCCTGCCTTCCTTGGAGGAGGCATCCTTCCCATCCTGAAGCTTGACGATAGACACCAAGCTGAACTAACGATTTGCTCCCCTGGGAACTAGGCAGACTTGCTGTGACTTCATAGCCACAGATCAAACTCGGGAATCAAATGTACTGAATCCTTGCTCTGGGGTAGGCATGAGGGGAAGAGAGTGTGTGTGGTTCTCTCGCCAGATGCCAAACATCAATGAGAATATCTCCTCTGCTAACCCATCTGAGGACTGAAGCCAGAGGACTAGGACTTCTGTTTTAGTGGCTTCATGTTATCGGTATCAACTATGTGTAAGACCTACAGATAATAAATTAAGGGCCTTTCGGTAATATTTCAGTAAAATAAAACTCTGCCTCTAAAGCTACCATGTGAGCTGCAAGAAATGCCATAATTAACTGCCATTTAGTCACCAACAAGTCAGGCAAAACTTCCTAGCGATCTCTTTCCAAGGCCATAATCTTAGAGGCAGTGACTGGCCCCCTCAAAGAGCTACGGCAGACACCTTATTCCCGGAGTCCATGTGGCTTCCCAATTAATGTAGGCAGAGAATTTCACCCTCTGTGCCTCCTCTCCCACTTGGCACACACAACCTTTTTTCTTTTGTTACCAAAGAATTCCTGAATAGAAACATCTATTCTGTGACATCAGAAAATTCAGATGTGCTGTGCTGTCCCTGCCTCAGAGTGACTGTCCTCAGATTTGGGGTGTCCTACTTCCTGTTTGGTTGTTTGAGACTTGACCTTCCTTCGAAGCTGATTAATCTCAGGGTACCTGGAGTGAAGGCCATGAGGCCATGTGATATTAAAGCACCAAGAAAACTTCAATAAGTGGTTTAATGTGTTTGGAGTAGCCAAAATTAGGACACCTTCCATTCTCCTCTGATTTGACAACCTATTTCTCTGCTACAACTTATAGCTCTTCCACCTCTCACAACTAGAGTTAATCTGCCCTCTGAGAGAAGTCGGAAGTGAAGGAGCTGAGGTAAAGCTGTGGATGAAGAGAGATCCAAGGGAGTAAAAGGGCAAGGGTAGAGGGCCATCACGACCGCTTCCACAACCCAGGTGTGGCTGGATGACAGCAGCCGAGCACTGGCAGCTGAAGGCCTGAGGACATGTGCAGCCGGTCTCTCAGCAGCCATGGTGGAGAGACTCAGAGTAAACCTCTAGGGTGGAGGATGAGAGCTGAACAAGAGGCTGTGATGATCAGTAAGCTCCCCCACCCAGAGCTAGCCAATGTTCTACAACCTCTCCAGTGCTTTGAAAAACATGCACCCCCTGTATCTGCCTCTTCCTATATAAAACAAAATAGTTTTAGATTATGCCATTTAAAGAATAATTATTTTTGAAAGTCTGTGTTCATTAAAGCACACACACAAGTGTTGTCTATACCATTGATATGTCCTTTGACACTGTGCTGTCAGCATCACATTTAAGCATTGAATACCCAATGAGAAGATAAAGAGTGAAGAGTTACTATCAACCTTTACACTGGGAATGCAGCAGTCGAAGGTACATTTGTCCTGAAGCTCATAAAGCTTCAACTCCAGGCTCCTTCCAAGGCTCTGAGAGCAGCCCTGGCAACCCACTCACATGTCGTAGGCTTTGGGAAATCTGGAAAAAGGAAAGACATTTTCATCTCAATCAGTTCGTACTCTGGTCTCTTTCCACTCTGACCTCCCTTCTATCACACTTCCTGTGTCAGCTCATCTTGAAGATGTATTTTTAAGATCCAATTAAGGGGAAGTTATTCTAGGATATGTTTAGTTTAGATTTAATGATATATATTTATCTGCTTTGCTAGCTATCTCAGTATGCAGAGTGGGTCCGGAGACTATGCTTCCTTATCATTACTATGCTGACTGACCCAGTATCATGAACCAAAGTATCAGGCCAGAGGTTGCCCACAGAACAGGCACCAGAAGTAGACACGTAGTAACGGAGTAACACAGTTTGAAATGTGTGGAACCAGAGGCGGTCTATGAAACATTCCTCCTGTCATCAGATGCATACAATCGTGAGCAGAGGACATTGCCACGTGACAGTAAGGATGACACCAAGGACGTTTCACTGATGCAGAAGAGGAGACAATGAATGCACCAAGAAAATCCAGTGGCATCCTTTTCCCGTGTGTCCTTCCCAGTTGGTGCAATTGTGTCTATCCTCACTGTGAATACTCAGCAGCAGCTTTATCACTTATGTGATGACAGTTATCTTGGGTGCGGCTCTTGGGCTGTGAAGAATGTGACAGGTGGACTGATGGGAGGCCCACGTTGGTGGAACCATGTTGACAATCCAGATAGAGCCACTGGGTGTTTGGGTCCAGGAAGATATCCCTTGAAGAAAATTCAACTCTTTCAGGGGTTGAATCAAGAATCTTTTGCTTAGGACTTCTTGCCTGTCCAGTGCTATGGGTGACATTTGCCTTTAGTGCTCTCTTCTTCAGAAGTCAAGTGTTTGGTAGCGTTTACCAGGGGTGTGGTGCTACAAGGTGCCAACCTATGGAATCATATCAGGGGCAAAACAGCATCAGAAAGAATTTAACCAGCAGGGCTGGCGCCGTGGCTCACTTGGTTAATCCTCCACCTGCAGCACTGGCATCCCATATGTCACCGGGTTCTAGGCCCGGTTGCTCCTCTTCCAGTCCAGCTCTCTGCTTTGGCCCCGGGAAGGCAGTGGCAGATGGCCCAAGTGCTTGAGCGCCTGCACTCGGGTGGGAGACCAGGAAGAAGTACCTGGCTCCTGGCTTCAGATCAGCAAAGCTCCGGCCATAGAGGCCATTGGGGGGTGAACCAATGGAAAGAAGACCTTTCTTTTTTATTATTTATTTATTTATTATTTAGTAAATACAAATTTTCAAAGTACAGTTAATGGATTACAATGGCTCCCCCCCATAATTTCCCTCCCACTCACACCCCACCCATCTCCCGCTCCCTCTCCCATTCCATTCACATCAAGATTTATTTTCAATTATCTTTATATAAAGAAGATCAATTCAGTATATATTAAGTAAAGATTTCATCAGTTTGCACCCACACAGAAACACAAAGTGTAAAATACTGTTTCAGTACTAGTTATAGCATTACTTCACATTGCACAACACACTAAGGACAGATCCCACATGAGAAGTAAGTACACAGTGACTCCTGTTGTTGGCTTAACAATTTGACACTCTTGTTGATGGCGTCAGTAATCTCCCTAGGCTCCAGTCATCAGTTGCCAAGGCTATGGAAGCCTTTTGAGTTCGCTGACTTTGATCTTATTCCGACAGGGTCATAATCAAAGTGGAAGTTCTCTCCTCCTTTCAGAGAAAGGTACCTCCTTCTTTGATGGTCCCATTCTTTCCAGTGGGATCTCACTCGCAGAGATCTTCCATTTAGGTCTTCCTTTTTTTTTTTCCCCCAGGGTGTCTTGGCTTTCCATGCCTAAAATACTCTCCTGGGCTCTTCAGCCAGATCCAAATGCCTTAAGGGCTGATTCTGAGGCCAGAGTGCTATTTAGGACATCTAAGAGTCTACTGTGTATCCTGCTTCCCATGATGGATCATTCTCTCACTTTTTGATTCTATCAGATAGTATTAGCAGACACTAGACTTGTTTGTGTGATCCCTTTGACTCTTAGATCCATTAGTGTGATCAATTGTGAACTGAAATTGATCACTTGGACTAGTGAGATGTCATTGGTACATGCCACCTTGATGGGATTGTATTGGGATCCCCTGGCATGATTCTAGCTCCACCATTTGGGGCAAGTTCAATTGAGCATGTCCTAAATTGTACATCTCCTCCCTCTCTTATTCCCACTCTTATATTTAACAGGGATCACTTTTCAGTTAAAATTTAAACACCTAAGAATAATTGTGTGCTAATCACAGAGTTCAACCAATAGTACTAGAACAAAATAAAGAGAAAATACTAAAATGGATAAAGTATTACATTGTACATCAACAGGACAAGAGCTGATCAAGTCACTGTTTCTCATAGTGTCCATTTCACTTCAACAGGTTTCCCCTTTGGTGCTCAGTTGGCTGTCACCAATCAGGGAGAACATATGATGTTTGTCCCTTTGGGACTGGCTTATTTCACTCAGCATAATGTTTTCCAGATTCCTCCATCTTGTTGCAAATGACCGGGTTTCATTGTTTTTGACTGCTGTATAGTATTCTATAGAGTACATGTCCCATAATTTCTTTATCCAGTCTACTGTTGATGGGCATTTGGGTTGGTTCCAGGTCTTAGCTATTGTGAATTGGGCTGCAATAAACATTAATGTGCAGACAGCTTGTTTGTTTGCCAATTTCATTTCTTTTGGGTAAATTCCAAGGAGTGGTATGGCTGGGTTGAATGGTAGGGTTATCTTCAGGTTTCTGAGGAATCTCCAGACTGACTTCCATAGTGACTTAACCAATTTGCATTCCCACAAACAGTGGGTTAGTTCCCTTTTTCCCCACATCCTCTCCAGCATCTGTTGTTGGTAGATTTCTGAATGTGAGCCATTCTAACTGGGGTGAGGTGAAACATTGTGGTTTTGATTTGCATTTCCCTGATTGCTAGTGATCTTGAACATTTTTTCATGTGTCTGTTGGCCATTTGGATTTCCTCTTCTGAAAAATGTCCATTGAGGTCCTTGGCCCATCTCTTAAGTGGGTTGTTTGTTTTGATGTTGTGGAGTTTCTTGATTTCTTTGTAGATTCTGGTTATCAACCCTTTATCTGTTGCATAGTTTGTGAATATTTTTTCCCATTCTGTTGGTTGCCTCTTCAGTTTCCTGACTGTTTAAGAAGACCTTTCTCTCTGTCTCTCTCCCTCACTGTCTAACTCTATCTGTCAAAAAAAAAAAAAAAAAGAATTTAACCAGCATGGCAATCTTGTATCTTGGAAAGCAGTTTTTAAAGCAAAACACAGGAAGTGATCAGATTACATGAGTAGAGAGAAAGCTGATGTGTTTGTTACACTGGAGGAACAACTGAAGAGATTCTTGACTGTGAATCTTTTAGCACTCAGCCCATGTTGCAGAGGAGTGTTGGGTTTGTTTTTCACTTAAAATTTTTGTTGAGGGACCAGTGTTTTGGCATAGATAGTAAAGCTACACACCTGTGATGCCAGCATCCCATATGGGCTCCCATTCAAGTCTTGGCTGCTCCACTTCTGCTCCAGCTCCCTGCTAATGCACCATGGAAAGCAATGGAAGACAACCCAAATGGTGGGGCCCCAGCACCCACGTGGGAAACCCAGAAGAAGCTCTTGGCTTTGGCCTGGCAGAGCCCTAGCCATTGTGGCCATTTGGGGAGTGAACCAAAGGATGGAAGACCTCTGTTTCCGTCTTTCCTTCTCTCTATAACTCTGACTTTGAAATAAATAAATAAATCTTTTTAAAAAACTATTTAAAAACAAGAAAAGAAGTTTTTATTTTCTTTCTAGCAGTTGGGGCTTGACTCCATGGTATCACTAAAAACAGTCAACATTTGTTTTATGGTCCATATATCTCTGTCCATAGTCATAATACTAGTGTATCTCAAATAAATAAAAAGTATCTGTGTTCATTTATATATGTAATGGAAACCATCACTTCTTTTTTCTAAGATTTATTTGAAAGGCAGAGTTCACAGAGAGAGGAAGACACAGACAGAGGAAGAGAGAGAGGGAAAGATCTTCCATCCACTGGTTTACTGCCCAAATGGCCATGGTCAAAAGTAGTCTGGTCAGAAGCCAGGAGCCAGGGGTTTCTTCCAGAAATTTGTGGGTGCAGGGGCCCAAGCACTTGAGCCATCTTCTGCTATGTTTCCCAGGCTATTAGTAGGGAGCTGCATCAAAAGTTAAGCAGCCAGGACACAAACCAGAACCCATTTGGTATACCCCTGCTGCAGGCAGTAACTTTACCCACTATGCCACAACATCGACCCCTGAAACCTTTGTTTTTCGATTTGCAGAACATGGGTGGACGTTTTTAGTCTTCTTCAAATCTCTATGTGTTCAAATAGTATGTCTACATATTATTTTCAGAAGTAAGTTTTAATTCCAAGGAAAGAGTTGGTATTTGGCTTGTGTATAAGTTAGATAAACTTGTTAATTTTTAGTATGTACTTTATGGTAAATTTTCTTATCTTAGGCATATACAAATAAAAATTTAGGCCAATGGTGTTAGCCAGGGTTTTTTTAATTTGTAACAAGTCATTTACTTTATAAGGCCTAATTGGTATGAATGTAATCTTCACAGTTTATGTTTAAGGGATACCCATATATTGCTGCTGTTTTATTTTATAGAAAGGGTAGTTGGAGTTCACTTTGGAATTTCCTGGAAATTCTTCAGTGGTCTGAGGGCTAATAAAATCTTTTGCCACTAAAAGATTATTACTCTTATGTCATAATGAAAATACTCATTTAAATACTTGGCATAATGAATGCCTAAAAACATTTTATGAATTTATTTTTTCTTACTACACTGGGAATATTGTAAATCATGCATTTGTATTAATGGTCTTTCTTAAAACAAAGCAATATACTTGAAAATTAACTAAACCGTTCTACAAACTATTGTTGGCAGCTATGAATTCTCTTGTAAGTACCATAAAGTGTATTGGAGTCTTTTAATCAACAGATTATGCTGTGAATGTATTTGTAAATGTTCCTAAGCATTTTTTTTAACTTTTATTTAATGAATATAAATTTCCAAAGTACGATTTATGGATTACGATGGCTTCCCCCACATACCGTCCCTCCCACCCACTACGCTCCCCTTTCCCACTCCCTCTCCCCTTCCATTCACATCAAGATTCATTTTCGATTATCTTAATATACAGAAGATCAGCTTAGTATACATTAAGTAAGGATTTCAACAGTTTGCTCCCACACAGAAACATAAAGTGAAAAATAATAGATGATTTTTTTTAAATGATGATGAAATCAGATCAGACCTATTGTCATGTTTAATCCCAGTGAGAGTCGAGAGTCAAGTTGGGAGTTGATAATTTCTTTTTTTTTTTTTTTTTTTTTTTTACAGAGGATCAGTTTAGTATACATTAAGTAAAGATTTCAACAGTTTGCACCCCCATAGAAACACAAAGTGAAATATATTGTTTGAGTACTCGTTATAGCATAAAATCTCAATGCACAGCACATTAAGGACAGAGATCCTACATGAGGAGTAAGTGCACAGTGACTCCTGTTGTTGACTTTACCAATTGACACTCCTGTCTATGGCATCAGTAATCTCCCTATGCTCCAGTCATGAGTTTCCAAGGCTATGGAAGCCCTCTGAGTTCTCCGATTCTTATCTTGTTTAGACAAGGTCATAGTCAAAGTGGAGGTTCTCTCCTCCCTTCAGAGAAAGGTACCTCCTTCTTTGAAGACCTGTTCTTTCCACTGGGATCTCACTCGCAGAGATCTTTTGCCAGAGTGTCTTGGCTTTCCATGCCTGAAATACTCTCATGGGCTTTTCAGCCAGATCTGAATGCCTTAAGGGCTGATTCTGAGGCCAGAGTGCTATTTAGGACATCTGCCATTCTATGAGTCTGCTGAGTATCTCACTTCCCATGTTGGATCACTCTCCCCTTTATTTATTCCATCGGTTAGTGTTAGCAGGTACTAGACTTGTTTATGTGCTCCCTTTGACTCTTAGTCCTTTCATTATGATCAATTGTGAACTGAAATTGATCCCTTGGAATAGTGAGATGGCATTGGTACATGCCACCTTGATGGGATTGAATTGGAATCCCCTGGTATGTTTTTAACTCTACCATTTGGGGCAAGTCAGCTTGAGCATGTCCCAAATTATACATCTCTTCCCTCTCTTATCCCAAAGGGACAAATACCATATGTTCCTAAGCATTTTTAAAGATATTTTATTTATTGGAGTGGTGGTTTTGAAGATTCATAACTTTATATTTGTATGAAACTATACTGTTTACAAAGCCAAAAATTTATGAGCAGAGGGTTTGTTTTTCTTTGGATCTCATTGAAACTCACATTCTCTTGTTGGAAATAGATTTGCCAAGGAATAGTGGAAAGTGTTTGGGCTTTGAAGGTAGATGTGTTTGGGCTTAAATCTTGCACCTTAATATCTGTAAGCCTCAGTTCACTTCTCTGTAATATTATGAAAATACCTAGCACTGAGAACTTTGTGCACCAAGCACTGGAATTTACAATGACTCTGGGAGGTAGATAATATTGTTATTACCATGTTACAGATAAGGTTAAAGGATCTACCCAGGGTAGCATACCAGGCAGTGGAGCTAGAATAAGTACCCCAGGAGCCTGACTCTAAAGGCAGCCTCCATAGTTACTGGACTCTTCTGTATGAGAGAAGATAGATACAGAATGGGGTAATAGCGAGTCAGGCAGAGCCCTCATCCAAACAGAGCGAGAAACTGTTGCACAATACATCATCGCTCTCTCTCACAGTGGCCACTGTCAGTTGTGGTAACCAGCTTGACTCCAGAGCTTACACAACCTTCTCTTCCTTCTCCTATGTGGTTACTTTCTTTTACAAAGAAAGTGGGTTCTAAATCATTAAAATGGTTTATTTTGGGGGTGGGCATTTGGCCTAGCAATTAAGATGCCCACATTCCATATTAGGTTGTCTGGGTTCAACACTCAGTGCCAGCTGTTGATTCCAGCTTCCCTCTAATGTACTCCCTGGGAGGCAACAATGATGGTTCCTGCCACCCACATGGGAACTTGGATTGTTAAATATTTTTTTCATTATTTAAGCTGTAGTTATCATTATTAGTCAATTTATATTGTTTTTGGAATTAGATAGTAAATTATAAACAAATACATGAAATAATGCAACTATACCATCTTAATAAGGCTATTATGGTTATTGACACAATCACCACCATTCTTGGAATGTTCTAAAGTTTTATAAATTACTTTCATAAATGTAACCAATAAAAATATTAAAAATCTTTCTAGAATTGCAGTGATCTTTTATGGCAGTGGACATTTCGTGGGTCATAATGTAACATTTAGTCTTATTGGGCTGTCCTACTTCAACTGTAGTACTTTTTCAATCTTGAGACTTTAGGGGATGAATTACACACCATGTAAACTGTTTTCTGTTTCTGTTTAGTAATTCATTCAATAAGCCAATACTTAGCATGTGCCAGATATTCTGCTGTGCTTTAGACGTTTTTGCACAAAAAATTGGTAAGTGGTTATATTCAGGATTCTAAGTCCACATGCAATCCTTTCATTTTTTTTTTTTTTCAAACAATTTCCTGGTCTCCATAGTTGCCATTTTGATGACTGTGTAACATTCTACTTGAAAATATCTAGCTTATTTTATCATTTGTTCAACAATTCTTGGGCTTTTAAATAGTAAGTTGACACTGGAAATGTTGTAGTGAGCACCTTTGTACATAAAACTCTTCCTTTGGATTATTTCCTTATGCTAAATTCCTACAATAGGCCAACGGGATTGAACTTTTTTTGACAGATAGTACATCCAAAGGATACAGAAATTCAGACTTTCACCTGAAATGTAAGGTTATACCAGCTTCAATAAAACTTTGAAAACACTTGAGTATTGCCACTTTAAAAATGTTTATTAGGGGCCAACTTGTGGTGTGGCAGGTAAAGCTATCACCTGCAACACCAGGATCCCATATGGGCATTGGCTCATGTCCTGGCTGCTCTACGTCTGATCCAGCTCCCTGCTAATGGCCTGGGAAAGGTCAAAGATGGCCCGAATGTTTAGGCCTCTGCCACCCACATGGGAAACCCAGAAGAAGTTCCTGGCTCCTGGTTTTGGCCTGGCCCTGGGCTGGCTGTTGCAGCTATCCAGGGAGTGAACCATTGGATAGAAGATCTCTCTCTTTCTTTCTCTCCACCTCTGTCTCTATAACACTGACTTTCAAGGAAATAAATGCTTTTAAGAAATAAAAATGTTAACAGGTATAAAAAAAAGTGTCTTTTTCTTTTAAATTTGCATATCTCTAATCACTAGTGAGATTAAACATTGTTTCCTACTTTCAAAAATACATTCAGTCATCTACCACAGGGGTTGTAAAGAGCATCAACACCAACATTAATTGTGGTCTGAGCACTGGATAAGGCACCCATGGTGAATATTCATATGATGAGTAAGATAGGGACCATGGTGTAGATAGCAGATCAGAAAGGCTGTCCAACCTTGGCTTCGTGTCCCTTTAGAAGTTATATACTACTATAGTTTTAATGATCTGTGACCATCTTGAATTTACTGCATGTGTGAAATTGACATCTTTTCTTGTATTCTCGTTTATGGCTCTGGACCTGTGTTCCTGCTGAGCTACTTTTTTTTTTTTTCTCTTTGTTCAACTCTTTATTTGGTAGAGTATTAAGTGTTTGACTAAAATGGAAATTGAAAATATGTTTTTTAAAAAACTTTTAATTGCTTACATGGATATCTGCACCCAGCAGTCTCTCAGTGCAGAACTAGTACATCCTAGGGAAGTGTAAAGGCCGCTTGACAAAGAGGTTGGACCAGAGTAGACAGTGTGCCATAGCTCTTCTGAAAAGGCAGGAGTGTCCAGAATGGGCAAATCCACACAAACAAGAAGTAGGCTCATGATTGCCAGGTCTTGGGGCGGGGAGGGGGGTGTGTGGAGGGAGGACGAGAATAACTGATCATCACTGTTAATAGTTTGCTTTCTTCAGAGTAAAGAAAATATGCTAAAATTACATAGTGGTGATGGTGGCACAACTTTGTAAATAGACTGAAAACCACTAAATTATACATGTTAAAAGGGTGGCTTTTATTGTGTGTGGCTTGTAATCTCAATTCATAAAATAGGAAATACATTATTTGCTACAGCCCATAATTTAGAATCCATACTAATTAAGCTACTTCAGAGGCAGGATTAAGGAATTCATGCAAAGGCTCTGATACTCCATGTTTGCACATGATTGAGCCCCAAACTCAGAAATTAGGGGACTAGTTGCAAAAACTTTGGTATCAGTTGTCCCATCATCAAGGAAAGAATGTGAGCACCTCTGAGTTATCCTTTTGTACCTTTAAAATCAGCTATTCCTCTCCTTGAACTCAAAGCATATAAAGATTACTATTTTCAATCATCTGGGACTGCCTAATGCTTAATGGTGTCTCAGGAACTATAAAGTGCTTATGCATTAAGCAAAGAGCAGCAGATCGCAATGCCCAATGCCACTCCCAGGAGGACTGGCAATTCTTTAAGTAAAGACAGTAAAGACGCCTTTTAGGATCCCTTAATTATCCAATCAAAAGCCAAAAGAAAGCAATTGAAGGCTGGAACATCACCAGTTTAACTGTGCTTATTTCTATTTTATAATTACTTTTGATTGTTATTTCTGATGCTGCCCTTTGAGATATCGTAGGTTATCTGCCTCCTGCTCTTCAATACTTCTGAACTAGTAATTATTATTGCAGAGTTATTTCAGTATAAAATGGGCAGATGGTGGGTGTCAGATACTCGCAACAACTACACACTCTGTAATCTTATGCTTAATTTGTGTTAACCTCTGTCAAATATAATTTTTCTGCTAGAAAACTGAGAGATTTTAATTGTCTGTTCCAAATTTGCAATCCATTATGTGAGCAATCAAATGCAAAACATAATAGTGTGACTGTATACAGTAATATACGCTACATACAGTGTCAAGCATAGATAACAATGTGTTAAGCATCAACTTATCCTAAAAATATTTGGTAATAATAAAAATGTTATTTGGAACAACACTCTTTCCTGCTGTATTTTGCCACACTCTCTTCTGCTTTTACCCAATTGATCCTGCTCAGAATAAATGGATAGGTGCTCTCAAGCTTATCAATCAAACATGAAGGAGTCAATACCTGGCTGGGGTTTCCTTTTTGAGCCACCTAGAAATAGAAATTAGTTCCCTTGCTGTTTTGTCCAATTTAGAAGTTTTTTCTTTTTCAAATCTTATATATGTGGGAAGCAAATGAAAGCTTTCTACTGAAGCAATTGATGACGCCTACACAATTAATGACTGACAATGTCAGACAGGGTTTATCCCCCTTCACCAACTCAAAGGACAGTTAGTTTCAAAGGGTATGTAACAGGGAAGAATAAACCTAACAAACACATTCTACTCAACTGAATCTCAGGGTTGGGGAAAAGTTCAAAGTGGTGGCTGAAAAGGTCTACATTGCCTTGTTTTTATTTTATTGTAGGCCACAGAAGCTTACTGTAAGCATTCCTTTAACCAGAAGTTTCATTGAGTTCTGGCTACTTGACAAAGAGAAGCTTACCCTTTGGGTACCTAGACTTGGGAAACAAGTTTAGTCTGCTCACATGAAGACCCCATCCCCCTGTTTTATTCTCATTATTGAACACTTTGAATGCTTCCAAGGTCTACTCCTCTCTGCTCAAATATGGCAGCAATGATATGGCCTTATGAAAGAACATTCTGAAAGCCATCTGAGTGATGTTAGGCATTGATTTCTCGAATGAAGTAACCCCGATTGGACTATTCCAGAAATCCCAAGCACTTGTGGGGAGACTGCCCCTGTATTTCTCTGCATGTTCTTTCTCTTCCACATCTCAGGAATGTCTGGGGTAAAGGAATCAGTGGTATGGATGGTCTTCAAAGTAAGAAAATTCTCCCAGTTTCCCTTCTTATGTGGCATGGGTTCTGTGGTGCAAGGGGGAAAAACGGCAACAAAAATTGGCCTCTGGAATCAAGGAGCTCAGAAATTAAAACCTGGCTCAGTTCATTTAATTCTGAGTAAATCACTTAATCCCTCTGGGACCCAGTTTCCTGATCTATCAAATGGGCACAAAGTGTCTGACACAGATAAGTGATTCACAAACCCTGTTGACTGCCCTGTGTGTGCTGGGAGGTAATTAGTGTTGTGGAGGTGAGGGGGAGAGGCTACAAATAAATGCTTTTAGCCTCTTGACAAGTAAAAGTGACAGAGATGTATTGGCTAACCTCAAAAGCAGTTACAATCCATTAGGCACAATTTTTGAGAGAGACTTACATGATCTCCATTAAAAATGTCAGCAGAGGGTCAGGTGCTTGGCAAGGCAGTTAGGACACCTGCATCCTTTGTCACAGTGCCTGGGTTTGAGTCTCATCTCTACTTTCCACCCAATTTCCTGCTAGTGCACACCCTTGGATGGCTCAAGAGCTGGCGTCCCTGCCACTCATGTGGGAAACCTGGATGGAGCTTTGGGATCACAGCTTCTGCCTAGCCAAGCCCTGGCTATTGTGGACATTTGGGGATTAAACCAGCAGATGCAAGATATCTCTCTCTCTCTTTCTCTCTCTCTCTCTGCTCTTCAAATGAAATTTTTTAACAAATAAAATAAAAATGTCAGCTGGTATTAGCTCATTTAGGATTCTCTCCATAATACTTTGAGAGGTTCATTTAAATCAGAAAATCAAAAAAGTACCAGAGATGTTGTTAAAATGGTTCAAATCCACATTTTAGAATAAACTATATATAATTGTGAAATAAAGAGAACTATCATTGTATTTGTGATTATATATGCAATACATATCTTTCAATTATAATGCACCCACTACTGATACAAAGATGGTAAAAGAATGCCTAGGATGCAAAACTACATAACGAGGCCGGTGCTGTGGCACAGCAGGTAAAACCACCGCCTGCAATGCTGGCATCCCATAGGGGCACAGGTTCACATCCCAGCTACTCCATTTCTGATCCAGCTCTCTGCCATGGCCTTGGAAAACAGTAGAAGATGGCTCAAGTGTTTGGGTCCCTTACCCATGTGGGAGATCCAGAAGAAACTCCTGGCTCCTGGCTTCGGATTGGCCCAGCTCCAGCCACTGGAGCCATTTGGCAAATGAACCAGTGCATGGAAGACTCTCTCTCTCTCTCTCTCTCTCTCTCTCTCTCTCTGCCTCTCTGTAACTCTACCTTTCAAATAAATAAATAAATCTTTAAAAAAGAAACCAATGATGTAACAAGTAGATAAAGGAAAGCAAACTAAATTAGAGCAGCATTTCCAGCCAGAGTTAGCATTTATCAATTAAAGAACTGAAGTATTTCAAGTTTAAAAACTCTTATGAATCATCCAATCTAGTCAATATTATAATTTTCTATCTACGTTATGGGGGGGAAGCCATTGTAATCCATATTCTGTACTTTGGAAATTTATATTCATTAAATAAAAGAAAAAATAATAATAATTTTCTATCTAGACAATGATTAGATTCACTTTTGTTCTCTCACTTCCCAGGTCATTTTTGAAAAGTATTTTATTCAATCATTTGTATATATATCCATGCATAGAGGTAAATTTGCATAAATGTCATCATACACCAGTCTGTTCATTTCTCCTATCTTTCTCACACTTGTATGGTTTTCCCCAGCTGTCTCTTCTACCTACATCAGTGCTGCACAACAAATTACCCCACCTGAACAGCTTCGTGTGTACCCAAATAGGTTTCTCCAGCCCTCAATAACCTGAAGCAGGCACACACGGATGTACACAGTTTCTACTTTTCTCCTTTCAATATTTGTTTCACAGAAATGAGATCAAGTTTTACACAATTATACAAGGATGCTCTCATTTATACACATTTACTTCACTCTTTTTCCATCTTCTACCTCTAAAACTAACAGTTTATAAAGTTTGGCATACCACTGGAAAAGTTTAGTGATTTGTGCATAGCACTGTCAGTAAGAGCTTAATTTTCAAACCATTTCCTGATTCAAATAAGTCTTTCTATTGCATTTTATTCTATTTTATTTTCATTTTTGGTGCATGCTATTCAAAATACTGCTCTGTTTATAGAGCTGAATTTCAAGCGTTTCTAGGTAACAGTTTTAGTCAAGACATATGTATGTTCGGTGGAGAGGAGGGGTGTGAAGGAGGTGGGCACAGGCTCACTGAAGGCCAAAGGAAAGAGTGGAAGTCAGAGGATGATGGGTAACTGGGAATGGATGTATAGATTGTCAAGAAATTCGGATCTGAGGTTCTATCACACACATGCTTGCACAGTAATTGTCACTCGTTAGAATCTCAGTCACCACAGCTCTTGTTTTCTTTTTTTTTAAGATTTATTTGAAAGTCAGAGTTACACAGAGAGAATAGAGACAGAGACAGACAGAGAGAGAGAGAGAGAGAGAGAGAGAGAGAGAGAAACTTCCATCAGCTGGCTCACTAACCAAAAGGCCGCAAAGGCCAGAGCTGCGCCGATCCAAAGCTAGCAGCCAGGAGCTTCCTCTGGGTCTCCCACGCTGGTGCAGGGGCCCAAGGACTTAGGCCATCTTTCACTGCTTTCCCAGGTCACAGCAGAGAGCTGGATTGGAAGTGGAGCAGCTGATCTCAAAACAGCGCCCACATGGGATGCCAGTGCTTTAGGCCAGGGCATTAACCCACTGCGCCATAGCGCCAGCCCCTCACCACAGCTCTCGTTTGATGTCTTATCCTGCTTGGTGTCACAAGAAGCCCTCAACAAAGTCACAAGCCCTCAGCCTCCCACTTCTCATCTTAGGACTTTCCTGTGAAAGCCTCCTTTCCTATGGGTCCCAGCACCCTGAGGGTCTGTCTCATCCTCATTCTCCATTAAAACCTGCTTCAAAGCAAGGACACCACAGCCTAAAACATTACACTTGGTATTGTTTGCATTTTTATAGAAACAAAAGCCTTAATTTTAAAAAAAAATGTAATATTGCTGGCAAAAATAGGAAAAGCATAGGACGAAAGCTTGTGGAGCTTTCTCACAGCACTTGTAAGTCTACACACAAGAGATGGCCTGGAGAAGCGCATAAGAACTCTGGGCTAAGAGTAAGAAAAACCTATAGGCAGGCTTTCAGCTCAGGGTAACAAGTCACTTTTCTTGTTTGGGTCCCGGTTTCCACTTCTGAAAAATAAATATCTTGTAAGAAAAACCTATAGGCAGGCTTTCAGCTCAGGGTAACAAGTCACTTTTCTTGTTTGGGTCCCGGTTTCCACTTCTGAAAAATAAATATCTTGAACTAGATGACTTTGAGATCACTTTCAGTTCCGACATGCTAGGATTCTGTAACAGCCCCTCTGAGTGGACTGCAGCATCTGGACTTTTCCAAAAAGTTGAGTGTTTGCCATATAAGTGTAAAAGGAGTTCGTGGCACCCCTATACGGAAAGCCTCTACTCCACACTAACCACCTCCCCACCCTACAAACTCCCTCCCTCCCCTTAAAGTAGAGAAGCATGACTCAAAGACGAATTTAGCTCCAGTGCCTTATATATATGGATCAATTATCAAAGTTCTCATAGGGCTATTCCATTTGTTCTCAGTCTATCTACAAAACCAAACTTTATACTGCTGACAGAGTAATTTTTCTTTAGCAACACAAAAAGATCATGCCAACACCTGTCCAGTTATGTACAATAATTTCCCATCACCTACTGCAGCAACGATGTTGCTTGCCAACTCAGCAACTGTTGGTCCTACTTCACCCACTTTCTGTTTCGTACTCATTTCCCCTACCTGACCATGCACTTCAGAAGATCCCGGCCTGTTCCTCTGTGGGGTGGGGGTGGGGGTGGGGGTGGATCAAGACTGAGCCAAGTCTGAGCCAACCATGGTGGTTGCATTCCCCATGCCAGTGAATGGTTTAGGTTGGGCATATGATACACATGTGTGACCACTGAGGCATGAAACTGAACCCAATGGGGGACTGTTTAAGAGTGGTTTTTGGCCGGCACCGCGGCTCACTAAGCTAATCCTCCGCTTGCAGCACCGGCACACCGGGTTCTAGTCCCGGTTGGGGTGCTGGATTCTGTCCCGGTTGCTCCTCTTCCAGTCCAGTCTCTGCTGTGGCCCGGGAAGGCAGTGGAGGATGGTCCAAGTGCTTGGGCCCTGCACCTGCATGGGAGATCAGGAGGAGCACCTGGCTCCTGGCTTTGGATCAGCACAGCACCAGCCCTAGCGGCCATTAGGGGAGTGAACTAACGGAAGGAAGACCTTTCTCTCTGTCTCTCTCTCTCACTGTCCATAACTCTCTCTCTGTCTCTCTCTCTCTCACTAACTCTGCCTAGCCAAAAAAAAAAAAAAAAAAAAAAAAAAGAGTGGTTTTTCTTTTTTTTAAAGATTTATTTATTTATTTGAAAGTCAGAGTTACACAGAGAGAGGAAAGGCAGAGAGAGAGAGAGGTTCCCCGTCCGATGGTTCACTCCCCAGATGGCCACAATGGTTGGAGCTACGCCAATCCGAAGTCAGGAGCCAGGAGCTTCCTTTGGGTCTCCCACGCAGGTACAGCTGCCTAAGCACTTGGGCCATCTTACACTGCTTTCCCAGGCCACAGCAGAGAGCTGGATTGGAAGAGGAGCAGCCAGGACCAGAACCGGTGCCCATGTGGGATGCCAGCGCCTCAGGTCAGGGCATTAACCTGCTGCACCACAGCTCTGGCCCCTAGAGTGGTTTTTCTTATTGACAAAGAAAACAGACAGAAAGAAAAAGATGAAAACAAAGAGAGAGAGAGAGGAAGGAAGGAAGGAAGGGAGGAAGGAAGGAAGGAAGGAAGGAAGGAAGGAAGGAAGGAAGGAAGTTGGCAGGGAGGGAGGGAGGGAAAATTTCTTCCTATTTGGTCATCTTAGGATCAGGAGAAGAACAGACCTGAGAAGAAACCTTCATCCCAAGGATGGTTGAGCAGAAAAATGTAAAGACCCTGGATCCTTAACGACAGGGTTGAGCCACTGAACCCAGTCATCTTGAAAGTATCCTGCCTTTGAGCAAACGGAATAATCTTGCCTGGTGCTGAAGTGTGTTGAGCTGCAGGTTTGTATTCTTTGCAGCTGGGTGTGTTACTAGCACATTTATTGTGTAAAAGGAATTGACCACCTCACCTCCATGACCACCACAACAGGCTCTCACCAACCTAGTCTTTGCCCACCCCTAAACGTCCACCTTGGCAAACACCATGACTCATCCTTTGAGTTGGCAAAACTTCACCTCTTCCTCTTTACAGTCATGCCCCATCTCCTCAGGCAATCTCTGCTGTCCCAATTTTCCACAGGGTTTCCTGCATGCCTCCTTTTTACTGTAACCATCTGCATGCCTGTCAACCACCCCAGACTGTGAACTTCTGAAGGCAAGGGCCTCAAGGGCCTATTCTCTCCAATTTACAGCCCCTATACACGGGCCTGATCCACTGACACACAATCAGTATCTGCTGGACGACGCAACACCTGACTTCATCCATTACGCTGGAGACGCTGCTCACCCCCCCACTTGGGAAAGCTCCATTCCTTTTCATCTGAACCTTGGCCCTTCCCAGTGGACTATGACTGGAAATCACAGTCTAAATAATCGAAGTGCCTGAAACCACATAACCAGCCACCATACCTTCATGGACTTGTATATGTGGTTTTGGAGTGAGTTAGGTCTGACAATCTGACACTCACTGAATAAACAATGAAAGGAAATGGGCCCTACATCGACAGCAGTGCAGGATGCCAGTCCTTCAACTTAGCTCCAAAAGGAGAAAAGCTGAGGCACATGCCAAGAGCATCAGTGCTGGCTTAGTGTTCAGAATGGCCAAAACTCAACCCTTCTGGCCTAAAAAATAAATTAGTTAAAGTAAAATAAAAAATAAAATAAAACAAGATTTTAGGCTACAGGCCCAAAGTCTGAATCAATTCAGCTGGAGTGCTTTAATTTGTTCTGAAACTGTGCAGCCACTACCAGACAGTTCTCCTGCCTGCCACTCACAGATCTCTCTCTCTCTCTCTCTCTCTCTCTCTCTCACACACACACACACACACACACACACATCCAGAAAAGCAGCTTAACTTCCTTCTGCAAATACATGCAGCTTGTTCTGGTAACTCTGGGGAAAGACAGAATGAGCGTCCACATCTGCCCAGCTGTGCAGCAAAGAACACAACCTGTGATGCAAATCCTAAACCACTGAGAACTCAGCAATTTCAACAATGCACCTTTCAGGCCAACAGTGTTCTTTTGGAAATGTAGATCACGTTTAGTGTGACAGGGGGTGAACAATTACACTAGGGTTGGAATAACTCATTTAAATAGCATAATTTAGATATTCTACTCATCTTGCAATACAATCAAACTCCTGAGGGGTTGCTATACTCCTTGAAGGAAAAAAAATAAAGTGACAAAGGGGAAAAATGCAGAGAAATTGCATAGCCCTGTAAGCAGGTCCCAGTAGCCAAAGGGGAGGCAGCATGCTGGCTGCCAGAGAAATCAGCAGCCCTGCTCAGCCTTCGAAAGCAAACAGGGACGTTACCCTCTGCCCTTCCAGAGCCGGCCATGGGTCCCCACTGCCTGCCTTAAAGACACGTGAATGCTACACCAAAGCCACTCCACCATCAAAATGTGCTGAGTGCTTCATATGTGCTGGTTTTGGGGGTGGAAAGAGAAGACAACCTTCCTCCCCAGAGGAAGTCCCCACCATCGTAAAGAGATTGAGCACTGCAAAAAGACACTTCCGAGGGCACGAGGGTTCTGCCTAGGTGCACCAGAACAGGCCTTACGGAACGCCCATCTAAAGTGCCCTGGGAGATGAGGAGAATTCACTAGATAAAAAATAAAGCGCATCCTAACTCTAAAAAGAAAAGGCACAGGACTCTCAGAGTAATGTGGAGTGAGTGGGTTGCAGGCCTGGGCGGAGTCAGAGTAGGCATGGAGACAACCTTTACATCTGTGTCTAGCCTCAAGCTCTCTCAGCCTTATTTCCTCCCTTTGCTTTCTCTTGACTGGATTCTGGACACATCCCGGAACACCCCAGCTGTGCCTTTCCAGGCTTTCTGCCCTGAATGTGTAGCATCCTCTGCCTCAGGTGTTCCTCCAACCCGTTCCTCTCCTCTGCCTCCACCCTAACACCTCAGCAGACTGAGGCATTCACTTCCGAATACCTCTCCTGTGGTGGTTTGGTCAGAGGCTGTGTCTCTACTTCAGAAAGACATAAATGCAATGCCTACTTTCATGATCCACTCCTTCAGAGAGCTTGTAAAAACCCAATAGTCCTATAACCCAAAGCACGTCACTCAAGCCATGAGAGAGGCATCAGCACAGTGCCAGTGCCAGTGTCCACATGAATGCTGAAAGTCCTGAGCTGCCTCAGTCCCATAATAAATGCCCAGGGACAAAGGCCACCGCCTTAGGGGAGTTCCACTCTGGTCATACCTCTCAACTCTTCCAAATCCAAGACCCCTCGCTGCATTGTCTCAATCAGTGACTCTAATTTGTTTCATCTTATTGGTTACCCATTTTGAGGGCTGCTTGAGAAGACAACACCAACAGTGAGGTAGAGCACAAGTATTGGCTTTAGACAGAGCTAGGCTTGAGTCCCCGCCGAGGCAATCTGACGATTCGCTGTGAGATGTAAGGATATGGTGGCAGGACTGCCCTGCCCAAGACACAATAAGCATTCAAACAAGCTCTGACTGCCGGAGCTCTCAGTTAGCCTGGGGTGATCCATGCTGCACCCATCTCCTGGTTTCAAATCTACTGTCCTCGGTCCACCCATTTTCTCCCTTCCCTTTCTTTCCCCATCCTGTCTAAGAGCCACACATCCTACACAACTCTGGGACTGCACAAACTTTATGAGATGGCATTTGTGATGGATCTGCAAACAAGTAGCATTTCAGCACATGGGTTTGGAAGGAAGAAGAAATGACCATAAGTGGGAGATGGCGAGTAACAACAGAAATAGAAAAGCATGTATCTAGTGCGTGACAGGAGAAGGTAGATGCTCCACTTGGCTGGGTTGTAGAGTCCACGCCAAAGAGATTTTAGAAATTAGGATGGACAGAGTCTAAGATGAGTGTCTATAGTTCTTGGGAAACAACAAGTATGGATTTGTCTGTGTGTATTTGTGGAGAAGAGGTAGGACTGTGCCCAGGATGCCTTGGGAAGGGAAGAGATCAATCAGTGACTACTTCTCAGAGACAACCCAACATTATGCAAAGCATGCTAGTCCCAAATACAGAAGCCCTTGGCTCCAAGATCTGCAAATGATGAGGTGAGTGACCTTGGAATTTCAGGTGGCTCATCTGTAAAATGCAATACTTGATCTTCATGAGGAGCCAACCAAGTTCAAACACCAGCTTGACCACTTAGAACAGCAAAACCTTAGGTAAGATACTGAATTTTTTTTTTGGTGCCTTCATTTCCCTCATCTGTAAAATGGAAATAAAAACACAGTCTTTCCCCCTGCCATGCTCCTGCAAAGTCACAGCACCAACAACCATACCTGGCACACAGCAGGAATGAAAAAAGAAAAAATGATGTCTGTCCAAAGTCTTTGCAGGTAAAAACATTAAAACGATTCATAGGTCTTCCTATTGCAGAAATGACCAAACTCTCCCCCACCAAATTGAAGAACCTAACATGGGACAGTCTAGGATTCAACATGACAAAGTTCTTTCTGGTCCATTTTTCAAAAAAAAAAATGAATTTGATTACATGATACATTGATACATTGTTATCTTTTAAAAATGTGCATGTACTATAGGAAGATTGAAAAACAATTTTAAGTCCCGAAGGCAAAAAAAAAAAAAAAAAAACCACTCAAGTAAGCCTCTGACTTTAACCCAGCCTGAATTTTGTGAAGTTTCTATCAAACCTAAGATGTGCCACTTGTTTTCCCATGCAATTCATGGGAGATTCTAGAAAAACAAACAGACCACAGAACTATCAGCTAATGAGGTCCTGCTTCAGTTCTTACATTCCCGGAGTTTCTGAGGCTCCTCCACTCCTGCAACACACCTTGTTCTTACCTCTACCGTTGGGAAAACATTCCTCACTTGGCACTCGGTTTCTGCCTATCTTCCTACATAGGGTCAAGTCTCCCCAGAGCCTCCCACATGACAGTCACCACACCTGCTGTGCTCCACCCCCTAACCCAGAGCAGACTGACAATAGCATGCATGCTTTTGACATTATACCAACTGCCTCCCAAAGGACCAAAGGAAAAACTACCCATTCACCTGTCACGCCATTCTGTCTGCCCAGAATATGCTTTGTTTCATTTTTTGAGACTTCTCAACTCTCCTCTGGAAAACATTTCCTTATTGGTCTCCACTAAATTCTGACTACTTCCTGTCGCTATGTCAGTTCATTTTTGTTTGATTAAATTTTTCAAAATTTATTTGGAAGACAGAGGGCTGGCATTGTGGCACAGCAGGTTAAGCCATTGCCTGTGATGTTGGCATCCCATATCCGAGTGCTTGTTCAAGTCCCAGCTACTGTACTTCTGATACTGCTCCCTGCTAATGTGCCTGGGAAAGCAGAAGATGGTCCAAGTATTTGAACCCTGCCACCCATGTAGAAGACCCAGAAGGAGTTCCTGACTCCTGGCTTTGGCCTAACCCAGTCCCAGTGGCCATGGCCATTTGGGGAATGAACTAGCAGAAGATTCATTCATTCTCTCTCACCCTCTCTGCCTTTTAAATAAATAAATAAACCTCCCAAATGGGTGGCAGGGACCCAAGTACTTATATAACTTGTTGCCTCCCAAGGGTGTGCATTAGCAGGAAACTGGAATCCAAATTGGAGCAGGGTTCGAATCTAGGTATTCCAAGGGGAGTGCAAGTGTCCCAAGTGGTGTCTTAATCACTGTGTCAAAGGCCTGCCCCATTCCCACTAGCTCTTCTGTATTCAACATACATTCAACACAGAGGAGTGGGCTCCTTTCTTACTTGTAAGTAGCCTGCCACGTCGGGCTCCATCCTTCAGCTCTGCTTTCTGCTTGGTCCACTCAGGAGCTCCCAGTGCCCAGGCCTCCCCCTGCTTGCCCTTGGATCTTACAGGAGATGTGTCTCTGAAGTCGACTGAGCAGGGCCCAGGTGTAAGATCTCATCCAGCTCTTCACTGCAATCACCTATGGAAGGTAAAAAAAAAAAAAACAGTTGGAGATATGCATGCATTTTCTGGAATGATCCCAAGGAGCTATGGCAATGTGTGCCTGTGGAAGAAGGACTGAGAGGTGGGAAAGGGCACGGAGACCACTGTTTTCTGAACTGCCTACATTTTTACTTTGGGCGATCCTGTCAATTATTTTAAGAAATAGAAAAATTCAGATATCCAAGGCCTGCTCCTATAGATTATTATTTTGTGTGGCTGGGAGGGGCACTTGGTATTTATTTTTATTTAATAAAACTATGAATTATTTTGACACAAAGGTAGAATTGGGACCTGTGGGACAAAGGTGAAAACTGTTCGTGTGTGTATGTGGTACAGATGTGAGTGCACAGGTGATTGTGTGTGGTGAGGTGGGTGGTGAGGCAGGATCTACAGCTTAAACACACACACACAGACACACACGTGTTCTAGGGGAGAGACGAGAACAGGAAGAGATTGGGCAACAAACACAAAGCTATAGTTCAATAGGTGAAATAAGTTCTGATGTCCTATTGCATAGTAAAGTGAATATGGTTAATGATACTGCATCGAATATTTCAAAATAGTGAGAAGAGAGGATTTTGAGTGTTCTCACTACTACAAAGACACAACAAATGTATGAGGTAATGGATATGCTAAATATCCTACTCTGATTATTACTCTATCATACATGTCTGGGAACATTACACTGTCCCCATAAATCTGTACAATTATTATGTGACAATTAAAAACACAATAAAAATAAAACTATAAAAAAAAGAAAAAGAGTCCTCTTTGTATGAGCCTTCTTTCCCTGCCTTCTCATCTCCAAGCCAGATAGAACTGAGCCCCGAGAGCGTCCTTCCCCCAGGAACACCCAGACTGCTGCTTATTCCCCAGGGAGTGGCGCATTCCCAGTGAGGAGCACGGGCTTGTGGGCCAGGCAGCCCAAGGTCAAGTCCTGGCTCCAGGAGTGGGGCTTTGGGCACTTCTCTCCTTCTCCATTTGCATGTAGTGTGCTGTGACAATCAAACATGCCGCTGTGTGCAAAGCACGGTGTCATCATTGGCCCTTAGCATGAACGGAGGGAGAGGATGAGCCGCTTGTGACCAGAGGCCTGAGCCGGAACATCCGCCTCCTCCCTGCCCCTGGCAGCGCCCTGGTCCTACCTCTTAGAATCACCCATCCTGCCATTCTGTTTGCGGAGCTGGCCACATCACTGGAGCGTCACTCCCTGAAGCATGTACCACATCTCATTTTACTTTTTGTTGTCTCTTTCATTACAGTCCAGTGGCCTTTGTGACCAGTAAATCATGCCAGGTAAGGAGTCACTTAGTTGAAAAGAGTATCAGGGCTGGCAGCTCCACAAATAAAGACAGCAGTCTTGATTGCAACAGCCACTCTTAATTCTTCAAGTGGCCACTGTTTGCCTCTGTCTCCCTTTCTCTGGAGCATGCTAGCTCTCAAATGGCCCTTGGAAAACCCATAAACAGCTACACATTTGTTCTTTACTGTCTCTTCTGACGTCCTGAGTAGCCATAAACACACACACACACACACACACACACACTCTTCTACCCTTCTTCCCTTCCAGAATTAGAAACCAGTGCACACGTATTCCACTTTTGGAGTCGAAAACACAGATATTCCATTTCAGCTGGAGCACCTGCTTCCTTGCAGAAAGCCATCCCTGGCCTGCGCAGAGTCCAATACCTCCACCATGGACTCCCGTCCCTCACTTCACTCCTAATGCCAACATTGCATCTCTCTTAGTACGTAGGGGGACTCCTTGGCCGTGAGTCTTTCTCTCTGCTGTGTTACACACTCCCGGATCTCAGTGCCTTTCTTGGCGTGCACTAAATGTTGAGTCAGATCCCTGTTCCTGTGTGACCTCAGCTGCCATTCTCTGAGGCCCCTACAGAAAGCAAACAGGTGTTAGCCTGACGTACAGTCCCCCTATCAAAGGGGTGGGGTGGAGGTGGCACACGGGCTTATCTCTGAGAGAAGGCTTTTGCAGTCAAGACTCTGCAGATACTTGAAAGGGAAGAATGTGTTGTGTCCTGGTTCTGAAATCCTAGATAATTTCACTCCATCAGTCGCTCGGCCCTTTGTTCTTTGCTACAACTGCAGAGGAATAACCTTGCCACGCTATTGCTACTATTAATAATGTGTAGGCCTTATCACATTACATATTGTATTATGGAAATTGAGTGCCAACACAGGGGAAAACTGATAGGCAAAACTACCTACCTGTTGATAAGGGAGCAGACTTCCTCCTGACCTAAGCTAGCTGCCTTCGGGCAGGCGTGAGAATTCAACCGCAGCCCACACACCCCCTCTAAAGAGTCAGTGAGGACGTTCGGCCCAGGGCTGCCTGGCCTTCCTAAAGTCCTTGCTTCCAGCTGCACCACGGCCAGCAGCCCCCTGAGCAGACAGGGACCGGCCCGGCCCACACAGTTCTCCATCTTTCTGAGGACATCTCCCACAGTTGCCACATTAGTCTTCCAAACCACTCTTGCCCTCGTGCCGTGTGAACCCGGCGTTCCACACTAAACAGCGGCGGGGGGTGGCGGTGCTGGCTAGGGTCAGCAGCCAGCTCCGCACTGGGGCTTCCATTCTCCCTTCCGGCCGCCGTGTGCGCCGGTGTGCACGCACCCAGCCGCCCTTCCCCAGGGCACTTGTGATGGCTTCCATCGACGGTTCCACCATCACAGTCTTGGCATACACGTCCTCCGTGAGGCACCGGGACATCAGAGAACAGCAATCCGAGGAACGACCCGGAGAGTAGAACCTCCTCAGAAACAAATCAAGTGAGGGCTCCAACCAACGGAGATTCGGTTTAACTTTCTGAAATAGACTCTTATTCTTCCAGGGGAAACCCCGCCATACTGACCCACACTTAATTTCCTCGCGTCAAATGCAAATTGCGCGCGCATGCGTACACGCGCGCGCACACACACGCCGGGGAAGAATCTCCATGAGGTAAGTGGTGGCGTCGCTCATGTCCAAGTTCAGCACCGCTTGTTAACTTTCCATCACCAGACTTTCCAGAAAACCGATGAAAAGGGCTGAGAGAGGGAGGGGGCCTGGAGATGGGAATGGCTGTTATGAAAAGAGTGTTTTCCCAGACCTTACCTAAACCTCATCCACTTTTGTCAGTCAGGGCCGACAGTTGAGAGCAATATTAGAGGAGGTAATTGCATGTATCAGTCAACAGCCTTTGTCCCGTGGCCGCCGGGAATTACAGTAAAACGGGCACAGGAACACAGCAAACTGGATTAAAGGCAAAAAAGATCTTTCTCCAGTTTCTCCCTACTTGCCAGCTGTTATGTGTGCTGTGGAGACAGAAGCAGCAATAATATCTGGGGGAAATCTAGCCCACCACGGTCTGGGTTTTTCCTCCCCCTTTCTGCCTTCCCTCCACCTTGGATGTGATTCATCTTCTACTTTAAAGAGAAACTTTTTCAAAAAGCATTTTTTCTCTCCATAGCAACTAAGCTATTAACCATATATAATTTTTCTCCCATTAAATCAGTGAACGCATATAAACCTGAACTGTCTACCGTTTCTTAGGCCGACCGTAAAACAACCGACTCAGGAAGAGCTTTTGATGTCACTTGGTTACAGGTCCCAAGAGTTGCTTAAGTAAACAGTTAGCAAGACACAGACAGATTTTATGTCATCTGGTTGTAAATCACATCAAACTGGACTCCTAGGAATGGCAAAGGGGGCAGAAAGTCACTGCCCCAGCTAAGTGGGCACTGAAGTTAGGAAGGGAAAACAGAAGAGACTGACCCACCCTCATGCACCTGCTACAGATCCCCCAACAAACGAGCTCGATCCCTGGTGATCTGGAACCCATAAACTGGTCCCCAAGCCTTGATACTAAAAGAACTTCCTTCTCTCAGCAGTGAGGAAACAGCTATCTGAAAAATACAGCCTGCAGAGGCTTCGGACATGAAGGTACAAGGGACGTTCTTGGTGCTCTCTTGAGTGCATCTTAGAGGAAGAACTGGCTGACCAGGAAAGGACAGAGATCAACTTCCGGGAGACAACAGGGACAACAACACAGTGGTCTGGTTTATTTTTGAAGATTACAGTAGAACAAGGGGCAGAGGTAAGCTTGACCAGCTCTACCATGGCTCTGAGAGGCCGGTTGGGACACCAATGTGGTAAGCCAACAGAAAACTGTTTTGTCAGTGAGTTTGATCCTTGAATACTTGAAATCCCAAGGCACATCAGAGTAACCAGGGTCAGTTTCATGGTGCAATAGTAAACAATTATTATTTCCATTTCATGGATCAAGAAATTTGGGTTTAGGCCGGCCTTGTGGTACAGCAGGTTAAAGCACCACCTGCAATGCTGGCATCCCATATGTGTGCCAGTTCTGATCTTATTCCCTGCTAATGAGCCTGGGGAAGCAGCAGAAGATGGTCTAAGTACTTGGGCCCCTACCTTCCATATGGGAGTCCCAGATGGGGTTCACAGCTCCTGGCTTTGGCTGGCTCAGCCCTGGCTGTTGTGGCCATTTGGGGAGTGAACCAGTATTAGATGGAAGATCTCTTTCTGTGCTTTGCCCTCTATCTCTGTAACTTTGCCTTCCAAATAAATAAATAAATAAATCTTAAAACAAAAAACAAAAAAAAAAAAACAAAAAAACTGAGGTTTGTAGAAAGGTTAGGCAATCCAGCCAAATTAATGGAGCCCATAAATAATAGAGATAGGATTCAGATTCAGCTCTGTCTCCTCCGAAGCCCCCTCATTGCCACTAAAACCATCTCTTACTGCAGTTGGATATATTTTCAGCAGTTCCTGACTCTGGAGACTAGGGATGTAAGGAGCTGAAGAGTAAGCATATAGTATCTTCCTGTGGCATCAAATTTATTAAAATTTTGGTCAAAAGGGACAGAAATAGGGTGGTGTAGGATTAAGTAATTGCATTGATTAGTATTTTTTTTTGGATTTCATCAAAATCAAAAGCTTTAATACAGCACAGTATCCCATCTAGAGAATGAAAATGCAACTTTCAATTGGGAGAAAATATTTGCAAGATGTATATTCAGTAAGGAATTTGGATGTCCAAAATATACAAAGAATTTCTTTTTTTAACTTTTATTTAATAAATTTAAATTTCCAAAGTACAACTTTTGGATTATAGTGGCTTCTCCCCCCCATAACCACCCTCCCACCCCAAAACCATCCCATCTCCCACTCCCTCTCCCATCCCATTCTTCATCAAGATTCATTTTCAATTATCTTTATATACAGAAGATCAACTTAGTATATACTAAGAAAAGATTTCAACAGTTTGTACCCACACAGAAACCTAAAGTATAAAGTACTGTTTGAGTACTAGTTATACCATTAATTCACATAGTACAACACATTAAGGACAGAGATCCTACATGGGAAGTTAGTGCACAGTGACTCCTGTTGTTGATTTAACAATTGGCACTCTTATTTATGACGTCTGTAATCACCTGAGGCTCCTGTCATGAGCTGCCAAGGCTATGGAAGCCCCCTGAGTTCACTGACTTTGATCATATTTAGACAAGGCCATGGTCAAAGTGGAGGTTCTCTCCTCCCTTCAGAGAAAGGTACCTCCTTCTTTGATGGCCCCTTCTTTCCTCTGGGATCTCACTCACAGAGATCTTTCATTTACACCATTTTTTATTTATTTATTTATTTTTTTGGCCACAGTGTCTTGGCTTTCCATGCCTGAAATACTCTCATGGGCTTTTTAGACAGATCCAGGTGCCTTAAGAGCTGATTCTGAGGCCAGAGTGCTGTTTAGAACATCTGCCATTCTATGAGTCTGCTGTGTATCCTGCTTCCCCTGTTGGATTGTTCTCTCCTTTTTAATTCTATCAGTTAGTATTAGCAGATACTAGTCTTGTTTATGTGATCCCTTTGACACTTAATCCTATCATTATGTTGATCAGTATTTCAAAACACTTTTTTTATAATAACTTCGATGGCTACATTATGGTGTGGAATTCAGTATTTATATTTTTTGAAAGGTTGAATAAATAATGAATTAATGCTTCAAAATTCAAACGCTATAAAATACTATAAAGTAGAAAGTTTCTCTCACTTATCCTTGCTCAAGCCCCTTTCCTCTTTACAAGCAAATAATATATTATCTGTTTCTGTTTATGTATATATTCATATATGAAAAAGTAGTTACATAATTTTTCTCTTTTTAAATGCAAATGGTAACCCACTAGATATGTTTCTGCACTTTGTTTTTCATTAAATAAGAAATAATTTCTGTGCACAAAGCACTTCCTTACTCATGTTTACAGCTGCTTAGAATTTCATTAAATCAATGCATCCCTACTTATTTAATCAATCTATTGGTGAATTCTTAGGATGCTCTGAGCACTTTGCAGTTATAACTCATGGCTCAACCAATCCTCTCTTTGTTTGACATTTCACAAAGATATATTCCTGTAAGAGAGGGGCTGCTACAAGTAGAACTGCTAGGTCAAAAGGCGTACATGAGGACATTTTAAATATTGATGGATAGCAATAAATGGCTCTCTATAAAAGTTGTACCAAACAGCAGTGAGCACCATTTCTTTGTTATCAAACTCTTTCACAGTCACCAATCTGAGAGGTGGAAAATGGAATCTCACTGTAGTTGTAATTTGCATTTCTCCTCGTATGAGTGTGATTGAGTAGCTTTTCACGTTTGTGAGTCATCTCTGTTTCTTGTTCTGCAACCTGTTTTTATCCATTGCTCACCTTTTTAGGGTTGGGGTCTGATGTAATTGGCTTGTAGACTTCTTCTACAGAGATTAGAAACTAGCCCTTTGTCTGAGACATGCTTTGAGACAGTTTCTCCAGGCCTGAAAACCTGCCATCTAATGTCAGGTTCTATGGAGAATCTCAGCCCCCCAGTGATGGCACCAACACCAGTGACCCAACCATCCCAGGGGTGATCCAGCCACTCTGCACTGTCCTGAAACCTGCTCAGTTGCTTGGCCAAGGTTACCTTCCCAGCCTGGATTCAACCCCTCTGGTTGACCTTCTGCAAAGGGCACCTAAAGTACTGTGATCCAGGTATTCCCTCTGTGAAAGTTTGAGGCAGAGGCAAGAGTTCGCACACATTCTCCACTCCAAATCCCAGCTTAGGAGTCATAAACACCACTATTTTTCATCAGCTAGGCATTTCCAATACCGTGTACAGTAGCTTGACAACAACAACAGTAATAGAGTCATTAGCATGTACTATGTGCCAAGTAATATGTACTAACTCATTTCATTCTCAAAATAAAAATTAACTCATGAAGACATCACTGTTATTATCAACCAACATTATAGTTAACAACACTAGTGACAGGAACACTGTATAATTTGTCAAGGTTAATATGAAGCCAGGACTCAAAATCAGAAAGTCTGTCAGCTCTATCCTACCATGACATTGCTATAAGCTTCAGCAAAAATCCTAGCTACCAGTTAGGTCACATAAAACACACACACCCACATATGCACACACACATAAACTACCATAGAGAAAAATTCAACTAATACTATAAGATATTAGGGAAAATTTATTATCCTAATACCAAAATTATGTGAGGTCATGTGGGGTTTATGTAAATAATTAAATTGTTAGTTGAAAATATTTGGAAACATAACTTTCCTAGTTTCAACTGAAATCCAAGTAAATTTCACTAAAGACTGGGGAGCTATGCATCAACTTTTAAAGAATCAAGGAAAAAATATTTTTAAAAAGATAGTGAGGGGCTGATATTGTGGCATAGTAGGTTAAGCCATGCAGCCTGCAATGCTGGTGTCCCCCATTAGCACTAGTTCATGTTCCAGCTGCTCAACTTCAAGTGCAGCTCTCTGCAAATGCACCTAGGAAGGCAGCAGAGAAGGGCCCAGGTACTTGGCCCCTGCTACCCACATTGAAAGTTTAAGGTTCCTGGCTTCAGCCTGACCCCACTCTGGACACTGAGGCCTTTTGGGGAATGAACCAGCAGATGGAAGATGTCTCTCTTCCTTTCCCTCTTTCCTTGTCTCTCCCCCTTCTCTCTGTAACTCTGCCTTTCAAGTAAATAATAAATAAATCTTAAAAAATCAATTGTGTTCTTACACACAACAACAAATCATTTTTTTTTTTACTTGTTGACAGGTGGAGTTAGACAGTGAGAGAGAGAGACAGACAGAAAGGTCTTCCTTCCATTGGTTCACCCCCCAAATGTCCACTATCGCTGGCGCTGCGCCAATCCGAAGCCAGGAGCCAGGTGCTTCCTCCTGGTCTCCCAAATGGGTACAGGCGCCCAAGCACTTGGGCCATCCTCCCCTGCCTTCCTGGGCCACAGCAGAGAGCTGGACTGGA
The DNA here is from genome assembly GCF_964237555.1 of Oryctolagus cuniculus. Lineage (NCBI taxonomy): Eukaryota > Metazoa > Chordata > Mammalia > Lagomorpha > Leporidae > Oryctolagus > Oryctolagus cuniculus. The sequence continues at coordinate 97,612,272 of NC_091435.1, forward strand.
AGAGGAGCAACCGGGACTAGAACCTGGCGTCCATATGGGATACTGGTGCCGCAGGTGGAGGATTAACCAAATGAGCCACGGCGCCAGCCCCCAACAACAAATTATCTTTAAAAACAAAAATAAGATAGCTAGAGAGATGTGACATGGAATGGTTCCACAGCCCTACTTGGAAGTACTGTTCTGTTGCTTAAACTTACAACATTCTCACTCCAAGGCAGAAATTCATGGCAGCACTTTGAGCACATGCATATCATCAGCCCTATCACACAAGTGACTCAGAGACAACTGCTTGTGCATGGTATCTCTGTGGCTTTGCTCTATGAAAAAAGTGTCCCAATTCAACTGCACATCCCAAAGCCAAATATCCTGGACAAGAGACGAGAGTGACTCATGCAGTGGCATCTTTGCCAGGCCAAGCGAGGCAGACTCATGTTTTCTCTGTTTCCTTCTGATTCCCCAGTGACCTGCAAAAAAAAAAAAGAAGAAGAAGAAGAAGAAGAAGAAGAAGAAGAAGAAGAAGAAGAAGAAGAAGAAGAAGGCTGCATCTTCATCTTTTTCAGCATCAATGCAAGCCAAAAGGATGGCTTCTATGGCCACCTACGTGGGACACTGAAGCCGAAAAAGTTTGAAAGCCAGAGTCCATCCCTATAACTGAGTGACTATATGTGCGAACAGGTAGGATGAAACCCTCTTCCATTAGATTTTTAAGGGATTCTAGCCAGTGCATACTTTTAATATACAGTCAAGCTTTGAATATTCATTGTTTAATAATCCAGATGGTAACTTGCACATCCCATATTCAGTTTCTTCTACTCAATATTCATTTTTAATCGGTTGACTGTTAATTCATCCCTAGAGTTGAAGGACAGTCTACTCATTTATGACTCCAAACTCTCTCCTCTCTGTCTGTCTCTACTTTCTCAAAGAGGAGGCGGGATAGCAGGAGCCAGGAGCACCAGCCACACATCCCTGGGGGATGCATACTAATCCCAAGTGAACAGATTAGGTTGATCTTCCCAGTCACAGATCATAAGCCCCTGCAAAAGTTCAGGCTACCAACAAAGGACACAATTGTGTTGGTGAACAGGAAGGGACACTGACACTCTCAATTTTACCAGTCTAGATACAAGTGAATAGAAGGCAGTTTGACAGTGTCTATTGAAATTGGAAATGTACATGTATCTGACCCAAAAAACCTCCTTCTGGAAATTTTAGCATAGACACCCCTGTAAAATCATTTATATGTAAGTTTATTCATTAGGTATTGCTTATAATATTACAAAATTGAAAAAAAACCTAAACATTTGTCAATTTGGGACTGTTCAAATGAAATTATACTTAGCCATAATGGAATAGTGTGAAGCTATTAAAGAAGACCAAGGAAACTCTTATTATAAGAGGATTCTGTGTAAAAAGATATCCAATATATAGTAGCTGAGTGGAAAATGGAAACTGCAGACCGGGTTGTATGCTATACTAGTATTTGTCCACAGAAGGGGTCGATAACAGTGCATGCATAAATCAACTATATAAGTATATGCAAGCTCTTCAAAAAGTTCACAGAAATGTGTCTTAAGAAAAAAAACTATGCATGAATTTCAATCTTCTTTTCACCAGAATAAACTTAACTTACACACAAACTTTCTGAAGTCCCTTCATACAAAAGACAATGGCAACGTTTGAGTGCCAGTGGGAAGGAGAAAGAGAGTAGGAAACTTGACTGTATTCCCTTTTGTACCTGGGAAATCATATAAATATATGATCCAATACTAAGTCAATTAAAAGAAAAATTATGTCCTTGTTCTTGAGTGGCTCACAGTCAAAACATAAACAACAAGCATACAACGAAGAAAATTTCATTAGAAATATTGAATAGGCTATAATACACAGAAAATAAGGAAGGAGTTAAAAATATTTCTCTGTGGGGTCAAGGTTGCGGCATAGTGGGCTAAGCTACTGCCTGTGATGCCAGCATCCAGATGGGCACCAATTCAAGGTCCAGCTGTTCCACTTCTGATCGAGCTCCCTGCTAATGTGCCTGAGAAAGCAGAGGAGGATGGCCCAAGTGCTTGGGTTCCTGCACTCAAATGGGGGACCTGGAAGAACCTCCTGGCTCCTGGCTTCAGACTGTCTCAGCTCCAACTATTGCAGCCATTTGCAGAGTGAACCAGCAGATGGAAGATCTCTCTCCCTCCATCTCCCTCTTCTTTCTCTCTCTAACTCTGCCTTTCATATAAATAAAATAAATCTTAAGAGCCGGCGCCGTGGCTCAATAGGCTAATCCTCCACCTTGCGGCGCCGGCACACCGGGTTCTAGTCCCGGTCGGGGCGCCGGATTCTGTCCCGGTTGCCCCTCTTCCAGGCCAGCTCTCTGCTATGGCCAGGGAGTGCAGTGGAGGATGGCCCAGGTGCTTGGGCCCTGCACCCCATGGGAGACCAGGAAAAGCACCTGGCTCCTGGCTCCTGCCAGGATCAGCGCGGTGCGCCGGCTGCAGCGGCGGCCATTGGAGGGTGAACCAACGGCAAAGGAAGACCTTTCTCTCTGTCTCTCTCTCTCTCACTGTCCACTCTGCCTGTCAAAAAAAAAAAAAAAAAAAAAAAAAAAAAAAATAAATCTTAAAAAAATTTTTCTCTGTGCCAGGAAAAAAAAATTGGAAATTACCTAATTCCTCCTATTCTCAGCCATCAGTTCGTGTAATCAACCATTGTCAAGGTCTACCATGCTGCAGGTGTATTTAGATCATGACTCCTAACTCCCAGAGGCTCACTTTATGGAGATGGCGACAGGAGCCAAGCCAGCACAGGGATTCATCTTGGGCCACCTGAATGGCTGGCAGAATCCTAGATCTATGAGGACACTGCCACTGCCACAATCCTGGTCACTTTGAGAGGGCTCGGGACTTGCTGCCACAGTTTGCTTGTGTAGATGACTTGCCAGTCCTTGCTGTAGGCCCCCAGCAACTCGCACACCCACAAACTGGTTAGACACAGCCCCTCCCTTCTCAGGTAAGACAAAACCAGGCAGACATCTCACAGGAAGATGGGGAAATAATCCTCTCCCTTCTGGAATGTGTTCAGCATAAATTAAGTTCCTTTAGTCCTTGCCACCTCCGCAGACCGCCACCCCCCATCTTGGACCTTTCAGTTTGGTTTTTGTGCATAACAAACAATGTGGCAGGTTAACAAACTGACTCACAGCATTTTGTTATTAGCATTGCTTACCGGGAAACGAAGTGGCGGCCTCTGAGCCTGTCACGCTCAAGCTGGCTTCAGTCTTCCATTTCCCAGTGGTGATAGAGCAGCCGCATTCTCACTGGCAAGTCCCCACACAGCCTGGCACGCAGTAGTCAGTGAGCAAGTCTTCCACACCTCTCACGGCTGTACCAGCAGAACAGGGCTTAGCCTGAGGCAAGCTACATTTCTTCGTGTAGCCTGGCTTGCTACTATTTTAGTTCTTCCATCGAACTCTTCATCCTGTGCAGGACCTTCCACCTGTTCCCACAACTCCACACAATTAACCACTGCTCTCCCCTCTGCTCTCAGCCTCAGCCTCTTTTTTCTTCTTGCTTCTTCCCCTGCACTTTAGAGCAACAGCTTAGTCCTAAAGATAGCTCCCCCTTGATCCTGCCTTTTCTTTCATGGTAATGCTATTCTTTTTTCTCTTTCACTTCCAGGTGCCTTTGGAATATGAGGGGGAAAAAAACTTACATTTCAGCAAATTTGATAATAAAATAATAACCATATAAATAACAAAAGTGGTCAACATTTATTGAGAGTTTACTTTGTGACAGGCACTGAGTTACATACTGAGCATGCATGACCTCAGAATAAACAAATCTGTTTTGCAAACTATTTTTGTCTCAAATAATGGTCTGTGGCAATGTGGACCATAATTAGTTTCTTTTCTTTTTTTAGAGATTTATTTTATTTATATGAAAGTCAGTTACATACAGAGAGAAGGGAAAGCAGAGAAAGAGACAGAGAGAGGTTTTCTATCCGCTGGTTCACTCCCCAGATGACCACAACAGCTGGAGCGTCGCCAATCTGAAGCCAGGAGCCGGGAGCTTCCTCTGGGTCTTTCCATGTTGGTGCAGGGGCCCAAGGACTTGGGCCATCTTCTACTGCTTTCCCAGGCCATAGCAGAGAGCTGGATCGGTAGTGGAGCAACCAGGACTTGAACCCGCACCCATATGGGATGCACTGCAGGCAGCGGCTTTATCTGCCACGCCACAGCACCCACCCCTAATTAGTTTCAATAGAGCCAACTCTCTTGACTATGTGACAGCCATGCCCTGGCTATATGATGCTTATACTGTAGCCACAAGTGGGAGGACAATGGATTCCTTTCCCCTCCCATGCAGGGGGACAATGAGACAAAGATGTCTCAGTTGGATTCTATACTTGATCTCAGCCAAAAGGCCGAGAAGCAATCAGCTGTATTCTTATGACACCAAAATTCAAATTCCACATTTCTCACCACAGCCACATCCTTTACCTTGAAAAACAAAACCTAAATGTGAAACTACGCAACACTATACCTCAACAGCCACAGGATTAAGAGTTAGAAAAGGAGGGCTGGTGCTGTGGCTTAGCCGGTAAAGCCACAGTCTATATGGGGTCCTGCATCCCATATGGGCACCAGTTTGAGTTCCACCTTCCGATCCAGTTCTCTGCTTTGGCCTGGGAAAGCAGTGGAAGATGGCCCAAGTCTTTGGGCCCCTGCAACTGCCTGGGAGACCTGGAGGAAGCTCCTGGTTCCTGGCTCCTGGCTTCAGATTCGCGCCGCTCCAGCTGTTGCGGTCATCTGGGGAGTGAACCAGCAGATGGAAGACCTCTCTCTCTCTCTCTCTCTGCCTCTCATTTTCTCTCTGTGTAACTCTGACTTTCAAATAAATAAATAAATCTTTTTAAAAAAAAGTTAGAAAAAGAAATATATGTGGGAAGGGAAGCTCCAAAAATCTTTTAACTTTTAACCTGAGAAGTTATCAGATTTAATGGCCTGGAGAGAACAATCCAACATGGGAAGCGAGATACACAGCAGACTCATAAAGTGACAAATGCCCTAAACAAAACTCTGGCCTCAGAATCAGCCCATAAGACATTCAGATCTGGCTAAAAAGCCCATGAGAGTATTTCAGGCATGAAAGGCAAGGCACCGTGGCAAAAAATGACCTAAGTGAAAGATCTCTGTGAGTGAGATCCCAGCAGAAAGAACGGGCCATCAGAGAAGGAAGTACCTTTCTCTGAAGGGAGGAGAGAACTTCCACTTTGACTATGGCCTTGTCTAAATAAGGTCAGAGTTTGTGAACTCAAGAGGCTTCCATAGCCTTGGCAGCTCATGACAAGAGCCTCAGGTGATTACAGACGTCATAAATAAGAGTGTCAATTTTTTTTTTTTTTTTTTTTTTTTTTTGACAGGCAGAGTTAGACAGTGAGAGAGAGAGACAGAGAAAAAGGTTTTCCTTCCACTGGTTCACCCACCCCCCCAAATGGCCACTACAGCCGGCGCACTGCACCGATCCGAAGCCAGGAGCCAGGTGCTTCCTCCTGATTGCCCATGTGGGTGCAGGGCCCAAGGACTTGGGCCATCCTCCACTGCCTTCCTGGGCCATAGCAGAGAGCTGGACTGGAAGAGGAGCAACCAGGACAGAATAGGCGCTCCAATCGGGACTAGAATCTGGGGTACCGGTGCTGCAGGCAGAGGATTAGCCTAGTGAGCCATGGCGCCAGCCAAGAGTGTCAATTCTTAAATCAACAAGAGTCACTGTGCACTTGCTCCCCATCTAGGACCTCTGTCCTTAATGTGTTGTACTATGAGAATTAACGATAAAACTAGTATTCAAACAGTACTTTATACTTTGTGTGTCAGTGTGGTGCAAACTGTTGAAATCTTTACTTAGTATAGAGTTGGTCTTCTTTATATAAAGATAATTAAAAATGAATCTTAATGAAAATGGGATGGGGGAGGGAATAAGAGATGGGATGGCTTTGGGGTGGGAGGGTGGTTATGGTGGAAGAACCATTATAATCCAAAAGTTGTGCTTTTGAAACTTATATTCATTAACTAAAAGTTTTCTATAAAATAGAATAAATAAAATTTAGTGGCCTGGGAAGGGAGCTCTGCAGAAAATCATTATGAGGAAATTCCACTGGTAGCTCAACACTGTGATGCTCTATGTTCTGTGTACCTCGTTGTCACTGCTTGAAATAGTGGTTACTGAATGCTTACCTAGCTATGCTATTAAGATAGTACCCAAACCTGGTCTCCCTAAGTTCTTTCTCCCATCTGACCATTCTTCCATCAATATGCTAGTTTTGTTCACAGGAGGTGTTGAGAAAAACAGAGACTGTATACTTTGCTTGTGCATTTGTAAAACAACTCTACAAGTGTATGTGTGGCCTTCAGAAGGTTCATATTACAGAAGAGCTATGTGTGGATTTCAGAAGTGTTTGCATCAAAATAATAAACTTATCTTTTAGCTCCATTTTCCATGAGCATTTTGAAGTATCCTCAGACTCGTGATGTTTTTAGTAAAAATATCTGAATAGATTAATATGCCTACTGATAAATCCCAAGACCAAGAAGTGTTCTCTAAATATTTTTAACAAATAAATGAAATAAATTAAATTAGTGTTCAAGAAAAGCATAAAAAAGTAAGTTTATTATTGCCTATCCATCAACAATTAAAATTTTTTATTATTTTACCATTTTGTAGTATCAATCTTCCCAGTGCTGAGAGGAATGTCATAAAGTGAGAGTGCTCATATTCTTACAAAGAGATTATTTCACAACATAGTCTTTCAAAGAACCTTTCAACATTTAGGAGTTCACCCTACAAAAATAGCCTAAATACACACAGAAAAAAGTCTTCTACACAAAACGTTTCCAAAATTTGAAAATATTTAAGTTCAATAATAATGAAATGTTGAGGAAATGGTGATACAATCACTTAATGAAATACAATATAGCTATCAAAAGTGATTATTAAATACATATAGTAACAAGTTAAAAATTAACAATTAAATTAACAATAAATAAATAATAATAAATTAACAATAAATAAAATTAACAATTTAATTAACAATTAAAATTAACAAGTGAAAATATGAAAGCTGTGATATGCAGACACTATGCAGAAAATGCTCACAAGGGAAATGAGATTTGGATTCTGGCTCCTGTGTTTATAAATAGTGAGAATTTAGATAGCTTTAATCTCTGTGACTCAACTTGCTCACATTAACTATAGTGTGATAATGACAATAGTAACTGATATCATAGGAGTAGTATAGAGAGAGGGAAAAGAGTGCTGTGGCTCTGCTAGAATAAGCAGTCAACACTCATAGACGTGATCGTAATAGAGTGATTATTGTGAAAGTGATAGAACCGTGGTGGCTTTGCTTCCTGAATCCTCAGGGATGTGCTACTATTACCCAAGTATGCTACCTGAAATTCATCCATGCCTTTTATGCATACATACTGATCCCTAATCCTCCAGCATGGCTCTTGAGGATGGGAATGCACCTCAATAGGCTAATCTGATTTTTAAATATACTGATCTGGGAATCATACAAATAGGAGTAGGTACAATGTCCAGAATCCAATCGATGCTTGCTCTTTTCTTCTATTCTTTTGTTTTTCTGAATCACGTTTTATTGCCATGGTCAGTTAGCTGCTTAAGACACGAAAAAGTCCTGGATTGGTTTCCCTCAGTTTGTGTTTCACATCCTCTTAGTTTCCCAACTCAGCAGAGCCTGCAGAGACATCCTCGTTTTGAGATGAACTAATTCTGTATCTTTTCTGTACAGAAATAAAAATAATACGCGAGGTCAGCAGTGATTAATTCCTGGAACAAAGGATATGCAAGGTGGACAGCCAGCAGGTAGGCAGAGTGGGACTTCAGGAAAAGAAGCCTTTAGAAGGCAGGATACCATTCAGATTCAATCAGACTTGCAGTCCCAATCCAAAGGCAAAAGGTACTGCTTCAAGTTTTTGTGCCCGCCATTTCCCTGGGGTGGGAGCCCTGGAAGCAGATACCTTTCATTGTGCCAGCTTCTTTTATGTTTTCCACAATTAGCCTATCTCCAATTATATAAACACATCCATGATGACAGTCTTTGGTTATGGAGGTATTACAGGAAAATAAAGGTTACTTTAACTTTGCAAGTTGGTTTTAAGACAAACCAGATTAAAGCTTATATGGATATGCGAAATAATAGATGAATGCTATTGTCTGCCTCCCTTAAATGATTTTATTAGATGGAACATATTAATTATAATGAAAGCAACCGTGGACTCTGTGGGTTTCTAAAGAAAATTCCTTTGTAGCATCACGGCAGGATTTCCCACCACTTTTTTCTTTCTGATGAAATTAACTCCCCATGGTTGGTCAGCAGGATAATCTAATTTTAGCCAATCAGCTTGGGAGCTGCTGTTGACCTCACAAAGGGAGCAAAAGGTATCTGCAGTCATAGCAACCACTGGCTCAGCTCTGATCATCCCTGGACCCTCCTGTCTAATGACAGACACCGGCTTGCTTCTGAGATGATTAATCTTTTCCCCTGTGAACCTCCTTGAATACATTAACTAAACAAGTCTGATAAATTTGTTTATCCCAAGACAATCATTAGAAAATTACCTGCAAAAGTAATTCTCACTAGAGCAGTCTGTGAATGGAAAGCCATATGGCAGATGGAAACAGAAATAAGCAATAAAATTTCTTTCTGTACATTGCAACAGGTTGAGAAAGTTTTTCCCGTTAAACTTTACCATTTTGGACTACATCGCAATGGCAGAGCAGCTTAAAGGCCATTTTAAATGCGCAAAAGAACTTTTCTTCCGGTTGCTGGTTATTCCTTCAGCCAACACTACGTCCCTACTATGTGTGAGGCTCTGGGAAGGCACCCAGTGAATAGGAGCCATTTCTGCCTTCCAAGTCCAGTGGGAGGAGACAGCTGTGTAAATAGATAATTATTGCATACCATAAGGGCAGTAACAGAGGCAAAGCCCAGAGTTCTGGGAGCATTTGGAGTCAGTAACAGAGCCAGCAGGGATTTTACCATAGCGACATTTAAATTAGGTGAAAATGGATTCAAGCAGAGCAAAGAGTAGTGCTAGGGAAACACAGACTGAGGGACAACTGTGATAGACCCTGGACAGTCACATGTCCTGAGCACTTGGGTATGGGTCACATCTTTTTTCAGAAAATGAGGCTGGAAATGTGGGCTGGGACCAGGTTCGTGTGCTTCGTAGGATGGCATGATCATTTGTTAAAGCCTTAAAAAGAATGAAACAATGGGGGTGGAAAAGAAGGGCCAATTTGGAAGCTCCTTTTAAGGTTAAATCAAGAGATTCACCCTTAGTAATGTTCTTTGTTGGTGGAAATTACAAGAATTAGAAGACAGTGATTATGGATTGCAACCACGCTGCTGATATACACTATTTCCACACATATTCATTGGATCCAACACTAACGCAGTTCACTGAGGGGCTGGGTCCCCAAGAGGCTAAGAGGTTTAGAAGGAGAAAGAGTATTTAAGCCAGTTGATGAGACAACTGTGACTACTTGGGCATGGGCATTAATGTGAGCAGAACCTTATTGACCTTACAGGCAATTATAAACCAACATTGCGAAAACTTCACAAAACCAAGGGTAGGGACCAGAGAGTTGGACCAGCAGCCAAGACAGTCGCAGAGTCCAGATGATGACTCGAGAAGAGGTAGAGACAATTGGGTCCATGTCAGCGGTTCTGGAGCAATAGACTTGTTCCATTAAAGGCAGGCTTCAGAAACAGACTGCAATGGGAGGCACCACGCAGGTAGGCCAATAATTGGTAGCATTTTCAAAGCAAGTTGGGAGCTTCCATCCTAACTAGGTCCCAAGGCAGAAACTTTCTAGGATTGCAGGTCTATCTGAGGACCCCGTCTTGGTCTCTAATTTTCTCATGCTTTCCAGAAAGAGTGCTGCCTACCCCTAACTGGCTCTATAGGAGCCCCAGCAGAGAGCCAATCACAAAGATAAGGAATCTATATTTTCCGGATTTTCAACAGTAAGCAGCTATTCATTTTTTTAACCAAAAGCCCATTTTTAAAATGATAGAAATTACCCCGGTTGCCCCTCTTCCAGGCCAGCTCTCTGCTGTGGCCCGGGAGTGCAGTGGAGGATGGCCCAAGTGCTTGGGCCCTGCACCCCATGGGAGACCAGGAGAAGCACCTGGCTCCTGCCTTCGGATCAGTGCAGTGCGCCGGCCGCAGCGCGCCAGCCGCGGCGGCCATTGGAGGGTGAACCAACGGCAAAGGAAGACCTTTCTCTCTGTCTCTCTCTCTCACTATCCACTCTGCCTGTCAAAAAAATAAATACATAAAAAAAAAATAAAAAAAAAATGATAGAAATTACATCAAAATTACCTATGTAGCTCTGCCACCCTAACAGTAAGCACACAGCAAGTTGGATGCAATCATGCCCAGTGCTTCTGAAGTACTCGCTCGGGACCAGGCCCCAGGCCAAGCCCTCCCCAAGTCTGAGTGGTTTCTTCCTCACATCAACCCCATGAGGAAGGACGATGAGGAAACAGCACTGGAGATGTGTGTCTTTAGAAATGGGCAGATGTCCCTTGGCATCTGTAGAAGGTTGGTTCCAGGACTCATCTGGATACAAAATCTGCAGATGCTCAAGTCCCTTATAAAAAGTGGCCTGATGTTTGCAGATGAGAGCACTTCGAAAAGTTTGTGAAAAATGAAGCTAAAAGAGAAGTTTAGGACCCATACTGTGGGCTAAACCTCTGCCTGCGGTGCCAGCATCCTATATGGGCACTGATTCATGTCCCAGGTGCTCATCTCCAGATCTAGCCATGGGAAAGCAGTAGAGGATGACCCAAGTGCTTGAGGCCATGTGGGAGGCCCGCAGGAAGCTCTTGGTTCCTGGCTTTGGATCAGCCCAGCTGCTGCTGTTGCGGCCATTTGGGGAGTGAACCAGCAGATGGAAGACCTTTCTCTCTGTCCCTCCCTCTGCCTGTGGCTCTACCTCTAAAATAAATAAGTAAATAAGCTTATTTTGGTGCCAAAATTTTAACATTGTGTATACAAGGGGTCTTCAAAAACATCATGAGAATATGTATCATGAGTTTTTTACATCAAAATAAACTTATCTTTTAATATAAACTTTTTTGAAGTACCCTCATATAACCTACACACATTCTCCTGAATATGTTTTCTGCTTTTTTGGTTTTTTTTTAAATTTCTACTTTAAAAAATTTTTGTTTAGTTATTTGAAAGAGTTGCAGAGAAAGGAAAAAAAAGAGAGACAGAGATCTTCCTTCCACTGGTTTATTCCCCAAGTGGCCTCAACATCTGGGGCTGGGACTGGGCCAGGCTGAAGCCAGGAGCCAGAAGCTTCTTCTGAGTCTCCCTCATGGGTGGCAGGGGCCCAAGCACTTGGATCATCTGCTGCTTTACCCAGGCCATCCAGTAGGAGCTGGATCAGAAGTGGAACAGCCAGCACACAAACTGGCAACTATGCCACAATACCAGCCCCTACTATTTTTTTTTTAAGATTTATTTTATTTATTTGAAAGACAGAGTTACAGAGAGAGGTAGAACCAGAGAGAGAGGTCTTGCATCCGCTGGCTCACTCCCCAAATGGCCGCAACTGCCAGAGCTGATCTGATCCAAATCCAGGAGCCAGAAACTTCCTCCGGGTCTCCCACATGGCTGCAGGAGCCCAAGGACTTGGGCCATCTTCTACTGCTTTCCCAGGCCACAGCAGAGAGCTGGATTGGACGTGGAGCAGTCAGAACTCGAACCGGGGCCCATATAGGATGCCGGCACTGCAGGCCTGGGATTTAACCTACTGCGCCACAGTGCTGGCCCCCTACTATTGTTTTAATTTTACACATCTATGGGATATAGTATGACAACCCATGAATACACATGCATACAATGTTTGATGATCAAATCAGAGAAGTTAGCATCTCTGTCTCCTTAAACTAAAAAATAATTTTGATTAACACATTCATGAGGATACATATTTATGGGGTACAGTGCAATACTTCGATATTATACACAATGCATATTGATTAAATCAGGGTGGTTAATGTTCCTAGCTCCTTATCATTACTTTATGTTTGGAACCTTCCAGCTCCTCTCTTCTAGGTATTCAAACAATATGTAAGTGACTGTGTGCTGTAGTCAGCCCCCTCCCCAATTCTGTACAACACAAGCAGTTCTGCCTTCTCCTATCCAAGTGCTAACCAGGCCTAACCCTGCTTAGCTTCCAAGATCAGATGAGTGTACAGGGTGGTATGGCCATAGACAGCACATCTTCCTTCTATCTGTAAATTGTCTCTAGATTGTTTATAATGCTTAATGCAATGTAAATTCTAGGTCAATAGTTGTCATGATGTATTGTTTAGGGAATAATGGCAAGGAAAATAGGTTGTGCACATTCACTGTAGACATAACATTTTTAATTGTTTTCAGTCTGCTTGGATGAATTCATGGGTGTGGAACCCACAGATATAGAGAGTCAAGTACACATGCAATTGTATCTCCAGATTTATTCTTCTAACAAAAAGGAAAGGGAGGAGCCAGCACTGTGGAATGGCAGGTAAAGCTGCCTGCGGTGTCGGCATCCCATATGGGCGCCGATTCGAGTCTCAGCTGCTCCATTTCCAATCCAGTTCCCTGTTGATGGCCTGGGAAATCAAGGGAAGATGGCCCAAGTGCTTGGGCCCCTGCACCCACATGGGAGACTTAGATGAAGCTCCTGGCTCCTGGCTTCTGTTTCCCTAGCCCTGGCTATTGTGGCTATTTGGAGAGTAAACCAGTGGATGGAAGATCTCTCTCTCTCTCTCTCTCTCTGTCCCTTTTTCTTTCTCTGTAACTCTTTCAAATAAATAAATCTTAAAAAAAAAAAAAAGCAAAGAGAAGGGGAGAAGAAAAGGAAGCAAAAAAGCAAGCAAAGGAAAGTATGTGGGTAAGAAGGAAGGGAAGGAGAGAGGGAGAGAGTGGTGAGGGAAAGATTATAAAGATTCAGAATGTTGAAGAAAATGTTTCCTGGAAGCTACATTGCTACAAGAGATGCAAAAAAGAAAACTCCACCCAGTGACCATATTCTGAGAGCCTGTATTCAGCCTCTGGAGTACAAGGAGGAGCGGGTGATCTTTGGGAGGCGGGCATGAGAAGTACAAGGTTATGTGCCTAGGAGTGGACTGCGCCAAGTGACCTAAGAGCAGAGTGGTGGTAAAAATCTGCCTGAGTGCATGATGTCTGGGCAAGCGCCAGCTCCCCTTCACTGAGTGCCAGACCTCGCCTCTGAGACTAATAAACTGTACTTCGTGTACATCCCATGACAGCCAGGAGGGCTGCAGTTCTGCCCTGACGTTTTGTACTTGCAGAAAAGAGAACAGAGGCAAGAGAGCTTATCCAGAGCCATTTGGTTACTGAATGATGCATCTAGGATTTGAACCCAAGTCTGTATAATTGCAAAGTTCGGGTTCTTTTCAGCATACTGCAAAGATCACAAAAACACATCTGAGCCCATTTCACAAGTTTGAGTTCTGGTCAATCAATCTGTATTCAGAAATAAACCCCAACGTCCCCTAGTGAAGGGCCCTTCCCCTAATTTCCTGAGTTCCTCCTTCTTCCTTCACACAGGCAGACCAGGAGGCAGCATTTTCCAAGGGACCAGGGAACCTAATGCTGTCTTATACAAGAGCCTGTGTTGCGATTCCTTATGTATTCATTTATCTAAAAGGCAGAGCAACAGTTAGAATGAGATTTTACATTTCACTAGTTCATTCCCCAAATGGTCACTACAGCCAGGTTGGCCAATACCAGGAGCCAGGTACCTGGAACTCCATCCAGTATTCCCACATGTACTTGGGCCACCAACTGCTGCTTTCCCAAGCACACTAACAGGGAGCCAGATTGGAAGCGGAGCAGCCAGGACTCTAAGTGGCACTCCAATATGGGATGCCACTGTCACAAGCAACAGTTGAACCTGCTGTACTACAACGCCTATCCCAACATCCTGGATATTTGATATGTTGTTCTCTTCCCCTCCCCCTCCACCCCACTACAAGTCTATACTCTACCTTTTTTTTTTTTTTTTTTAATGAGGAGCACTTCATCAATGATAATAAAGCTGGTGTTTTTTCCCTTTTAAAACTCATGAAAACTATTGACCTTAATCTTACCTCTGCAAAGGCAATGTGCTTAAAACTCAGGAGACAAGAGTCTCTAAGACTGTAAAACCCTACAAGAGAGTAAGCATGATTCGTCATTGAACCCAGAGCTGCTGAAAACTCTGAGGAGCAAAAGGCCCCCACCCAACACAAAACAACTTTTTCCATTCACTTTCTTGAACTAGCCAGAGGAAAGCAATCTCTGGGACAAATTTACCTAGGCAGATGTGTGAGATTCTCAGTGGCAAATGTTCATCCCTGTCTTCTGATGTATTCAGAACTGCCCATGGGAGAAACCACAAGGCTCCTCAGGAGGCAGGGTCACTCCATGAGGATAGAAATATTCCAGGGGCACAGATCTAGCAGAATGAGGCTTCAGGATCAGGACAGAGCCCTTTGAGAATCTCCCCATGGTTGGAAGTACCTGGACAGACTTCAGATGCCCTGGCATGAGAGGATTAACTGATGCCTTCGGCAAGCATGAGAAGGTCCAGAAAGGCCCGCTGTTCCTGGCAATGAGGAAGGGAGAAAATCAGAGTCCAGGACAGACTCAGGCCTCCCTAGTGTCTCTGGAACAATCCCCTGTTTTCTACTGTCAATGTTGCACACTACTGACAGAATTGTTTCACTATTACTGTAGTGATCACATATCCTGGCTTTCTCGGGTACACTGGCTCATATTTCTCATGCCCATGTAGTTCCTAATAGCATCTTCTATTGCCCTCAGGAGTGTTCCCATTGGTGAATGAACCATTTTCTACCTACCCCCAAACTCCTCTGGCCTATGTGCCATTCTCTTGTATGCTCAGATTGTTTTCTGTTTAGTCAAAGGAATTAAGTTGAATACATGATTATCATATGTTAACTCTTACTGAGTAAAACTATTTACTGTCCTTACTGTGCCAAGCCATGATTCTTTTTTTTTTAAGATTTTTTTTTTGACAGGCAGAGCGGACAGTGAGAGAGAGAGACAGAGAGAAAGGTCTTCCTTTTTTCCATTGGTTCACCCCTCAATGGCCACTGTGGCCGGCACCCTGCCGCTGGTGCACCATGCTGATCCGAAGCCAGGAGCCAGGTGCTTCTCCTGGTCTCCCATGCGGGTGCAGGGCCCAAGGACTTGGGCCATCCTCCACTGCACTCCTGGGCCATAGCAGAGAGCTGGACTGGAAGAGGAGCAACCGGGACAGAACCGGCCCCCCACCGGGACTAGAACCCGATGTGCCGGCACCGCAAGGCGGAGGATTAGCCTAGTGAGCCGTGGCGCCGGCCCAAACCATGGTTCTTAAACATCCTTATAAGTCACATGTTTAGCAAATAACACATTTCAGTAATCACAACCTAGTTGTTGCAGGTGTGATGTTAAACACAGGGGTCTTGGAATCCTGACGCACACAAGCTGTTAGTGGGCAAATAGCATATCCTCTCTCAAATCTGTGCCTTCATCTGCACATATGTGGGTTATCATAGACTCTAATTAGATGAGAAGTTACAGGCGGTAGGCAAGAAGATCCAGGTAGTGCTAGAGCTGGTGCTGGCGGTCAGCACCATTGCTCCCTCAAGCCCCTCATGATGTTGTCCAGCAGATAGTCTCCCAGCCCTACGTCTTCTTTGGGAGCAGTGGTATACTGTGTGCATTTGGAAGTGTATATATGCTGAGCAGTTGTGTGTTACATAGGTTTCCCCAGAAGCAGACAGAGGTGGGGATTCTTTTTTCTATTTCTTGAGTAACAAAGAATTCCCATTTGCTGGTTCATTCCTCAAATGCCTTCAACAGCTAAGGTTGGACTGAGGCCATAACTGGGAGCCAGAAATTCAACCCAGACCTTCCATGTAGGAGGCAGGAACCCAATTACTTGAGCCTCACTGGTACTTCACAGGGTCTGCATTAGCAGGAAGCTTGAGTTGGGAGCCAGAGCCAGAAATTGAACCCAGGTTCTCTGATGTGGGATGCAGATGTCTTAACTGCTGGGCTGCAGACCTGATGCCAGAGAATGCTCTTTTGGAGGCATGTTCTTGGGAGAGGGGACATGAAAGGTAAGGCTAAAATATGTGAGGAGAGGAAGAGATGATACACAAGACATGATCGGCCGGCGCTGTGGCTCAGTAGGCTAATCCTCCACCTTGCGGCGCCGGCACACCGGGTTCTAGTCCCGGTCGGGGCACCAGGTTCTGTCCCGGTTGCCCCTCTTCCAGGCCAGCTCTCTGCTGTGGCCAGGGAGTGCAGTGGAGGATGGTCCAAGTACCTGGGCCCTGCACCCCATGGGAGACCAGGATAAGTACCTGGCTCCTGCCATTGGATCAGCGCGGTGCACCAGCTGCAGCGCGCCAGCTGCGGCGGCCATTGGAGGGTGAGCCAATGGCAAAGGAAGACCTTTCTCTCTCTCTCTCTCTCTCTCTCTCTCACTGTCCACTCTGCCTGTCAAAAAAAAAAAAAAAAAAAACCAACAACAAGACATGATCTCAGGTTCAAGTGCACTCATGCCTGACCCTTACAGATGCTCTGGAGCACAAGGTACATCACAGTATCAGCCCCAGTTTTAACCAAAGAGATGCAAGAATTTGCAAAACCCCTCTGAAGTGTGGCAGGTCCCATCATGTCAGACAATTTTGTGAAGACTTTGGAGGCTCATGCATGTCATGCAGTGTGTGTAAGTTACTCACATTCTTTAAACCATGCTTCCTTCATTTCCCAAATGGCAGCCATCATGCTAACAATGCAGGTTGTTCTCAGGATTTAGAAATAATCTATCCCTGAATTAAAAAGGAGAGAATGATCCAACATGGGAAGCGAGATACACAGCAGACTCAGAATGGCAAATGCCCTAAACTGCACTCTGGCCTCAGAATCAGCCCTTAAGGCATTCAGATCTGGCTAAAAAGTCCATGAGAGTTTTTCAGGCATGGAAAGCCAAGACACTGTGGTAAAAAAAAAAAAATGACCTAAATGAAAGATCTCTCTGAATGAGATCCCAGTGGAAAGAAGGGGCCATCAAAGAAGGAGGTACCTTTCTCTGAAGGGAGGAGAAAACTTTGACAATGGCCTTGTCTAAATAAGGTCAGAGTTTGTGAACTCAAGAGGCTTCCATAGCCTTGAAAGCTCATGACAAGAGCCTCAGGTGATTACTAACATCATAAATTAGAGTGTCAATTGTTAAATCAACAACAGGAGTCACTGTGCACTTGCTCCCCGTGTAAGACCCCTGTCCTTAATGTGTTGTACTATGAGAATTAATGGTAAAGCTAGTGTTCAGACAGTACTTAATACTTTGTGTGTCTGTGTGGGTGCAAACTTTTGAAATCTTTACTTAGTATATACTAAGTTGATCTTCTGTATATAAAGATAATTAAAAATGAATCTTAATGAGGAATGGGTTGGAAGAGGGAGTAGGAGATGGGATGGTTTGCAGTGGGAGGGTGGTTATTGGGGGGGGGGGGACTGCTATAATCCAAAAGTTGTACTTTCAAAATTTGTATTTATTAAATAAGTTTTATTAAAAGAAGAAAGAAAGAAAGAAAGAAAGAAAGAAAGAAAGAAAGAAAGAAAGAAAGAAAGAAAGAAAGAAAGAAAGAAAGAAAGAGAAAGAAAGAACCTATCCCTAATCCTGGCAAGGACTGGGAACATCTTTTTCTCTCTCCAGCCAGAGTTCTTTTAGCATTCTTCATAGTATCTAGGCTCTTCAACTTAGATATCTATGCTCAAGCTATGTCTCCTATCCACCCTCCAGGGAAGTGGTACCTGGGCATGTGCACACAGGAAAACATGCACACCTTTCCCCTCAACCTGTATTCATCCCAAAATAAACTCCCATGTATCCTTAGCTTTAAGCTGCCCACTTCCAAAACTGAGTTCAAGTCTCACCTCCTCCTCATCAACTTCCTCAAACTCACACCTTGCCTATCTCTAAATTTCCTTTTCATTTAATCTCACATGGTTTAACATTTAACTTATTTCTAATTGTTTCGTATTTGTTTGGTTTCTTTCAACTAGATTTTACATTGCTACTCTTCTGTCTCCATGGTACCACAGGACACAGACAAAGCTTAGGCTTCTGGTAGGGGCTCAATATATCCTGGTTCAATTAAGAAGTATTTTTGATCAGAAGGACAATGGAATACACTGATTGACCATTTCAATTCTTAAGATTCTCAAACCAGTGAAATCCTTCCATGTGATCCGGAGGTGGTTGGCTGATAACCTGGACCAATAGTGCATGTAAAATGAATGATAATGGCTTCCCTGTAATTTAGCTCACAGATGAATCTTAGGTGAGATTTTTCTATTGGGTTCTAACAGTTTCTGAAAATTGGTGCCCTAGGAGGTGCAAAGTGGCATGCCCAACACAGCTCTGATTATCAACTGCAGTCTATGCATGCATCACAATAACAACGGCAGGACTAGGCTGCTGTCAGCATCCTGAAATCTCTTATTAAATCAAAACTTAGGGATTGAACAAGTACAGTGTTCCTCATTTATGCAATAGTTTACTTCTGCAACGTTGGTGCAGATTGAAATTTGGAAAGAGGTGAATCAAATTATGTTTTAAATTCCCTTAGAGCATTCTAAGAGATGGTATTGCACGATTGGGATTTTTCCCATAAATAATTACCATTCAGTTAGTTAGCTAGTTTTACTCTGGAGTTTTTGGTCTTTTCAAGTCAGAATACACCTATATTTTTCTCTTAGGCTTTTAAAAAATTAGTAAAATAAAAAAGCTATCATGATTCAATATTATTCCTTTTTTGTCATCTTCTTCCTCAATTCAAAATAGGTAATTTTCTTATTTTTATATTATAATCCTCATTTTACAGATAAGAAAATGAAAATTCAAAGAAGATAAATATGTAAGATTGCACATTGTGTTGGTTTTCTAGGTCAGCCAGAGCACAGTACCATAGGCTGGGTGGCTTAAACAGCAGAAAGCTGTCTTCTGAGAGTTCTAGAGGCTACAAATCTGAGATCAAGATGTCAACAAGAATAATGTCTTCTGAGCTATCTCTCCTTGGCTTGTGCTATGGTCTTCTACAAAATTGAAAATTCATGTGTTGAAACCTGAATTCCCAATGTGATGCCATTTGGAAGTGAGGTCTTTGGGAGATGATTAGGTTTAGATGAGGTCATGAAGGTGGGGCCTCCATGGTGAGATTCGTGCCCTTATTAATAAAAAAAGGAAGAGGGCCAGTCTTGTGGCACGGCCTGTTAAACCACTGCCAGATAACACCCCAGATAAACACCTGTTCTTGACCTGGATGCTCACTACTTGATCCAGCTACCTGCTAATGCACCTCTGAAAGCAGTGGAAGATGCCCTGAGTGCTTTACCCCTACCACCTACATGGGAGACCCAGATGGGGTTCCAAGCTCCTGGCTTCAGCCTATACCAGTCCTGGCCATTGCAACCATTGGGAAGTGAACTAGCAGATAGAAGATCTCTCTCTCTCTCTCTCTCTCTCTATATATATATATATATACATACATACATATATATAAATCTCTCTTTTTATATAAATCGAGAGAGAGAGGGAAAGAAAGAAAGAAAGAAAGAAAGAAAGAAAGAAAGAAAGAAATTATTCTCCCTCTCCCTTCATATGAGCACCTAACTAACATAAGGCCTTCACCAAGAACCAGACCATGGTGGCAGCTCATTTTTGGACTTCCAACCTCCAGAGCTGTGAAAAGTAAGATGTTTGTTGTTTAAACCAACAAGTCCATGGTGTTTGTCATGGCAGCCTACAGGAAAACACCACCCTCTCCCTATGTCTTCACATGCTCCTTCCTATGTGTGTCCTTGTTGCCTTTTCTCTCTTTTTTAGAACACAGTGAGTTGTTTCTACTTCAGTGTGCATGTAGTGGTCCTGAGCAGAAGGTGGAAAAGCTCAGCAATTTGCAGGAAATCGAATCCACCAATTTCATGGGTCTGCTATGCTCATTAAGGTCTTTCTTAATCCCTGCTGAGGACTGTGGGAAGCAACAGCACCAAAACCAAAGTCTGCACTGAATTACAGATTCGTTTGGATCCAGTTGTCAGTTTCCGAGCTAGACCTGAATGGATTACAACAATGACCAAATGAGAGTTCTGCTTTAAGATGTCTTCAATTTTTAAAAGCATAAGCAGTTACAGGAAAAGAAACCAATGTAGAGGGCTCATGCATGTGTGTTTTCAAGCGTCTTGCATGGACTTTGTCCAAGTTTAAACACAGAGAACTTTAAAAGCTGGCAGATCTGAAGAACTCTGGTAATGTTTCTTTGCATCTTATCAAAATATGATCTAAAAAAAATACATCAGCTGATGATGAGAGCAGAGAGTGGCAGAGTTGAGAACCCAGCATTCATTGCTCAGGCTGGTGAAACATCATGAATAAATGCGGTTCCAAATCAGGGATGTTGGAGACTCTTTCCAAGGTAGCAGGTGACAACAAAGGAATGGTTTGGAGAAGGCAGAGTTCTCAGGTCACATCAGCAGCAGCAAAATGATTATGTGGTATGTCTTTTCACAACTGAGTCAGCTGTGCCTCATCAGTTATGATGGGAATCAATTTAAATATACTTTTTAAAAATATTTATTTTATTTATTTGAAAGGCACAGTTACAGAGAGGGAGGAGAGAGAGAGAGGGAGGGAGATGGAGTTGAAGAGAGAGAGAGAGATGGGGGGGGGAGAGAGAGAGAGAGAGAGAGAGAGAGAATCTTCTATCCACTGGTTCACCTCCCAAATGGCTGCAGTTGCCCGGCTGGGCCAGATTGAATCCAGGAGTCTGGAACTCCATCCAGGTGTCCTGTGTGGGTGGCCAGGGACCCAAGTACTTGAGCCATCTTCTGCTGCTTTCCGCGGTGCACTACCAAGGAACTGGATTGAAAGTGGAGCAGCTGGGACTCAAATTGGCATTCAGATGCTGACAGATTCAACATATGAATTTTTTTTAAATTATGCATTTGCAAGCTAAAGTTAAAGACAGAGAGAGGGAGAGACATAGAGAGAGAGAGGTCTTTCATCCACTGGCTTAACAGCCAGAGCTGCAATGGCCGGAGCTGGACCAATCTGATGCCAGGAGCTTCTTCTGGCTCTTCCAGGTCTCCCATGTGGGTGCAGGGACCCAAGCACTTGGTCCATCTTTCACTGCTTCCCAGGTCAGGACACAAACTGGCACCCATATAGGATGCCAGGGCTGCAGGGGGAGGCTTAGCCTACTATGCCACAGCACCAGCCCCCAACATACGAATTTTGGAGGAGACACAATTTAATCTTTAACACATAGCTTAACAAGTGTAGAGTCGGGACTAGATCCAAGACCTCTTGCACTACACCTGTCTATCTATATTTGTTCCTAGCTGCCTGTTGTTCATGGAAATGTTGTGAGAGTAAGGAACCGAGTAAATATAAGGTTAATTTACATTCCTAAGTTCCAGGCATTTCTGTTGCAATACAACAAAGATATGGTGGAGAAGATCCTTATCTTAAAAAGTACATATGAAAAGCAATAGAGTTTATGAGGAAAATAAGGCTGTACAGGGCACTCAAAATCTGTGAAACTTTGTAATACAGCACTAACAACAAGATTCACCAACTTAAAAGAAAATCCTTAGCAATTAGATCTCTATTGGCATTTGTAGCCAGACAGCCCTAAGTTGATCTTCACTATTTCAGCATTAAATCTCATTTACCTGCAAGACTTGCATATCTGAATAACATTTACTTCTCATGGAGGCCACTTTGAGCACATTTTAAAAATCAGGTACTTAGTGTAGACTTTATCAAGATGGTGTGAGATTATTGACTAGTACCCTACTCCTGGGAACCACAGAGCCTCCAAGGCATCCTAATCAATAAAGTCCACACATGCTCTATCTCCAAAAGTTGGCAACAATTATCATACTAATTTTTATAACTACCATTTATCAAGCACATTCTAAGTACCAGACCCTGAAGTCTTGTAAACTTCATGACAATTCTGCAAAGTAAATATTTTAGTACCATTTTTTTAGCCAAGCAAACTGAAGCTCAGAGAAGTTGCAAGACTAAGACTCCTGACACTCAGCCTCAATCTAAAACCTTACAGCAATCTGTGTCAGTTGCCATCGTGATAATTAAAACCTATTATTCCAAACATTTGTTTTCTTTTTATATTTGGCATCTGTTCTAGTAATTCCCTCACAATCCAGACATCTCTGAAAATCTGATGAACATTACAAGGGGCATGGAAGTGCAAATTAAAAAAGATTATGCATGAACTTCAAAATTTTTGCAAACCAAAATAGACCTATCTTTTCATCCCATTTTCCATGAACTGTGGGAAACACCCTCCTAGATGCTATCCTTACAGAGCCTTTGCGTCTTGAACTCTCCACTGTCCGTATAGATCCATACCACAGCAGGCACATGGCAAAGGATTGTTATTAGATAATATTATAATATAGGCATCAGGTGCACTATAGAAGTTCGGGAGGAAGTTGAATGAAAAGCTTATTTTGTTCTCTGAAGGGAGGAGAGAACTTCCACTTTGACTACAACCTTGTCTAAATATGATCAGAGTCAGTGAACTCAAAAGGCTTCCATAGCCTTGGCAACTCATGACAAGAGCCTAGGGTGATTACTGATGCCATAAACAAGAGTGTCAATTTGTTAAGTCAACAACAGGAGTCACTGTGCACTTACTCCTCATGTAGGATCTCTGTCCTTAATGTGCTGTACATTGTGATTTAATGCTATAACTAGTACTCAAACAGTATTTTTCACTTTAGGTTTCTGTGTGAGTGCAAACTGTTGAAATCTTTACTTAATATATGCTAAACTGATCTTCTGTATATAAAGAGAATTGAAAATGAATCTTGATGTGAATGGAAGGGGAGAGGGAGAAGGAAAGGGGAGGGTTGTGGGTGAGAGGGAAGTTATGGGGAGGGGGAAGCCATTGTAATACATAAGCTGTACTCTGGAAATTTATATTCATTAAATAAAAGTTAAAAAAAG
The DNA here is from genome assembly GCF_964237555.1 of Oryctolagus cuniculus. Taxonomy (NCBI): domain Eukaryota; kingdom Metazoa; phylum Chordata; class Mammalia; order Lagomorpha; family Leporidae; genus Oryctolagus; species Oryctolagus cuniculus. The sequence goes on from NC_091435.1 coordinate 97,635,413, forward strand.
AAAAGATAAGTTTATTTTGAACAAAAATTTTGAAATTCATGCACTATATTCATGTTCTAGAATTTTTGAAGACCCTTCTTTGAAACCATTCTTAAAGACGTTGAACAGAACAGGATGCATATTAGACTTCTCCCTGATGTAGAGAAAAGCTCCCCACAGTCACACAAAAATGCTCTTAATCCACCCAACTCTCCTACCATTTGGCCTGCACTGGCTGTTCATAAGGTTTCCATGAGAAGCCATCATCTTGTTAAGAACAAAACACAGTTTGTCAATGCTTTAATTCTTCAGCCAAACTTATAACAAGTAATGTATCTTGCTTTTCTTCTAGATTCAGAAATTATCAGATTTATAATTGGTTTTCAATTATTGCCCAATATCAGCATTAAAATTTAGTGATTCTTTATCCTTTTGGTAGCAGCAATAACATAAATTAATTTCCTAGCTACTGGCTCTACTCACAATGGCTGCAATATCTTATTAATTTTCATTAATACTGGATTGATTATCACATCTGTAGACTCTACAAATTCTGCAAATTTCATTTGAAAATGTAGTCATAAATATCACTTTTTAAAAAATGGATCTATTTATGAGGCCAACATTGAGGCACAGCAGGTTATGTCGCTGCCTGTGATGCCAACATCCCATACAGGCACCGGTTCAAGTCCCAGCTGTTCCACTTCCAATCCAGCTCCCTGCCGATGTGCCTGAGAAAGCAGAGAAAAATAGCCTGAGTGTTTGGGCCTCTGTACCCATGTGGGAGACTCAGATGGAGTTCCAGGCTGCTGGTTTCAACCTGGCCCAGCCAAGGCCATTGGGGCCATTTGGGGAATGAACCAGCAGGTGAAGATATGTGTGTGTGTCTCCTCTAAAAGTCTGCCTTTCAAGTAAATAAGTTTTTCAAATGTATCTGTTTAGATGTAAAGTTCTTATTCTATCCCAGTCAGATGCATCATTTCTAGAATGTGTAGCTTTAGGGACCATCACCGTGGCTCGCTTGGTTAATCCTCCACCTGTGGCGCCGGCATCCCATATGGGTACCAGGTTCTAGTTCCGGTTGCTCCTCTTCCAGTCCAGCTCTCTGCTGTGGCCCGGGAGGGCAGTGGAGGATGGCCCAAGTGCTTGGTCCCCTGAACCCGCATGGGAGACCAGGAGGAAGCACTTAGCTCCTGGCTTCGGATCAGCGTAGCTCTGGCCGTAGTGGCCATTTGGGGGGTGAACCAATAGAAGGAAGACCTTTCGCTTTGTCTCTCTCTCACTAACTCTATCTGTCAAATATATATATGTGTGTGTGTGTGTGTGTGTGTGTGTGTGTACCTTTAGAGTCTGGAGACCACACTCTTAAAAAACAAGGAGTTGAGGGTGCCGGCGTCCCATATGGGCACCAGTTTGTGTCCTGGCTCTCCTCTTTTGATCCAGCTCTCTTCTATGGCCTCAGAAACTGTGGAAGATGGCCCAAATGCTTGCACCCACGTAGAGATCCAGAGGAATCTCCTGACTCCCGGCTTTGGAATGACCCAGCTCCAGCCATTGCAGCCATTTGGGGAGTGAACCAACAGATGGAAGACCTCTCTCTCTGTCTCTGTCTCTAACTCTCTCTATTTGTAACTCTACCTCTCAAATAAATAAATAAAATCTTTTTTAAAAAAAAGAGTTGAGAGGTTGGTATTGTGTTACAGCAGGTTAAGCTGCAACGCTGGCATCCCATATCAGAGCTGTGGTTCAAATTCCAGCTGTTCACTTCCATTCCAGCTCCTTGTCTCCACTCTCTGTTCCAGCATCCTGCTAATGCACACACTAAGAAGTGATGGATCAAGTAATTGGGGTCCTGCCACCAACATGGGAGACAGATTGAGTTCCTGGCTCATGGCTTCAACCTGGTCCAGCCCTGGAAGTTGGGGGCATTTGAAGAGTGAACCAGCAGATGGAAGACTTCTCTCTTTCTGTCTCTGTGTGTGTGTGTGTGTGTGTGTATCTGCCTTTTAAATAAATAAAAATTCATCTTTAAAAATATTTTTAAAAGAAAATATAAAAACAAGGGTACTTTCAAAAATTCATGGAAAATGTAATTAACAGACAAGTTTATTTTGGTGCAAAAAAATTCAAAATTCACATAAAGTGTTTTCATAATATGTATTTTTCCATGAACTTTTTATTTATTTATTTTTTGACAGGCAGAGTGGACAGTGAGCGAGAGAGAAACAGAAAGAAAGGTCTTCCTTTGCCATTGGTTCACCCTCCAATGGTCGCTGCGGCCGGCGCGCCGTGGCCGGTGCACCACGCTAATCCAAAGGCAGGAGCCAGGTGCTTATCCTGGTCTCCCATGGAGTGCAGGGCCCAAGCACTTGGGCCATCCTCCACTGTACTCCCTGGCCACAGCAGAGAGCTGGCCTGGAAGAGGAGCAACCGGGACAGAATCCAGAGCCCCGACTGGGACTAGAACCCGGTGTGCCAGTGCCGCAAGGTGGAGGATTAGCCTAGTGAGCCATGGTGCCGGCCGTCCATGAACTTTTTAAAGATCCCTCATACATAACCAAATTTACATCCAAAAAACTCAAAGCATAACTGTAGGGTATCAAAGAAAAACATTAAACATCTCAAGCAATCAGGGAAAATGAATATATTACATACAAAGAAATACATGTACATCGCATCAACAGCAATAGATTCCAGAAGACCATTAAATATCATCTTCAAAGTACCCAGAGAAAATAGTTGTCAACCTAGAATTCTATAACCAAATAAACTATCATTCAAGAATGAAAGACAGGTAAGGACTCAGATCATAATACTCATAAATCATCACTGAAAAACTGAAGGAATCTGAAAAAATTACTAAAAGATGAGAGGGGAGTATTACAGATGGAGGAAGTGGGGTGCAAAAAGTAAACTAAAAGCAGACAAATTGTTGTTAAAAGTTTTAAAGTAACTACTAAAATACAGGGAATAGGATTTAAAGTGTTTCACCCAGCTAATAAGAAAATGTAATCATTACAAAAGAAGGCAAGAAAAGAGGAAATAGAATACATAGTGAAGTGGCATGCCGAGTAACATATAAATCCATAATCACAATAAGTATAATTAAATTAAACTAAGTTAAAACAAAGAGGTTGTCAACATGGGGGAAAACTCCAGGAATGCACTACTTTACAAAGTACACGTAAAACAAAGTGATATTTAGGAGGATTTAAAAATACATCTTTGTTCAGTATTAAGGCTGAACTAAGCTTTGCTATGTTAAACACTGATATGTTAGTAATTACTTCTAAAAGAGTTTCCTTAATGCCGTATGTGTAGTACTCTGGCATGTATATGACTACATATGCATATATACATCCATGTGTAATGTGTATGTGTGTGTGTGTGGTGTATGTGTGTATGTATACATGTGTATGTGAATTTGCTAAAGGTGGCAGAATTGGTGTTTCCAGACAAATCTCCTTAGCACCAGAGGTTCATGACTCCCGTTAAGCAATCTCTAAGATGTGTTCTTAAAAATCCTCGTCAGAAAATATGCACACATATGAAGATACATAGTCAGGGCTCTAAAATGTTGCTAATAAAAAGATTTGTGGGTTCTCTAGAAAAGTTCTTTTGATGAGCATAGATATGTAGGTTATAGACTCAGGGAAAAAGTAAGGCTAATAAATGAGACTCAGAATATGTACCCTATTTATGGGAGTTTACCAACCTCCTCACCCCAAGAGCCAATCCTTGAAGTACATTAACAGCCATGGCTGGATCCCAGTTTACAAACCTTCTGCTGAGACAGCGCTGTGAAGCAGGCCCGAAGGCTGCCTTCCCAGCTTGTGGCAGAAACAAGACACAGAGTCAGGGACCTGTCTGCCACCGTCCCTCATGCAGTATTCTCTCCACCAATGCCCACCATACATTTCTGCCATCAGAAACAGTGCTTCTCCGGTGGGCATTGCGGCACAGTGGGTTAAGCCCCTGCACCCATGTGGGAAACCCGGAAGAAGCTGTTGGCTCCTGGCTTCAAATGGGCCCAGCTCTGGCTGTTGCAGCCATTTGGAGAGTGAACCAGCAGATGGAAGACCCCTCTCTTCTCTGCCTCTGCCTCTCTCTAACTCCACCTTTCAAATAAATAAATAAATCTTAAAAAAAAAAAAAAAAAAAGTGACTTCAACCCTATTGTGATAGTGCCGGTGCTGTGACACAGTTGTTTAAGCCACTGATCAGAATAACCTACATCTCATGCCACAGTGCAGGTTCAAGTTCCAGCTGCTCCAATTCTGATCCGACTACCTGGCTCAAGTACATGGGCTGCTGCCACCCACCTGGGAGACCCACATGGAGTCCCCAGTTCCTGGCTTCAACCCAGCACATTCCTGGCTGTTAGGGGGGAATTTGGGGAGTGAGCAAGCAGATGGAAGCTACCTGTCTTTTTTTCTCTATCATTCTATTGAATACATAAAAGTGATAAAGCATTTTTAAAACTTTTGCTGAGAGATTAGGTAAGCAGAGAAGAAATTTTATGTTTTAGCTATTAAAAGCCTGCATCACTCTGTGGAACATGGGAAATATGGAGAAATACATCAAAGTTTATGTTTCCCCATAAATTCAAAGGGTGGTGTATTGAGCCATGGCCTTTGGACTCAACAACAGGGACATCTGGTCCTGAAAGCCTGTCCCATTGTAAAAAAGGCACTGTGTTTGGGAATTCTATGACTGACTGCAGCCAGAGACAAATTCGGGTCCTCATTTGGTACCCCCAACCGAATTTTCCACAGTGGATGCATGGATCTAAAATATGCCAGCTTGATTCACGTGGTTTACTTGATATGACCAGTGGAACAGCAGAAATAGAAGGTCACCTCTCCCTCACTGGACTGTAAACTCCACCTGGGCAGGCCCTTGGGCTCACTCTCACTTGTCTGCCTTGTGCCTGGCAAATATTTGTGCCTAAGAAAACACTTACTAAACTGATAAATGAGTGTACAAATTTACATTTTTTATTTGAAGAATTTAGTTTCCAGCATCTCGAAGAATTTATTTTTTTTTAAAGTCCGTAAGTAAGAGCAAAGAGGGGCCAGCACTCTGGTGCAGCAGGTTAAAGCCCCGGCCTGCAGTGCCAGCATCCCATATGGGCACCAGTTTGAGTACTGGCTGCTCCACTTCCAATCCAGCTCCCTGTTGTGGCCTTGGAAAGCAATGGAGGATGGCCCAAGTCCTTGGGCCCCTGCACCTGCATGGAAGACCTGGAAGAAGCTCCTGGCACCTGGCTTCGGATCAGCTCAGTTATGGCCGTTACAGCCATTTGGGGAGTTGAACCAGCAGATGGAAGACCTCTCTTTCGCTCTCTGGCTCTACATCTCCCTGTAACTCTATCTTTCAAATAAATAAATCTTAAAGGGGGGGGGGGCAAAGAAAAGTTAAGGGGACAGGGGGATTGATCAGAGCACATCAAAATATGGTTCCAAACTCCAATTCAATGTGTAGTGAATGTTTCCCAATGAAATTATTGAAGTTATACTTGATAATGCTTGAGTTCCAAGCATGCACATGACAGCTATTAGAATTCCCTGGGCCAGTAGCCACCTGGTGAAGCCCTGACAGGAGCAGGAATTAGGAGACAGAAAGCAAATGGGACTCAGGGGCAAGCCACGCCCATCGGCATCCACTGTTGCCTCCTTGCTCAGTGCTGCCTTTGCTCTGTTCAGACCCTCTGCCAACTCCCACCACACTCCCCTGCCGCCCACCGTGACACCCCAAGTGTCCCACCTTTCTTGTTCTTTGATCTCTGTATTTCTCCCCTCACACCTATGCCACTGTGAGCCCCACGTGTAGGCTTGGTGCCCTCCTTCTGTCCCTGGGATCTTAAAGAAATCCCGGAAGAGCCATCTTCTCCAATGTTCCATCTCTAAGCCAGCAGCCACGTGTTGGATTCTTGTAAGACCACTCAGCAGTGTTCTCATCTTTGTGTCCTTGGTAAAGGCTTTAACCAGATGTAAACCAGCACACATAGATACATGTGTGAGCACACATGCTAACACATGCACATCTATATAAATACACATACTTTGCAAAACCAGGTAATGAAAGCTGGCATGGGGTTGCAAACCCCGTAATAACCCATTTCTGAGGATTCAAATGTCTAAAAATCCTAAAAAGCTTTTTTTCCAGGCACCACATTGTGATCATTATTCATGTGGGTGACCCAGCAATTTTGGAAGACATTGCTGTGCTTTATAATATAGCAAAGGTTTCATCATTTCTGAATAGTGCCAGTGGTCTGTGGATTTGAACCTGATGAAATTTGACTACTTCTGCCTGAAAGATGCTTACTTGGCTAAGTTTCTCTGGGCACTGGCTTGGTGACCATTGATTTCTGAGTATTCACTGTTGTAACAGAGAAAGAGTGTCACAGGCAAGATTTATGGTGCTCTTTAGAAAATGTGGCTTTTTTCCAAGATCTGGGTTTTCTTCCATTTTCTGCCCCTGGATTATCCAGCGTTGTCTCCTTTTTTGCTTTCCATGTCACTTGACCTGCGCTAATCTTGTCCTCTCCACTGTGTCTGCATTTCTCATAGCCCTGCTACATTCCCCACTGCTATAACACAGTCCTGTGTAATTTATTTTAAAAAGAAACATTTCTCACAGTTCTGGAGACTGGGAGTCCAGCATGAAGGGGCTGGCATCTGGAGGAGGGCATGACATGGAGAGGTGGAGGGAACGTGCAAGCTCCAGGCTCTCTTCTTCTCATAAAGCCACTAATCTGCTCATGGGGCCCCACCTTCATGAACTCACGTGACCCCAGCCTAAAGGCTCCACCTCCAAACACCATCAACCTACAAATTTGAGGATGACGTTTCCAACACAGAAATTTTGGGGGACACAGTCACACCATAGCAACACAAAAACATTAACTGGTAATGCAAAATACACAAAAGCATTCTAGGCAAATCCTCAAGGTTCCATTAATAATATATTATGGGGGTCGGTGCTGCAGCGTAGCAGGTAAAGCCACAGCCTGTAGTGCTGGCATCCCATATGGGTATTGGTTCAAGTCCCAGCTGCTCCACTTCTAATCCAGTTCTTTGCTATGGCCTGGGAAAGCAATGGAGGATGTCCTTGGGCTCCTGTGTCTCCGTGGGAGACCAGGAAGAAATTCCTGGCTCCTGGCTTCAGATCAGCCCAGCTCAAGTTGTTGTGGCCATTCAGGAAGTGAAGATCAGTCTCTCTCTCTCTGCCTCTCTGAAACTCTGCCTTTCAAATAGATAAATAAATCCTTTTTTAAAAAGGAGGTTTTTTTTTTAGAAAACATATGTTTTTTTATCCTTAACTCTAAAAATTTATTCAATGATTTGCTATTATGGCTAAGCAAATTTTCCCATCCAAAATGAACTCATTTGACACCTTGTAGAAACAATTCTACCCCAACCTTTCTGAAGACTTTCCCAGAATACACCTGTAACCACGTAACAAGTGTTTTACTGACAGTGGAAGGCACTATTTACAGTCCTAGACAGGCTTAGAAAAAAAGAAGAGTTTCCTGGCAAAGTGCACAGCACTCAACTGCTCTCTCCCTTACAGTGCTTCTCCTATCTCTGCTCCCAAGCTACACCTCAAAGACACAGTTTGCTCTCAGCAAGGGGGCAGGGAGAGAGAACGCTACCGTAATTGTTCCATGTGTGTGTTCAATTGAGCTACTCTTGCTGATTTTCCTTTGCATCTCAATATCACAATACAATCCCAATAAATTTTTACTTAATAAACAAATGAAGGTCAATAAATCAGATTTCATTCACTAACATGTCTAATTCCTCTGTCATTCTACTACAAGTGGAAATGTATTGCATACACCATAATTGCATCATATTGTGGGGAGCAACTGGGAGCAACTCGGACTAGACTAAGTTACTGGAATTAAGACTTATTCTATGCATCTGCTCTCCCACAATATGGCGCTGGGAGAGGAGGAAACAGCTTCTACACAGCTGCCTCCAGTTCAACCAATAAACTGTAGGACCTACTCCTGATTGGAGGAGAGCAGCGTACTCGGCGTGTGGGTAGCAGAGTTGGGATTGGTGGAAGAGGACTATAAAGGAGGAGAGAGACAACATGCATCAGGAACATCTAAGGGGAACATCTATCTGAAGGAACACCTGTGCAGCCCCCGAGAGAGCTGGCCGGCGGTGTGCCACTCCCCCGCGGAAGTGGGGAAAGTGGCTAGGGGGAACCGCCCTTCCACGGAGGTGGAAGGGACGGTAGCCAACCCGGGAAGAACCAGCAGCAAACCCGGGGAGGGCCGAGCAGACAAAAGAACAACGCAGGGTCCTGTGTCGTTCCTCCACGAAGACGGGGAGCGACATCATATGACTTCACACAGAGAGAAACCAACTTCATAAAATATTCTACACTCAAAACAAATACATAATCCTGTTTGTCCCCAACAGCATCAATTATGGAACTGATCTGGTTCAGATAGAACATTCTCACTGAACTTTATGCTAGCATGATCTGATCCTACTGTTTAAATCATGCATTCGTACCCTAATCTAAGAGTCTCTCTCTCCTATAGCAAGTGCTATACCTTCTAGAATAAATGAAGACTTCACCTTGTGACAGTGCACCATTATTTAGTTAACTACTACTTAGATTGGTACTGTCTAAAATAGGATTTTCCCTTTATTTTTCAACTAAAACAATAGAGAAATCTAACTTCTTCTAACAGCAAGTAAAAAATACCACAACATATTTTCATTGGAAAGAAAATGTCATAGAATACATAGTAAGTGCTTTCTTAAAAATATAATCTAGCCAGAAAAAAAATATTGGAAAGCTTCAAAGAAATTTACCAGTAAGTCTAGTTTTATTCCTGCTTGCCTTTTCTTCAAATATAAGATTTTTCTTATTTCTTCAAAACTTTAAAAGAAAAATGGCTGAGCAGATTAAGTGGCAGAGAGGAACATGTTCCACACATCAAATAACTTAAGCATTGACCTCGAAGGAGAGTGGTGAAGTCTGGGATTTTTTTACCTAGAAATTTAGGGCTTGGAAGACTTTAGCCTGCAGGCTGAATCTGGTCCAGTGCCACAGGACAACATATGTATTTAAGATGCCAATATTTTAAAAAAAATCATTAATTTCCTGTTAATAAAAAAAAACACATCTAGGTCTCTAGTTTCTTTTTTTAAAATGTACTGTGGGTTCCTCTGCTCTGGTGTTTTCTCACAGTGGGTGGCAGGTGAAGCCAGGGCTGCCCGGGCTTCCCCAGGCCTCTTGGTCACACGCAGATCTTTTCTGCTGCTGTGGAAGTTAGGAGACCAAGTCCAGCTTGTTGTTCTCGCCGATCCTGAAGCCTGGACCAGAAGCAGAATACAATCGAGATGCACGGGAACACAGCTCTACCATTTTGAATTTTTGCTTGTTTATCCCTTTTGCAATGGCTCAGAGCACATGACACGTCTCTAAAGCCAAAAGCTGTCCTTAGCATACATAAATGGCCACGTTTCAGTTTCGTGGTTGTACTGGAACAATGTTGAAACTGAGACAGTTATGGTTATTTGGTAGGGTTTGGTCAGCTTGCAAACCTCAACAGGTGTTCTTTGAGAGGAGGAAAAACCAAAGGCCAGTCTCCCACACAACAGCCCTGTGTGATCACAGGTCTGCAGGCTGGTGAAATCTGGAGGAGGGGACACAGGATGGATCTCTGAAGGAAAGAGCCACAGTTGGAGTAGAACAATTTGTTTCTTTACCATATAACTAAGTGTACCAAAACATCCACTTACATACTTTAATTTGTAACTTTCTGTCAAATAAAAAAGTTTGGTACCCCGCTCCAAAGAAAATGTAACTAAGTGATATAGAGGTATTAGAAAATAGAACAAAAGCTCAAGGTACTGAAGTCAGTTGCTAGAATATTCAAACCACTACAGTTTCACACAGGCCAAGCTACTTCGTTTCATTTCACAGCCTGAATTACATCAACCATCAATTTGGAAGAAAATATTTAAACAGTAAGGAAAGAAATTTTTCTTCATCACAATTGATTTTCCTTATTTTTATTAAGTTAAAATCACTGATATTTTTCATTGAGGGGAAAAAAAGCAAACTTCCAGTGAATGTAAATGTTTTCAAGAACCAAAACCATTTAAATTCAAAACTGAAATTGCTATAAAGTAATTCATTTAGACAGAAACAAAAATCACAAATATTCAAAACCTGAAACAAATTCATCTTATGAAGCAAAATGCACAGAGTCAAATATTTTTCCATAGCAATAAAATATAATTTTCCTTAGGGAGTATGGAAATTTCCCTCCAAAGTTCTGATTGATAAGTCTTTACAAGAGAAAGGCAGCTTTTTGAGGTAGTAAATAGCCTACTGACATATTCTACACAAAGCTTCAGTGTTTAACACCAAGCTGCAGGGACAGGAGTACAAAGACATCAATTATCCCAAAATAGACTGGGGCAGAGTCCAGTTCGGTTATTAGTTCTTTAAGCTATGTCCACAGGGGACAGAGAGAAATAGAGATTTGGCAATCAGCTGGTTAATTTGATCACTGTAGACAACTGCACTATATAATTTAGGTCGGAAACATACCCCGACCTGGTGTTCCTAATTTGGAACATTCATCACATTAATCAAATAATTGCCAATTCTCAGTTTCACTATAGCCTGAAAACAGAGTCCCAATAACACGGATCAAGTTTTCATTTACTATTATAAACAAAAATGAAACAATACATTGTCTGTACCTTTAAGATGGTATCCTGTTTTCTAGATAGTTCTTCCAAACCATCTTCAGTCTCCCAGAGCTTACTTCTTATCTCACCTCTCTCCTTCCAAGACGATCTTGAACCCTAGAATGTGAAGCAAATGTAGCCAATCAGCTAGAAACACCCTCATCTTCCCATACATTTTGTAGGTACAGAGCCTGCCTAACTCTTGTCTCAACAAGAGGACTTTGTCTTCTTTGACAAACCAATTCCTAGCATCTTCTCCAGATCCTGTCTACACTACTTCCCAGGAACTTGCTGCATCTTCTTCATCTTCAACTTTCCATTTGCACTGGCTTAGGCAACTCATCATATAAACAAATTAACCCTCTGGTAGGTGAAAAAGGCACCTTCATGCACCGCTGTTATGAGCTTAAATTGGGGGAGCTTTCCAGAAATCAATGTGACAATGGGTATGAAAATGCCTTCAAAAGTGTTCAGATCTTCTGACCCAATAAGTTCTAGAGAAATAGTATCAAATTCAGAGCAAGCTCAACTTCAAAGATGTTTCTAAATATCATGCTTGGGTGAAGACTGAAAAAAAACTAAATATTTATATGAGCCAAAATAGAGTAATGTTTTGGGGGTTTTTGATGTCAAGAAGAAATGCCATCAGTGAGAAAGCCATACCCATGTACTTTGGGAGTTTGTCCCTAATGTCTAACAGATGAGCTCTATACCCGCGTACCACAGTAGGAAGAAGTGAATTCACCGCCAACGACACAGCTCAGACTCCAGGAGAGGACAAGCATATCTGTCTTGTTCACTGCTCCATCCCTCAGCAACAAACACATTGCGTGTGGTAGACTAATAAATCTCTGTTGAATGAGTGAATGAGAAGTTTTATTTCTGTCTAATTAAATAACTCCATATGGAGAAATACCCAGGGAGCAGTGAGGGAGGAAAGGGGTCCAACCAATTAGATCAGTCGAATCAACCCTGGCAGTTAATTTGGGGACAGATGCTAGAGCCAAATCCTCTATGTGCAAAAGCAAAGCCTACAATTACTCATTTGATCTCAACTCAGTTAAAAGGGCATGCAGAAGACTGGAAGGGAGGGGGAGAGATGGCAGCAGTGTGTAGATTAAGGTGGTAAAATTAGAGATCATTTTGGTGATTTGTTGCTACTTCCCTCTACTGTCCCAATTTGCTACGAGAAAAAAGCACTATGCCTGTAATATGAAGTTGACAATGAATTCCTTGCCTTGATTCTCCATACCCCCATGGCTATCGTGCCTCTTCCCTTCACAAGCACATCCTGGCTGCCACTTGCTCACTCTCAGAGTCACCACTGGATAACCCCTGTATGAAAATTGCTAGCAGCCAAAGATCTGAGAGTTGTTACCCCAGTGGCTAGCTGGCTGTCCTCACCTTGCCAGACACTGGCAGCCATGACGCTGCTGACCCCCTGCACCGTCTGCCTCTGCTTGAGCTCCTTTCTCCCTTTGGACTGCAAGACAACACTCTTTTTACCCTTTCCTTGTCGCTCGCTCTCCTCCCTAACTACACTGAATGATGGTTCCCAAGACTCCCATTCTGTCTTGCTCACTCTAGATTATCATCAGGTGATTGCACCACATACTTAGTCAACCACCTTATGTGCTAGTAGCTCTCTGAACTTACCTCCTTAGACCGTTCTCAGCTCCCAGACCTTGTTTACACCTCAGACTGTGTGTCCCCCACCAACCTCAAAATGCTATGCCTGAAAATGGAAGCCTGTCTTCAGCCGATAACCCTGATCTCTGCTCATTGCATCCAACCCAAAAACCTGAAACCATTTGAGGTGCCTTAGTCTCCTTTGCTGCTTCAATATATGTCGTCACCAAAGCTACCGATGGGCAGCCAGAGGAACTCTCCCCTGAACATCTCCTGGTCTGGTCGTTCATGTGTTCATTTGCTCGGCACTCACTATGTCCCCAAGGGAAGGCATGAGTTAGGTCCATCTCTGCCTTCAAGGGTCCCCAGCCCCGTCAGTCATGATGGCAAGTTCACTCCTGCTGCAGGAGTGAAAAACAACTGGATGGATGGCAAGAGTCTTTCATTAAAGAATTCCTGAAGGACACAGGTTTTGGATTCAGGCATTGGCAATGAGAATGAAGAAGAGGAATGGTGCGGCCTGCTGATGTTCTAGATGAAAGAGTGGTAATAGTTGACTGCCAGGTGTTTGGCTTAAGTAACTAGGAAAGGGCCATACCCCTGACTGGGTCAGAGAAGAGAAGAGGAGAAGCACCTTTGGGAAGGGATGAGTATTTCAATTCAGAGCAAGGTGTGTGTCAGGTGCCTAGGAGAACCCGGTGTCTATACATGGATATTTTGTCATCTGATGAATAAAAAGGGACAAAGTCAAACAAAGTGCACAATATTCTACTCTTTGAGTCAACAAGGGGCAAAAATAAAGAGCTATCTTCTCATTGTCATTAAAGACAAATAAGGTTGCCTGCTCTGAGTTGCACATAAGGAATCTCCCAGAGGACATACAGGAAACCAGGAGCAGCACAGTGGTGGGAAGATGAGGACAAGCATGCAACAGGGACTGTGCATGTCTCCAGGAGGGGTGCTCTCCACCATTGAACCTTGAATGGATTACTCACTCGATAAAGCCTTTAGGGGGATATGGTGGTCAAGAGGTCTCACCATCCAGACACTGAAAACCAAAACTGGAATAAGGAAGTCACCTGTGACTACCATGAGAGCAGCGTGAGGTGTGGGGAGAGAGGAGGGAGAGGAGGAGAGGATGAGGGGATGCAGGAAAAGAGGAGAGTGCAGGTGGAGCACACCCTGAGAGGTGTTGCTGAGAGCAAGAGGGATTAGTAGAAGTTAAAGGGGAGTTTGCATCGACTGCCTTGGTCTCCTAAGTCATGTCCCTGCCCTGCCTCGTCCTCTCCTTAGTCTGACCTTGGAGTTTATATTGCTGTCTCGGCTGCTCCAGGGCTCCCACCACAGTTAAAAGAACTCCACATCTGGCACATGTGGATTCCTTCATGCTGTGGCCATTCGGACTGCCTGACTCTGTGCTCAGCCACTCGCCACAGAACGCTTCGCTCTTCTAGCCAGCATCAACAAAGAATAGTTCCCAACATTCTCACTTTTCCCTTTGCACGCTAGCACCCTCTTTGTCTGGTTAAGAAAGTTCAGGCAGACAGCACCACCTCCAAGAAGCTTCTCCTGCTAGCCTCCCTGAGCTCCGGGGTCAGCAGCCTCTGCTCTGCACCCCAGTAACACCCAGGACCGCCTCTAACAAGGTTTTAGTATTGGTTCTACCACTTCACTGTATCTGATCTTCATTCTATCTCGTGGCAAATATGAAGTGCCTACTGTGTGTCAGATACTGTACATAGTGCTAGAAATATCAAGATAAACATGTTCTGCCCTAAGGGTGTTAATTAATTCTCACTATATATATGTATAAACGTCCATATAGTCAAGAATGAAACCAGAACTAGCTACTCAGATGTAGCTCATGCTGGGAGGAAAAGGGGGAAAGCATGCCTATAAGCTACTTGCAGTTGTTCTTTCTTTAAATTTTATTTATTTATTTATTTATTTATTTATTTAAAAAGAAGAGTTAGAGAGAGAGAGAGATCTTCCATTCTCTGGTTCACTCCCTAAACGGTTGCAACACCTGGGGCTGGGTCAAGCTGAAGTCAGGAGCCTAGAACTCCATTTGGGTCTCCCCCATGAGTGGCAGGGACTCAAGCACCTAGGTCATCATCTGCTGCCTCTTCAGGTGCGTTAGGAGGAAGCAGGATAAGGGTGAGGGTATCCCAAGCAGTGGTTTAACTTGTTGTACCACAACACTTTGAACTGACTTGAACTTCAAAATTTTAAAGGTTTAATTGAAGAATTAAAGCCATCAAATTACTATACACCTAAGTACTGTTGTAGTTCCGAAAACCACCTGGGAAAAACAGTTAATGAAATGTCATATCACACAGAAATGGGAAAAATAGAGTATTCACTAAAAGAAAACCATGATTATCACTCTTTCTGTGGACAATATCAATCCTTCTTCTAATCAATCATTTTTCTATGCAACAACATACAATCTGCCAACAATTATGTTGAAACTCAAACATTTCGGGGTCACACAGAAATACCCATGTGCTTTGCTGTTTGGGAGTGACTGAGGTTCAGTTAGCTTTTCTAATTGCCGAGTTAAATGTTGAAAGTAGGGGCCAGCACTGTGGCACAATGGATTAAGCAGCTGCCTGTGATATTGGCACCCCATAAGGACACCGGTTCAAGTCCTGGCTGCTCCACTTCCTATCCAGCTCTGTGAAGATAGCCCAGGCGCTTGGGCCCTTGCACCCATGTAGGAGACCTAGAAGAAGTTCCTGGCTCCTGGCTTCTGATAGGCCCAGTTCCAGCCATTGAGGCCATTTGGAGAATGAACCAGCAGATGGAAGATATCTCTCTCTGTGTGTGTCTCTTTCTCTCTAACCCTGCCTTTCAAATAAATAAATCTTCTTTTAAAAGATGTTGAAGGTATATTTTTCCCACTGACCTCTGACCCTTTCACCTAATCTGACATGCACATACCTGTCTATACACCTGCTGAGAAAGACAAGCCCTGTTCACAGCCCCCTGGCTGGGTCCTTCTGGATTCCTCCCAACTCCTTTCCTCCCCAGACCCTTTCCTGCTTGTGCACCTTGACTCCAGGCCCACCTGGGACCTTCTGCACTGGCTGGCCTTGGTCTCAGTCACCTGTCTCCCTGCTAGCTTTTGGCTCCAACTTGTATCTGGATCACTTTGGGAAGGTTCCCACCAAGGTTACGGACTCTCAGAAGGCTGTCATCCAACTCCAGTGTGCTGCAGTGTTTTCCAGCAGAAGGCAAGCCCTGTGGAGAGGGACTGATTGGTGACCAGTTTGGGGCTCCTCATCCAGGCTGACAGGCTCAGTGTCAGAACACAAGGCTCATGAGGACAAGATCACAGATTTCTTCCGAAACAAGTCCACCAGCCTTGACCTTGCCTGGGGACAACAAATTAAAGTCTCACTGTACCTTCTCGTTGACCCCATCGGAGGCAAATGTGCTTCGAGAGCCATAAAATGTCCCTTCAGGAGCCAGATGACCAATTCAGGAAATTGATAGAAGTTTTCTTTTTCATTTTCTTTTGGGAGGGGGTCTTTTAATTGCCCAATTACATGAGTCTATTACTTACTCCCAGAAAGTTAATTTCAAAAATAAGACTGAAAGGGAATTTGCTTGCCTGAGACCAGCATCAGAACTCGGGAACCAGCCAGTCGGGAGTGCCCACGGCCCCAGCCCCCACCCCTGCCAATGGCCCTGTCTCCTTTCACCTGTATGCCCGATGCTCTCTGCAACACTCTCAATTTCCCAGTGTCTAACGCAGCTGTTTTGTACCTAAATCACATGTTTCTCCAAACAAATGCTTACTAATCTCTTTAAATCATTTTGGAAATCCAGACAATAAATAGCTTCAATCTTGGCCAAATGTGTTGCAGATATATCCCTTGGGTCACAAATCTGACCCAAGGTTACGACTAGGGGACAAAGAAGTACAAACCACAAGGTCATTAACTTGACAACATGAAAGATATCAATTGGCCATTTACTCTAGCACCTTCTAAGCACATGACCATGAAGTTGGGGGCCTCTATTCCATCTCTGTATCAATATGTATATTGAAGTAAATCAATTTTAACAAGTATTGAATTGCTATAATTCAAGGAGAACCAGTCAGAGGTCCATTTTGTAGCAAGCACTGAGCTGCTACCAGCAATAGATACAAAGTCAGACTTGGTCTGTGTCAGGTCAGGTAAGTCCCTGGGAGCTCTTGGACATGTGTCTGCCCAAAGAAATGCACACAGAGATTGTGTGCTTCTCTAAAAGAGAGAGTGCTATCTATAAGGAACCAGAGAGGGAAAATGAAGAAAAAGCAGGCAGGGCCAACAGAATGACAGCAGCACGTGGTCAGATCATCCACCTCTCACAATGCCTACAGAACAGAAGTCGATCCACCACAATGGGGGAGATCATGGAGTGTGAAGTTGAAGAATATTTGTTCATGAGAGAGTCACTCCTTGGGTCACTGGGGCCACCAGCAGGGCAGCCGTGGGGCCAGGAGACAAATTGCGCACAGAGCTGAGAGCGCACCCTTCTGCCCCCAGCACAGTCTGCCGCAGACCACAGTGCCTCTTTGGAGCCCTGTAGGCTCAGTAGAGGAAACCTGTGCCATGAAGAGTGTCACCACAGGGCCAGCAGCCAAGGTGAACTGACAGCTGACCAGATTGGGAAAATGCATACCAACTTGTCCTTGGTCTGGAAAGTGGAAGAGATGGAGGGGGGAGGTCCTACAACTATGTAAAGGACCACAAAGGATCATCATAATTTGCTTCATAACCTTACTAAGACCTTAGTTATTCTCCAAGGCTGAGAGAATTTGGCTTCATTTGAGTTAAATTTCAATTTGGCTAAATGTTATCTTTCCTGAGTTTCAATCTCCAACCTTCTTGTTGTCCCCAGCATCCCTGGATTAAAAAAAAAAAAAATACAAAACGTGGCCAACTAGACTAGAAGCTCCTGAAAGACAAGGGTTCTCTCTTGTTTAATTCCTGCTTTCATGCCTGCATCCAGAAAATGTTGAACCGTCTTAAATGCCATCACATAACATCAACTCCCTTTGGAAAATACTATGAGTTTAAAAGCTAGCAGACAGCCATTCTTCATATTCAAAAGGATAACTTGTTTCTTAGCATGATTACATCTCTAGTAATCAACATTGTTAGCAGGAACTATGAAAATAAGGCCAGGTCAAAGATCAAAGAATTTTTAAGTACGATGGAAATATTTGCACACACATACACAGAGAGATAGAGAATGAAGGAGCGGGA
This sequence comes from Oryctolagus cuniculus, assembly GCF_964237555.1. NCBI lineage: Eukaryota > Metazoa > Chordata > Mammalia > Lagomorpha > Leporidae > Oryctolagus > Oryctolagus cuniculus. The sequence goes on from NC_091435.1 coordinate 97,653,018, forward strand.
GAGGGAGAGGGAGAGGGAGAGGGAGAGGGAGAGGGAGAGGGAGAGGGAGAAGAGGAGAGAGAGAGAGAGAGAGAGAGAGAGAGAGAGAGAGAGAGAGAGAGAGACTAAACAACAGCAAAGAATGGAATCAGAAAATCTCTCTGCTTTAGGAATCAAAGCAACAAAGAACTCTGTCCTCAAGGTCAAGTTTTCCCCAGGATTACTACACCAATCACTGCCACCATTCTGCCTTCACTGTTATCTTTTCCCTGGGAACAACAGACGCAGAATGTTGAGTCAAGGGGAAAACATGAGATCACCTTTATCCAATCTGCTTATTTTACAGAATATCTACAGGTCCTTACGACTTTAAACTGTAAGGCTCTGAAAACTTATGATTCTGTAGATTAAAAGATTGAGACTTATATAGGTTTTGCAGCATTTGCATGAAACTGTTTAACTAAAAACATGCCTGGGGCAGATATTTGGCACAGTGGTTGAGATACCACCTGGGATACCCACATCCCATATCAGAATGCCTGATTCTAGTTCTGGCTCCTCTGCTTCCAATCCAGCTTCCTGCTAATACACACCCCTGGCGGCAGCAGGTGATGGCTCAAGTAGTTGGGGCCCTTGCCACCCACATGAGCGACCAAGATGGAGTTCAGGGCTCCTGGCTTCTGTTTGACCCAGCCCTGGCTAATACAGATATCTGGGGAGTGAACTAGCAGATGGAAGATCTCTCTCCATCTGTCTCCGTTGTATCTATCTATCTATCTATCTATCTATCTATCTATCTCTATCTCTAACTTTCAAAGTAAGTGAGAATAAGCTTAAATAAATAAAAACATTCCTAAAACCTCCTCAAATTTGCAAGTCAACAAAATCAGGTCTCAGTTTCTATGCCATGTAGCAATAGAATTATAGGATCACACAGTAAAAACATTTTAAATTTTAACAGATGTTGTCAAAGACCTTCCAAAAAGACTAAGAATTTACTGAGTTAAAAGTAAACTCTTATTTTATCTGACCCACATATACATGGGGGCAAATAAAAGAGCATGACCCTAAGTTAATAGCCAGCACACAAAATTGAAAGTAACAAAAGTGCTAAACATAAGCAACCTTCCTCTTCCTGTGCTCCTGTTTTCACCCAAAGAGACACCCACACGTGCAGCAAAGACAACCAGTGCCCCAAATTGCCTTCTGGATAAGCAAAAGAAGGATGCAAAATTGCTGAAATTAAGACTTACAGAAAACTACAGTTGGAAAGATCTTGGCAGTAAACCAAAATCTGAAAATTTTACTTTATATTTTATCAAAATAAATGTGTGTACAAAAACAAATAAGGAATGCTATTGAAATATAATGCATAATTTTTTAATTACCTACAGGGGAAGGGTATTGGCATAGTGGTTAATTAGCCTCTTGGGACACACACACATCCCATGTTGGAGTCCCTGTGTTGGAGTTCTGACTCCACTCATGATTCCAGCTTCCTGCTAATGCACACTCAGGGATGCAGCAGGTGACGGTTCAAGTGCTTGGGTCCCTGACACTCGCTTGGGAGACTCAAATAGAGTTCTGGGCTCTGAACTTCTGAGTGTCCCAGACCTGGCTATTGCAGGCACTTTGAGAGTGAACCAGAAAGTGGAAGCAATCTCTGTCATTCAAATAAATATGATTTTTAAAAAATTTATCTAAAAATGTTTCCCCAGGGACAAATTAAACACCCTCTCAATAATGTTCTGCAGCTATCAAAAAGATGATAGTGCCAAAGAAAAGCTATCTCATAGATTGTTGGGATAAACAAGTGACAGGACTGGTTGAACAGTCTGGCCCATTTGCCTATAAATACTGTGTGGGACATGCATTGTGGTGCAGTAGGTTAAGCTACTGCATGCGGTACTATAATCCCATAGGGGATACTGGAATCCTATTTGAGTCCCAGCTGCTCCACTTCTGATCCAGCTCCCCACTAATGTGCCTGGGAAAGCAGCAGAAGATGGCCCAACTGCTTGGGCCTCTGTACCCACATGGGAGACCCACATGGGATTCCAAGCTCCTGGTTTCAGCTTGGCCCAACCTGAGCCATTGCAGCCATTTAGGGAGTGAACCAGCAGATGGAAGATCTCTCTCTTTTGTGTGTGTGTGTGTGTGTGTGTGTGTAACTGTCTTTCAAATAAATGCATCTTTTTTAAAAATTACAACTGAGTGTGTTTGTGTGTACGCACTCTGTTAATAAAGAATAAGAAACCAAGTTACTCTCAGGGGTGACCTCTGAGAAGGGCGGCAGGAATGGAGTGGGGGAATGACACTGCGGGGTGTTTACATTTTACCTCTATATACTTATGTAGAGTTTTGTAGATGATTTGTGTGTGTCAATATTTTCAAATGGGTAGGAACTGCTTTTGCGTTGGTTTTTGTTTTTCTCCCTAAGTGCCATAGGATGAATTGCCAAGGCTCTTCCTGTTCATGAGGAAGTGGGCGCCCAGGAAGTCGTTGCTTTCTCTGGGAACTTGGGCCAAGGATTTGCACGCGCACGCTGTCAGTTCAGCACCAAAGTGCTTGGTGATTAAACGTGCTTCCAGGCTGCCATTGATCGTATAATCTGGTTCTCAAGGGATTCAAATATACCACAGCTTGACTCAATTCCATTTTATAGGATATAATTTCACCCAAGCCAGGAATGCAGCCCCTCCTAGATAAAGGATCCTTATTAGACACCTGCGTCGGAGAGCCTGTGTTGCACAGCAGATGCTACACTAGAATTAGTGGAGATGAGGATGTAGTTTTGAAATCATATATTGATTTCAAATGGCAGAACACCTTCCCCGAAGAAAAGAACAATATGAATCGCAGCACTGTATACATTGGAAATTATCTCTCTTCAAAATGCTCATTCAGAAAATGCTCTCAGGCTGAAAACATCCCCAAAGCTCGCCCAAGCCTGCAGTGCCCATGTCTTCTGGAACATGGCAGCTGCTCACAGTGGCTCCAAATGCCAGGACCAGAAGTGGTCAGCTGAGGCAAAGGAGCCTGATCCACCACCATGGGCAGCTCATCCCACGCATCAGGGAAAGCAAGGCGCATGCACCTACCCTCACTCTCAATTTGCAGACTCCCCAAAAAAGATTTCTGTTATTTACTTATCCCCCTAAAATTGACTAGCTCTGAATTGAAATTTATTTTAAAGATTGACTTATTTATTTGAAAGGCAGAGTTACAGAGGCAGAGGCAGAGAGGAGAGAGAGTGTTCCATTGGCTGGTTCACTCCCTAAATGGCCACAACAGATGGAGCTGGACCAATCCGAAGCCAGGAGTCAGGAGATTCTTCCGGGTCCCCCATGTGGGTGCAGGGGCCCAAGGACTTGGGCCATCTTCTACTGCTTTCCCAGGCCGTAGCAGACAGCTGGATCTGAAGTGGAGCAGCCAGGACTCAAATTGGTGCCCATATGGGATGCCAGCACCACAGGCAGCAACTTTACCCTCTATGCCACAGCAATGGCTCCTAAATTGAAATAGTAAAAAACTTGAACTGATGTGAAGTCATTTACAGTTTTCATTATTGAATATATCATAAATATTCAAGATATTTCAAAAGATTAACATGTCTATATTGTGAAATATTAGTCATCTAGACTCCCTGTAAACGTTAATTCAAAATATTCATCTTTTTAACACCTAAAAATACTGAATTTTAAAACACATTGAATTTTAACAATACTGAATGTTAAAATAAGGATTGAGAACTGCTACATGCTATGATCAGCAAAGCTTTCAAGGACAATAGAGCTCAGCTCTCCTGATAATCAGGAGCAGAGTAGTTCTTGGACACACACAGTTAAGGGCTAATAAATCACAGTCTCATTACCTGAAGAAATAAAAGAGTTTCTAGGGATAAAGAGAAATAAGTAGAATTATGCCCATGTCAAAACCATTAGTAAACAAGAAATGCCTTTTTTATTGCTTAATTGTCAGAAATTGCCCTGTACTTGCTCAATGAAATAACACACTAAGAAACACATTCTGTTCAAAATACAGGCAATAAATATGACTTCCTCAAAGAAAACCTTTCCTAATCCTTATAAAATGACTAGGATCCTACATTTGTCCTTGGGAAAATTTTTGAAGAGCCAATAAAATCAAGGCCACTTTAGTTGATTCTGCAGGCCCAGAGTCTAGTCAAGCTGTGAGAACCACCCTGACAGGGCAGGAAAGACAGCTCTGTCCGCTTAGCTCCATGGTCCCGTTGATGTCAGCCCAGGAAGGACCTCAAGGAAACACCAGCTTCCCCCAGTCCTGGATATAATGTATGAAGTAGCTTTGTTCTCTAACACTTATAGAAGACAATATAAGAGAAAATGTTGTGGCCTTGAGTTAAGCAAAGATTTCTTAGATATGTTACCCAAAGCATGATCTAAAAAAGAAAAATTTGACTAATTTAGATTTCATCAAAAGTAAGTACTTCTGGGACCAATGCTGTGGTCTGGTGGGTTAAGCTGCGGCCTGTGACTCTCGCATCCTATATGAACACCAGTTCAAATCCTAGATGCTTCACTTCCAATCTAGCTCCTTGCTAATAGCCCTGGGAAGGTAGCAGAAGATAGTTCAAGTGCCTGGGTCCCTGCCACCCACATAGGAAGCCTGGATGCTGGTCCTGGCTCCTGGCTTCAGCCTGACCCAGCTCCTACTGCTGTAGCCATTTGGGAAGTGAACCAGTGGATGAAGATCTCTCCCTTTCTCTGTCTCTGCCTCCCTCTCTGCTATTCTACCTTTCAAATAAAGAAAATAGATATTTTTCAAAAGTTAAAGATTTCTGTCTTCAAATTCACCACTAAGAAAATGAAAAGACAAACCACAGGATGAAAGAAAATACTTGCAAATCATACACATATATTTACATGTCTGTATGTATATCATATGTATACATACATTTATATATATATACATTTGATTTATATTCAGAATATACAAGGAACCCACACAGTAATAAAAGGCAAACAGCATAGTGAAAAATAGAATAAAGATTTGAGTAAGCATTTCACTATAAAATGTGTATTACTGGCTAATAATCACATGAAAATTATTCAGTATCAATGGTTATAAGGAAAATACAAATTAAAATGACAATGTGATACAATACTACATTACCATTGGAATACCTACAATAAAAAAGATTGGCAAGACTAAGTGTTGATGAACTTTACATTGCTAGAAGGAATGTAAAATGAAACAACCACTTTGGAAAACAGTTGAACAGTTTGTCAGGTTTTTTCCAAAGTTTTGTATACAGTTTCTATAATACGCAGTAATTCAACTCCTAGGTATCTACCCAAGAGAATTAAAAGTATATGTCTTTACAAAAACTTGTACACAGATGTTCACAGCATTCCTCTTCGTAATAGGCAAAAATCAAAACTAGCCCTACACAGAAACTAGTCCAAATGGATAAACAAAATGTAGCACCGCTATGCAATGGGACACAATGGCAGCAATAACAGATAGACTCAACAACTTGGCTGACTCTCCAAAAATATTGGAAAGTAAAAGAAGCCAGACACAAAAGATTGCATATTTTTATTTCATTTATATGCACTTTACAGCTATGTCAAAACCCAAGAGACAGCAGTTGTATCTAGAGCTGCAATGGGTATGAGGACCGATTACAAACAAGCATAAGGAACTTTCAGAGGAGTGGAAATCTTAAAGCTGAATGGTGTGAGAGTTGCACAAGCATATAAACTTAATGGAAATCATCAAACTGTCAAAAAATCACTTGTTTTGTTCACATTCGACATTATCTCTTTGGGAGACACATAAACTAGGAGAACATGTTTTAGGAACCACAAGTTGAAGCAGCCCAAGGTGAAAACCGTTAATGAGTGGTTACAGCTAAGTTAGTACATCGAAGCCATCCTGGGTTCATTGCACCATTGTTTGCTGTTGAAAAGCTATAAATCACCTAATGTTCATCAACAGGCGATGATTACACAACAAAAAACTCATCCATACTATGAAAGATGAGGCTGACGCAGCTGTGAAACAGAGCAAAAAGGTCCTCAAGATGTATTGTCAAGTGGGGAAAAAAAGCAAAGTCATAGAATAATAAGTGTCATTTTCTTCAAATTGGAAAGAGAGAGACATAGACACCATATATGCTGGTTCATCACTCCCCTAAATACAACAGGAGCTAGGAATTCTTTTTTTCTTTTTGTTTTTTTTTTAATTTTTTATTTAGTAAATATAAATTTTCAAAGTACAGTTAATGGATTACAATGGCTCCCCCCCCCCATAATTTCCCTCCCACTCACACCCCTCCCATCTCCCACTCCCTCTCCCATTCCATTCACATCAAGATTCATTTTCAATTAATGGAGCTAGGAATTCAATCCAAGTCTCCCATGTGGGCAGCAGGAACCTATTCACTTGAGCTGTCACCACTGCCTCCTTAGATGTACATTAGCAGGTAGCTGGAGCCAGAAGCCACAGATGGGCATTGAATCCAGGTGCTCTCATTTGGGATGTGGGCATCTACATCTCTAGGCTAAATACCCACCTCTGAACAGTATGATTTAAATGTCACACAAATGCTAAACTACAAAAGGCTTACCTTCGAGCCAGTATTGTGGTGCGAGGGGTTAAGCTGCCGTCTATAATACTGGCATCCTTTATGGGCACTGGTTCAAGTCCCAGTCCAGCTCCTTGCAAATGTGCCTGGGAAAAGCAGCATACGATGGCCCAAGTGCTTGGGCTTCTGCATCCACATGGGAGACCCAGAAGAAGCTCCTGGCTCCTGGCTTCTGCTTGGCCCAGTCTTGGCCATTGGGGCCATTTTGAGCGTGAACTAGTAGATGGAAGATTCTCTCTCTCTCTCTCTCTCTCTCTCTCTCTTTCCCCCTTTCTCACTGTAACTCTAACTTTCAAATGAATAAATAATCTTAAAAAAAATTAAACAAAAGACTTACCTCCAGGAAAGACTGGGACAATGAGGGCAGAAAGGGACTTTTATTTTTCAGTATGTTCTTCAGTGCTTGAATTTTTCTAAACAAGCATGTACCACTTTTGCAGGTTGAACATGATGTTTAACCGCTCTTTGTAGCTCTTGACTAAATATCACTTCGCAGCAATCTGCTGCTGGGGAAGCCGTGTTCCCCTTTAAAGGACACTAGAATAGCTTACTTTGAAGTTTGTTAGAAGATACACAATAGGATTCTCTACCAGCCAGTAACTGATGTCCATATTACTAGCAATGATGATAACAACCATATTTTTATGCACATTGTTTTTTAGCATGAAGAATCTATAAGCTAATAGAGCCACCCCATTTTGGAAGGGACCATGACGCTCCAGAGGTCAAGTCACCTGCCCAGGGCCACCCAGGTGAGGCCTACAATTTCAAATAATTTCAAATCTGGTGTTTTTATGCAGCTGCCCTGCTCATCAGGGACAAAATGGTGCCACTGAGGCACTGCAGGATCCTGGCGGTTTTATGAATCATCAAAGAAAGATTCAATTATATTTAGTGCAGTCTGGATTTTACCCATGCTGTTGTGTGATAATCCCTGGGAAAGTGTTTCAGCCATGTATAGCACACATGGTTACCGTTGCTCAGGGTATTGGATGGACCAAATGCCTCTGGCAGAGCTGAGGTGTGGAGAACTTAATCTAGGCTCACCCATTCATGATTTAGGAGTCCATCCCTCCCCTGAAAGAGAAGGTCCCTTCAACTCTCACCTCTGAAAACCCTCAATGCTCTTGTCCCCAGAGACAGAGGCAGCCCCCTGCTTGGCTCAGCCTGGGGACACAAGGATCAGGAGAAGGGGGCTAAGCCACAACCAACAGACACTTGAGGGTTCTGTGGCCATGTGGCTCCAACTTTGGGGTACCATTGACTATCTCTTGGTAGCCAAGCCCTCTGTTTGGCTGCACATTCCTGTAGCCTGTGAACGGGAGCACTCACCATGCAAGGAAAGTGAGTAAATGCAAGCGGATCTGAGCTCAGGCAGAGGCAAATGGGGGCTTTTAAACTTGGGGGTGGGCTTCCTCATGACAACAGCAGAGTACCCTGAAAGAGGAATGTAATGTGGGGGTGCATCTTCTCAGAGACACAAGTAAAAACAAACTTGCAGTTTCAATGCACAGTCAATGAAGTTCAAAGGCAAGGAACCAGGTGCTCCACTAGAAACAGAGAGGCAGGATTATGCAAAGTGAGAACCCACCTTGGAACCAGACTGTCATGGCATCAATACTTCACATGCACTCTTACTGATTTAGTGATCCAGAAGAAATTACTTCATCTCTATGCCTCAGCTTCCTTGTCTATAAAATCAAGGTAGGGATACTATCTGCCTGAACAGTGTGATTTTAAAATAGCCTGTGTGAAGTGCCCAGTACCATTGCCCACATGGAGAAGACACGTACCAAGAGACACACATTGAAGACAAGTTCTCCTCCTGGCTGCACCACAAACATGAGAAAACAACACAGATGATTCCTTGAGATCCCTCTAGGTCCAAAATTTATGATTCAAAAACTTCATGATCTAAAACCAAGCCTAACATGGTTTTGCATGGCAAACCCACAAAAGAGCACAGATTAGGAATTTGTTCAGGGTCTTCCCCTAGGACCCATTCCCAGGTCTCCCCTCCACCTCTGCTTCTGCTGCCCACACACCCCTATTATAGATCCCAGATTGCTGTGTTAGTAAGTCCTGACCCAGGTGCTGGTCCAGGTGTCTACCATAGAAGTCACTAACCACAACCATGTAATAAAAGAAGCACAATTCCTACCCCTATGTTTCTTCTTAAAGGCTTAAAAAACACATCTCTATTGATAAAGACAACGCATGCTTTTTGTGGGTTGAGAAGTGTAGCAAAACAAAAGAAAACTATCAGCTCTGATCTCACAATGCACCTGTGAATTCTTCCATTCACTGACTTTGGATCTTTTGTCTACACATAGTCCTCTTTATGGAAGTGGAACTCATTAGGATATATTCAACTGCCTGTTTCACTTAGCGTTCTAACAACAGACAGTCCCCTAGGCCAATGGCTCTCTTCAGAGCTTGATGCCTGTGGCTCTGGACTCCATACAGTGGCAGATAGAACCACACCTATTGCTCCGCCCGTCTCCTAAGAGCCCTGAGGAGAAAGGGGTTTCACAGAAACCAGTGTTCACTCCTCCTAAACTCCTTGAGCCCCATGATTTCAGAGAGTCCCAGGTTATTTCTGGGACACGGGTCTCCTATAGGCTCTTGATGATATCCCTGGGAAGGAGGGCATGGGAGGAGAAAGGTTGATTCCTCTCTGACTGCTGCTCTACCTCTGACCATCAGGCAATGAATATAAAGGGTTGGAAATGGAGAGCAGGTTGAACAGTAGGGGTGAGAGGGGATGCCCGTGGCACTGCTGGAGCAGAAAAGCAAATTCCACAAAGTCCACGTGATGGGCCACACTCACCTTTGAAAACCTTATCCTCATGGAGAGGCACCCCCGCAGGCTGGGTGATTCCAGGAGACTGCCCAGGAAAACACAATCTTGAGATTCCTATAGATGTGTTTAAAAAAAATAAAGTGATGGGAGAGGAGCAGGAAATGAATTAAAACAACTTGAAGTTTAAAATAAGCAGTAACATCAATAAGCGAGTTGCCTGGGAACCCTAAAAGCCCAGTTGAGACTGATCTTTAGTGGGGAGTGGTAAAGCTGAGGTGGTGGTTATGGCATGTTTGTTGAAAACAACAATAATAGCATCATAGAGTGGATTATCATTTTACATACAATGTCGTGAACCAAATGTGAAGCACAAACCCCCAAACATGTAACAGTTCTGCCATTTGGTTGCTAAAACCTCAGATTCAAAAGGACAGACAAGAAGAGGGTGCTGTCAGAGGTTGGAGGCTGGCAGCCGGGACAGACTGTTATCTACCTGCTGCTCCAAAGTGGCTGCAAAGAGTTGATGAGCTCGTGCTACACTGACAGCCAGTGTGGCTCATTTAGTGGGAAGAAGACTCACGGGGCAGTGTGGGCGCCCCTGCAGACTGTCTGGGAAGACAGCATGTGTCATGTCTGATGGTGGACCTTCTGTCATTCCTTCTCATAGTGCTCGCTAAACTTGGCCAAAGGTCAGAGACAGGATTGGAAGAAAATCAATTCTCACGGTATATAAGCTGTTTCTCCTGGGTTGAGGAGAACAATAGAATTAGGCTGCCTCTATTAGTTTTCCAATGCATGTTGTATTGATCATCATTTCTCCAACAGAGCCAACTCTAATCTCAAAACCCAAAATTTGAAATTCACCAAAATTAGAAATTATTTGAGCATCCACAGGAAACCACAAATAGCTAATCCTACACCTTACCTCATGTGATGGGTCACTGTCAAAGCGTGAGTCAACTAAAACTACTATATAAAATTACCTTCAGGCTATGTACAAGGTGCTTATGAAACATGAACATATTTTGTGTTTAGCCTTCAGTATCATCCCCGCGATATCTCATTATGCTTAAGCAAATAAATATCCCCCAAATCCAGAAATATTATTTTATTTAAAAAGATATTTATATATTTATTTGAAAGACAGAGTTACAGAGAGAGGAGGAGAGATAGGGAGAGAGATCTTCCATTCATTGGTTCACTCCCAAATGGCCACAATGGCCAGGGCTGAGCCGGGCCAAAGTCAGGAGCCAGAAGCTTATTCCTAGACTCCCGTGTGGGTGCAGGTTCCAGGGATTTGTGCTGTCTTCCGCTCCTCTCACAGGCACATTAGGAGGGAGCTGGTTTGGAAGTGGTACAGCTGGGACTCAAACCAGCACCCATATGGGATGTCAGCAGGCCACTGTTTAACCAGCTGTGCCAAAGCATCGGCCCCTGATTTTCTTTTTTAAAGGTTTATTTTATTTGAAAGATAAAGGGGCTGGCGTTGTGCCATAGAGAATAAAGCTGCCGCCTGCAGTGCTAGCATCCCATATGGGCTCCAGTTCGTGTCCTGCCTGCTCCACTTCCAATCCAGTTCTCTGCTATGGCCTGGGAAAGCAATAGAAGATGGCCCAAGTCCTTGGGCTCCTGCATCCACATGGGAAGACCTGGAGGAAACTCCTGGATCCTGGCTTCAGATTGGTGCAGCTCCAGCCATTGCAGCCAACTGGGGAGTGAACCAGCAGATGGAAGACCTCTCTCTCTCTCTCTCTCTCTCTCCCTCTCTCTCTCTCTGCCTCTCCTTCTCTCTCTGGGTAACTCTGACTTTGAAATGAATAAATAAACCTTTAAATAAAAAAAAAAGAAAAGAAAAAAAGACATTAGCCACTTTTTGAGAATTTGGTTTAGAGGGCCAGCAAGTGGCACAGTGGGTTAAGCCACAGCCTGCAATGCTGGTGTCCCACACTAGCAGCCGTTAGTGCCCTGGCAGCTCCATTTCCCATCCAGCTCCCTGCTAATGCACCTGGGAAAGCAGTGGAAGATGGCCCAAGTATCTGGATCCCTGCCACCCATGTGAGATACCCAGATGGAGTTCCAGGCTCCTGGCTTTGGTCTGGTCCAATCCTAGCCAGAGTAGCCATTTGGGGAGTGAACCAACCAGTGAACGATCTCTCTCTCCTTCTCTCTGTAGCACTGTCTTTCAAATAAATACAATACATATTTTAAAATATGTATTAAAATACATTATTAAAATACAATACATATTTCTTTAATACTCGAGAGCTTCATTGAAAAATTGTATTGGTAAATTCACTTGTGTTGCATGTTAATATCTGCTTTGGAAGACAGTGTCAATATTAACAATGTAATGCATGTCTGGCCATCTCTCTCACAAGTTTTCTTGTACAGTTTGGGTTTTCAGCAGTGATGGGCTGAAAGTTGTAATAATAACCAGCCCCCCATATCTTATTCCTGAATAATTCCCTCTTGGTGACTTTATAATAAGGATATTTTTGAATAAAAGAATTTGTATTGTTCAGTTTGGCTCCTTTGAGATTCCACGTATCTCATTACTTCAGGGGAGTCTTTACTTCCTCAAGGTAAAACACACACACACACACACACACACACAGAAACCCACATATTACTGGCTTTTTTATTTAGCTGTCACAATACCAACAGTGGGAGAGTCACTACATAGAGGAAATAATGGGAACACGGATCACTTCACATTAAAATGTGGTATCTAATTATTGTTTTTAGGGGCAGTTAATGATTGGTACTTGTAGGTGATTAAGCACATTTGGGTTTGGAAGACCAGTGGAGTGAGAAGCAAGCCTCTCTTCTTAGTAACAGTGATGACATAGTGCTTGCATCCTGCACCAGCCTCAGGAGCTCCATCCCTCCCCAGCCACAGTCCCTTCCCATTTAACAGAGGGATAGAGATGCCAGGAGAGCCACTCAGCCAGCAGAGCTCATTCACAAAGGACATCCCAAGTCTACTGCATATGTCATGGATGCAACTGAATAGCCAATGAGAACTAACAGGACTTGAGTGTATTTATGGCTGATGTATAAGAAGGCCCTGAAAATAGCAAAAGTCACAAGCCTCTACTGTAGATCATGAGGGCTACGAGAATAACCTTCCTCCAGCTCTCAGGAAACTTCACCTTGAAGCAAAAATAGGAGCATATACACTTAACGGAAAAGCAAAATGATATGTTAAAAAACACAAGTGTGGGGGATTGGATTAAGATGGCAGAGTAGGGAGGGAGCTTGCTGCTCTAGTCTAGATGATAGCTTAAAAAAAGTGGAAAGAGTGCAGTCTCAGGGAAGAGTTAGGGAGAAAACAGCAGAGGAAACTCTATGAAAATTGGAGGAACACAGCGGACCTACATGGAGGGGGAGAACACAACTCAGGACCCCAGCAGCCAAGAGCCTCCACACCAGCATTGGAGAGTGAGATGAGATTAGACTGCAGCAGCCCAAACCAGTGGTGAAAAAGCTGCAGGAAATGCCTAGAGGGAATCCATCTTGAAGTCCTACATGGAATAGTGTACTTGGCAAACTAGAGAAGATTAAAAAAAAAAAAAAAAAAAAGGTGAGGGGCACGTATTTTCTCTCCCTGATCACCCTGCAATGGCACTCTGTAACAAGCTGATAGAGAGCAGGTACCATTTTGGACATACATCAGAGCTGCACCCAGCAACCAGCCAAGTGGAGACTCCTGAGTCTGGTGGGGAGAACAGACAGGGGGCTGGGTGCTCATGACCGTGGGAGGCTTCTGTGCTGTGACTGTGAAAACACTGAGGCCATGTGGGAGGACTCAGGGTGTGCTGGAACTTTGGGCAGTCACTGTGGGACTTAGGGCTCCCTGGTTACCTGGTGAAGGACACTGATGGGGAATCTGAGCTTACACTGTGGACTGTACAGATCGTTCCTGCGGTCCTGATCGCAGAGTGGATGAGTAATATATCCACTGGGGCTAGCACCCAGGCACTGGTCTCCTTTGAGAAAAGAATCTCAGCTGAGTCTATGCCAACAGAAAAGAACAAACTTCTCTTCTGATTAAAAAAAAAAAATTTACCATGCGAAACCTGGGTGTGTCACCTCAGACATGCCATTCACCCTGGAGCACTGAACAGAGCTCCTTGACCATACCCACCACACGCCTCTAGGTATTCCCTGAAAGCATACACTCCACTAGTCCATATGGACATAGTCCAAAGATAAAAGCCACCACAAGGGCCAAGGCTGTGATGTAGCAGGTAAAGCCACCGCCTGCAGTGCCGGCATCCCATATGGGCACTGGTTCCAGTCTCAGCTACTTCACTACCTATATAGCTTTCTGTTATGGCCTGAGAGAGCAATCAAAGATGGTCCAAGTCCTTGGGCCCTTGCACCCACATGGAAGACCTGGAAGAAGCTCCTAGCTCCTGGTTTCTGATTGGCACAGCTCCAGCCATTGCAGCCAATTGAGGAGTGAACCAGTGGTTGGAGGACCTCTCTCTCCCTCTCTCTCTCTCTCTCCTACTCTGCCTTTCAAATAAATCTTGAAAGCCACCACATCAAAAAAGCAAAGAAACCAATGAGTATTTCCCAATGTCGAATAGCAAACACACCAAGTCAAGAAACAAGAATAAAGAAGACAACATGGTGTCCCCAAAAGTACACAACACTTCAACACTAGATCTGAAGATGATTAGATTTAAAATGCCATAAATGGAGTTCAAAAAATTGATCATAGGATTACTTAGAAATAATCAGAAGTACATGCACAAACTAATGAAGTCTGTACATGACATGAAAGAAAATTTCTTCCACAAAATTGAGATCTTAAAGAGAAATAAAAATGAAATCTTAGAAATGAAGAATTCAATAGAACAAATAAAAATGCAGTGGAAAGCCTTATCAACAGAATTGGTGAGGCAGAAGAAACAATATCCAACATAGAAGATGAAGCACAGGAAATTAGACAGTCAGACCAAACACAAGACGAAGAAATTAGAAAACTAAAAAACACTGTTGCAATCTACAGTATACTATCAAACCACCCAACATATGGGTTCTAAGAGTTCCTGAAGGCAGGAAAGAGAGAAAGGATTAGTAGGCCTTTTTAGTGAATTGATAACAGAAAATTTCCCTAATATGGAAAAAGGAAGGGACATCCAAGTTCAGGAAGCACATAGAACTCCTAACAAACATGACCAGAAAAGATTTTCATCATAACATATTGTAATCAATACACAATCAAATTGTCGGGGGAAAGGTACCCTAATCCACTGTTGGTGGGAATGTAAACTGGTAAAACCACTATGGAAGACAGTTTGGAGATACCTCAGAAGTCTGAATATAGACCTACCATGTGACCCAGTCGTTCCACTCCTGGGAATTTACCCAAGGGGAATGAAATCAGCAAATAAGAATTATCTGAACCCCCATGTTTATTGCAGCTCAATTCACAATAACTAAGACATGGAATCAACTTAAATGCCTTTCAACTGAAGACTGGATAAAGAAATTATGGGATATGTACTCTATGGAACACTGCACAGCAGTAAAAAAAAAAAAAAGTGAAATCTGGTCATTTGCAACAAAATGGACGAATCTAGAAAATATCAAACTTCGTGAAATAAGCTAGTCCCAAAGAGACAAATACCATATATTCTCCCTGACCTGTGATAGTAATAGAGCACCAAAAAGGAAACCTGTAGAAGTGAAATTGACACTTTGAGAAGCAATGACTTGAGCAGCTCTTGTCTTGACTTTGGAGGAACAGTTTTTCTTTTTTCTCTTCTTCATATTATTTGTTGAACTCTTTACTTAACATAGATCTCAGTAAAACAAAAAAAATATGAGTAGGAATAAGAGCGGAGAAAGTTTGTTACTCTAAAGCTGTATAGTTCTGCATATATTTCTATTGACTTACTTCTAAGGGTACAGTTTAAAAACTTGCCATAGGACCCCAAATCCCATTAAGCTGGATGGTAAAAATGCTACCTTAAGTGTTAAAGTGACCATATTAAGTGTTAAAGTGATCATAAGATAGGATTAAGTGTTAAAGGGATACTATAAATAGGATCAAGTGTCTGGTAATAATAATATATAGGATTAAAAAGGAGAAAATGTTCCAACATGGGAAGCAGTCCACACGGCAGACTCATAGAATGACAATCGCTTTTAATAGCATTCTGACATCAGAATCAGCCCTTGAGGTATTCAGATCTGGCTGAGAAGCACATGAGAGCATTTTAGGCATGGAAAGCCAAGACACTGAAAAAAAAAATGTCCTACATGAAGAATCTCTGTGAGAGACCCCGATGGAAAGAAATGGCCCTCAAAGAAGGATGTTCTTATCTCTGAAGGGAGGTGAGAACTTCTACTTTGCTTATGGCTTTGTCTAAATACTGACGGAGATTATGGATTCAAAAGGCTTTCATAGCCTTGGCAGCTCATGTCAAGAGCCTCGGGTGATCACTGACGTCATACATAAAACATTAATTGTTAAATTACTAACAGGAGTCACTGTGCACTTACTTCCCATGCAGGACTTATGTCCTTAATGTGTTGTACTATGAGAATTAATTGTAAAACTTGTTCTCAAGCAGTTTGTGTGTGTGTGTGTGTGTGTGTGCAAATTGTTGAAATCTTTACTTAGTATAGAGTTGGTCTTCTGTGTATAAAGTTAATTGAAAATGAATCTTAATGGAAAATGGGACTGGGAATGGGAAAGGGACAAGGAGGTGGGGTGGGAGTGGGAGTGGGAGGGCCATCATGGTGGGAAGATTCACTATATTCCTAAAGTTGTACTTATGAAATTTGTACTCATTAAATAAAAGGTTTCTTTGAGGAAAACATACATACATACATACATACATAAATAACACAAGTGTGAACAAAACCTTATGGAAACATGACGGGAATGACTCCTGCCGAGTTTGGAGATACTGAAGGCAAAGGAGGAAAAAGCTCCATAGAGGAAGAGGCATTTGAACTGAGCTTTAAGGAGGAAGAGTCGGGCAGATGGAGAAGACAAAGGAGCATCTGACAGAGGAAATGTGAAACAGTAATGAGGCATCAAGGTGTACAGGTACCAGGACTGACTTTGCATAGCAGTTTCAACTTGACCCATACAACAGCAATCCTGTGTTCACAGTTTCTTGATGGTTTGAGTTGTCATAAGTATACAAAGTATCATCAAAAATTTGTGGAAATTCACAGAATGAAAAAAATGCATGGATTTCAAAATTGTTTGCACTAAAATGGACTTAACCTTTAATTCCATTTTTCCATGGACTTTTAGAAATCCCTGTATGCTAAACACTTTTCTCCAATCTAGCCAGAGCTTGAACATAAAGTTTGTACTGGACTGAAAACCTCCTTTTCCCCAACTCAGTGACTTGAGTTGGTTGCAATTTTGGGGGCCAGTGCTGTGATGCAGTAGGTTCATCCTCCACATGTGGAGTCCCGCAGCTCCTCTTCCAATCCAGCTCTCTGCTGTGGCCTGGGAAAGAAGTGAAGATGGCCCAAATGCTTGGGCCCCTGCACCTGCATGGGAGACCCGGAAGAAGTTCCTGGTTCCTGGCTTTGGATGGGCCCAGCTCCGGCCATTGCCACCATTTGGGGAGCGAATCAGCAGATGGAAGACATCTCTCTCTCTCTCTCTCTCTCTTTCTCTCTCTTTCTCTGTCTGCTTCTCACTGTCTGTGACTTTACCTCTAAAATAAATAAATAAAAATCTTTCTTTAAAAAAAAGAGCAACTTTGGGAAACTTGTATGAAAAGAGAGTACTACAAAAATGGGGCATGCTTTCTTACTGGAATGTAGGATTTAGCCAGTCTCCCCTCAATCGTCATTTCACATGCTCTACCTGCACAGTTGTAAGCTCCAGGGCAGCAAAGATGAATTAGAAGTGGCCTCTCCTTTCTAAGAGCCCACAAATAAGCAAATGACAATGCAACAGCTGAAAGGCAAGACAGGGACTGGAGCTGGTTACTGACAATGCTTTCACCAGTCTGAGGCAAAATAAGCAAACATCCCAGCTTTATCCTTTGTATCCCGAGCTCATCCTCTGCAATTGCTGCATGCCATGCCATTCTGCAATCCTAGAGTGACATGGGGTCTCCAAGCTCATCAGAAAGTGGGTTTCAGTTTTCATGAAAGTAAGTGTATTTGTTTTTACATTGAAATGGCAGTCCCTTTGTGACATGGTAGTTCATTGACTTGAATGGCTTCACTCATATACCGCTTAGTACTAGTCCCCAAAAGTATTTTACCAGTTCTTTCGAGCAAAGAAAGTATAAAGACTTGCAGTCTGTGCCACACCAAAGTGTCTCACTAAATGCTCTTCAATTGTGTTTTTGAATTGTTTTAGAAATATTTAAACTTAGCCATGAAAACAGATCCCTTCGGAAAACAATCTTAGCAGACTAGGGATTAGAATTATATTTATAGAAATGTAATTACAGAAACTGCCAAACCAGGATTTAAAATAGTATTGTGGTACCCACAAAGAGAGAAAAAAAAGCAGATTACAAAATCTTCTGCTTACTGTGTGGTACATGCTTGATGTATGTTTTACATGTATGCTAGCATGTGTACACACAGGAGAATGGGATGAAGATAAGGTTATTTGCATACAAGAAATTTTGGAATTTATACATAGCTTTTCATAATATATATTTTCCATGTATTGAATACATAGATTTCAAAATTTTTATACCAGAATATACATCTTTTAATTTCATTTTCCATGAACTCTTTGAAGTACCCTTGTGTGTGTTTATATATAGTATATAATATGCTATATATTCATATTTATTCATAAGTATTTTCATATATATCCTAAGGTAGAACTATAATTTTCTTTTTACTTATCTGCATTTTGAAATTTTTATATGGTAATTTACATTATTCTTATAATAATATTTATTTTTATTTAAAGGAAATAAGAAGTGTAAATTAAATATTAAAGAAAGTACTATAAAAGTACCATCAATTTTCTTAAGCTTTTTATTCATTCGACAAGGGAAGAGAGAGAGATAAAGAGAGATCTTCTATGCATTGATTCACTTACCAAGGCTGAGCCAGGCCAAACCCAGGAGCCTGGAACTACAGCCTGGTCTCCTCCGTAGGTGGCAGAGGCCCGAGTCTGCTGCGTCCCAGAGTAGGCATTGGCAGGAGACTGGATCAGAAGCAGAGGAGCCAGAACTGAATCAGGCATTCTGATATGGGCTGTGGGAACCCCAAGTGGTGTCTTACCACTGTTACAAAGCCCACCGGAAGTTGTTTAAGTAAAACTTAAGGAAATAGGAAACAGAATGAAAATATAGAGCACAAGATTTGTCAGGTCACTCAAGTGTTCAGTGAACACCTCCTGTGCCAAGCTATCTCAGTGCAAGTCCTTGCTCTCCTGCTCTCTAGCGAGGGGCAGAGTTGGCAGCACACTGCTTCAGGCTGTCCTGGCTGTCAAGAGGCTCATGCCTGTTAACCTCACTCAACGATCCTCTGGGAATTACAGCTGGGATTCCAATACCCAGGCCTGTAATGCTGTTGTGAGTTGCCAGCTGTTCTAGGGGATGGGCTATCTAAATATACCCAGGATGGGGTCGGCCTGTGGTATAGTCAGCTAAGCTACCACCTGCTATGTCAGCACCCCGTATCAGAGAACTGGCTGCTCCGCTTCTGATCCAGTTCAATGCTAATGTGCCTGGGAAGGCAGCAGAAAATGGCCCAAGTAATGGGGCCCCGGCCACCCACGTGGGAGACCTGGAAGGACCTCCAGGCTCCTGGCTTTGATTTGGACCAGCCCCATCTGTTGTGGCCTTTTGGGGAATGAACCAACAGATAGATTCTCTCCCCTCCCCCCACCCCGCCTCTTTCTTCCTCTCTCTGTCTTACACTGCCTTTCAAATAAATAAATAAATCTTTAAAAAAAAATGCTAAATACACTGGGGATAACGAGATATCAAGTAACTGGCAATCCCTGGGATTAAAAAAAGTCAACAGTCCTTTAAAATCACGTTATCAAAAGCCAAACACAAACTTTTTTTGTTTTGTTTTGTTTTTCTTCTTCTTTTTTTAAAAGATTTATTTATTTACTTGAAAGTCAAAGTTACACAGAGAGAGGAGAGGCAGAGAAAGAGAGGTCTTCCATCCGATGGTTCACTCCCCAATTGACCTCAATGGCTGGAGTTGCACTGATCTAAAGACAGGAGCCAGGAGCTTCTTCCAGCTCTCCCAATAGGGTGCAGGGACCCAAGAACTTAGGCCATCTTCTACTGCTTTCCAAGCCATAGCAAAGAGCTAGACCAGAAGTGGAGCAGCCGGGTCTCGAATGACACCCATATGGGATGCCGGCACTGCAGGCAGCGGCTTTACCCGCTACACCACAGCACTGGCCCCATTGTTTTGTTTTTCAAACACAAACTTTCAATATCAGTGTAGCACAGGTCCTAAACTGAAAATTTTGTATGGTAATAAAATAGTTCAGTCAGCTCTACCATGAAGGCCTGCAGCCTTTAATTACTGCAGAGGACAGTCTTATGACAAAATAACGAAGAATTGTTAAAAAATACTTTTTACCCGAAGAGGCCTAGGCTGCCATTGGGAATCTGTGATATTCTGCACTAAGACACAGGTGTTTGTGTCTTTTGAAGTCCCATGTACAGAGAAGATATGCATTATTAATTTAGTAATTAATTTAGAAATTGAGTTATTAATTAAATGATGGGTTTTACAGAAAAAGGAAAGCAAAATTGACATCTGACTCATTAAGTCTCCTTATTAGAAATCTCCACTCAACATATATTCATACATTTGTAGGGGAAAATGTTCAAAGTTTGATGCCCATCAATAGAGGAATGAGTTATGATACTTCTATCCAAAAAATACGGTTGCAGGGGCTGACGCTCTGGCATCGTGGGTTAAGCTACTGTCTGCAGCGCCACCATCCCAGGTGGGTTTGAGTTCCGGCTGCTCCATGTCTCCACTTCTGATCCAGCTCCCTACTAATGCACCTGGTAAAGAAGAGGAAGATGGCCCAAGTCCTTAGCCCTTGAACCCACATAGGAGACCCGGATGAAGCTCCTGGCTTTGGTCTGGCCCAGCTCTGACTGTTGCAGCCATTTGGGGAGTGAATCAGCAGATGGAAGATCCTTTCTCTCTCTCTCTCTCACTCTTGTTCTCTCATCTCTCACTCTTGTTCTCTCATTCAAGTGTTCAGTGAACACCTCCTGTGCCAAGCTATCTCAGTGCAAGTCCTTGCTCTCCTGCTCTCTAGCGAGGGGCAGAGTTGGCAGCCCACTGCTTCAGGCTGTCCTGGCTGTCAAGAGGCTCATGCCTGTTAACCTCACTCGACAATCCTCTGGGAATTACAGCTGGGATTCCTGTTCCTCTGCCTCTCCTTCTCTGTAACTCTGACTTTCAAATAAACAAATAAATCAGTTTTAAAAGGGAGGGAACCAAATATCTACTGACAAGGAAAAAATCTCCCCAAGACATAGTTCAAAGTAAAAAAAAAAAAAAAAAAAAAAAAAAAAAGTGGACCTATTTCTTATGTGTCTGTATTTATAACAAAGAATGGATATGTGAAAGTATTTGAAAAATTTCTTGGGGACTGGCATTTGCAGCTATGTTTGGGACACTGCTTGAGTGGCCTGCATCCCATACTGGAGTACCGAAGTGCCTGGTTCGTTGCCCTGGCTCCACTTCTGACTGCAGCTTCCGGCACACCCTGGGAGGCAGCAGGTGACACTGCAAGACCTGGAGTCCCTACCACCCACGTGGGAAACCTGGATTAGGTTTCAGGTTTCTGGCCCAACCCAACTGCTGCAATCTCTCCCTAACTTTCAAATAAAACAAATTTTAAAGAAAAATATTAATAAAATATTTTTGGAAAAGATGGGTTTATTTTAGTGCAAAATGTTGAAATTCTGAATTGCTTATTTAGTGGAAGATGAAGTTTGTGATTATAAAGTAAATTGAATGTATGTCATTGCAAAATTTTAAAGAAAAATAAGGAAGGAAGGAGGAGAGAAGGCAGAAGGGAGGGAAAGAAGGAGGATGAGAATTATCATTATGTTCTTAAAACTGTATATATATATGAAATACATGAAATCTGTTACCTTCATATAAACAAATAAATAATCTTTTTTAAAAAGATTTATTTTTATTTATTTGAAAGTCTGAGTTACACAGAGATAGGAGAGGCAGAGGAGAGAGAGGTCTTCCATCTGCTGGTTCACTCCCTAGATGGCCACAATGGCCAGAGCTGCACTGATCCAAAGCCAGGAGCCAGGAGCTTCTTCCAGGTCTCCCATGCAGGTGCAGGGGCCCAAGGACTTAGGCCATCTTCTATTGCTTTCCCAGGCCATAGCAGAGAACTGGATAGGAAGTGGAGCAGCTGGGTCTAGAACTGGCGCCCATATGGGATACTGCAGCTTCAGGTCAGGGGTTTAACCCTCTGCACCACAGCACCAGCCCCTAAATAAATAATCTTTAAAAAAAATTTTGAAATCCATGCATACGTAAAATGAGCCTTCCCAAAAATTCATGTAAATGCATATTATGAAATAACTGCATGGAATCAAATTTTTTTGCATCCAAGTAATCTTATCATCTAACTCCATTTTTATATGAACTATTTGAAAAACCTGTATGTGGATAAATGTGGCAAAAAGGAATTGAAAAGACACAGAGTGAACTTCTGACAGTAGCCACTTACCTTTTTTTTTTTTTTTTTTTTTTTTGACAGGCAGAGTGGATAGTGAGAGAGAGAGAGACAGAAAGAAAGGTCTTCCTTTGCCGTTGGTTCACTCTCCAATGGCTGCTGCGGCCAGCGCGCTGCGGCTGGTGCACTGCGTTGATCTGATGGCAGGAGCCAGGTACTTATCCTGGTCTCCCATGTGGGTGCAGGGCCCAAGCACTTGGGCCATCCTGCCACTTACCTTTAAAAAGAAGAGAGAGTGACTGTATGGGGGTCGGCAGGGCAGTGAGGATTGCGATGGGTTTGGATCGTTTATGCTAACACCGTACTTGTGTATTACCTATATAATAAAAAGACAGAGATTGTCTAAAAGAAAACGAACAATTTAAGTGTTGTTGGAAGCAATTACTTTAGAAATGATGGAGGCAAAAGCATGTTTACCCAAGTATGACCACTAGATTAAAGAAATTGATTATTTCCAATTTCGTATTTGCCTGTGTAACGTGTGTGTGTGTGTGTGTGTTTGCGTGTGCGCTGTTTAAAGGCTGCTTTCCCTAGGTCATTGTGTTTACACCGCCACTTCACTCTTCCTTATCTAAGAATAAATTCCTTTGCTAATGCGTTTTGAAAAATCAGAAAGCTTCCTTGCTTAAAAGCCACCAGGCAAGTGGATCTACTTTGTTGACAAGCGTGTTGAGCACGATCTGATGTGTGTAGATCGGCAGGCCCAGGAAATGAAGAATGGGCAGCACATGGCAATTCAGAACACGACACAGTCGCAGGCTGCCAAGGAGTCCCCTTTATCTTTGCAGAGGACAGACTTTTAGCACAGACGGTGCCTCATTGTTTCAGGGCATGCAGGTGAAGCCGGGCTGCAGTCACCTGCTCCCCTGCTCACTGCTCCCTGGCATTACCTGTCCGCCTAGCTCTGCGGTGGCTTACAGGGCCAGCCCTGGGGCTGTTTTTTTGTAGTCTGCATGCTGCATCATGCTCTGAGACCCTGAAGAGGCTTTGTGGGATCATAACTTTCAGACAGACAAGTCACTAAAGTAAACAGCAGGGGGAGAACGCCGGGCCACACACCTACAAGATACCTCCATTTCAGCCATTAGCACATGTCAAGATGGCCCAAGATTGATTAAAACAAATAGCCCTGTGCTGTCAGAAGCCGCAGTGCCCACCCCTAAATGAGTTCCTCTCTCTTTTTCTACTTCCTCAAAAACACCAGTCATCAGACAGCCACAATCTCAGAAAGCTCAGAAATCCAGGGACAATGGTAAATTTCCTAAACCAGAAATGCTGCAAGACACCACGGAGAAAATCTGCTGTCATAAAACACTTAGCTGGTTTAAAGCAGATCTAATGACGGAGGCTGAAAAATGTGTTTCTGAGAGCAGTATTATCAAAAGAACATCTGATCAGGTTTCTACAGAAGCTAGCTTCAGAAAGAGTTTTAATGTCTCTGATAAGTTCTAAACCCTTTTAAAGATTTGTTATTTATTTATTTATTTGAGAGGCCAGCGTTGTGGCAGTAGGTTAAACATTCCCCTGTGATGCCCACATCCCATATGGGTGCTTGTTCAAGACCCAGCTGCTACACTTTCAATCCAGCGCCCTATTATTGCATCTGAGAAGGCAGAAGAAGATGGCCCAAGTCCTCGGACCCCTGCACCCACATGGGAGACCCAGAAGAAGCTCCTGGCTTCGGATTGGCCCAGCTCTGGCCATTGTGACCATTTGGAGAGTGAACCAAGATGGAAGATCTCTCTCTTTCTCTGCTTCTGCCTCTCTCTTTGTAACTCTGCCTTTCAAATAAAAAAGATAAATAAATCCTTAAAAATTTAGTATATTTTTTAAAAAGATTTATTTATTTATTGGAATATCTACAGGTATCTACATAGATAGAGGGAGAGACACAGAGAGAGAGCCCTTCCAACTGTTGATTCACTCCCCACAGGGTCACAATGTTCGGGGCCTGGCCGGGCCGAAGCCAGGAGACTGGAACTCCGTCCAGATCTCCCACATCAGTGGCAGAGGCTCAAGCACTTGGGCCATCTTCTATTGTTTTCCTGGGCCCATTAGCAGGGAGCTGAATCAGATGTGAAGCAGCCAGGATTCCAGCTGATGCTCAGAAAGGATATCGGTGTCACAGGCACCTGTTTAACCTGCTGTACCACAATGCCAGCTCCAGCTCTAAACCTTAGAAAATAAAGAGGGGGAGGTGGCTGGCATCATGGCATAGTGGGTTAAGCCACCCACTTGCAAGGCTGGCATCCCATATGGGTGCAGATGTAAGTCTCATTTGCTCCACTTGCCATCCAGCTCCCTGCTAATGCACCTGGAAAGTCAGTAGAGGATGGCTCAAGTCCTTGGGCTCCTGTGCCAACGTGGGAGACCCAGAAGAAGCTCCTGGCTCCCGGCTTTGGTCTGGCCCAGCTCCAGCTATTGCTATCGTTTGGGGAGTGAACCAGCGTATGGAAGACCTCTCTCTCTCTCTCTAACTCCATCTTTCAAATAAATAAAATAAAAATCTTTTAAAAAGAGAAAAAGAAGGAAAATCAATTATGAGTTCAAAATCAAGAATAGGGTAGTGATATATCCAGTGGAAGCCTGCAGCCATGTCTCCAATAGAAGAGGAGGCTGACAGTACTCTGGATAAATCAGGTTTAAAATCTGTGTAAGGCAGTCCTATTGATTAAAATTTCTACTCATTTAAGCCTACTTTCAAATCTGGGTCTGGGATTTGATTTTTTTCAGTGAGAGTTTATTCACTCCACTGTGTGTCTTGTCTGAAATAAACAGGAACACGGGTTACACTGCATTTTGCCTTATCTCACTTTGGGATCTATCCATGGCAAAGAGAAATCAGATTAAGGAGTTCTTTGGCATGGAACTGCTTCTGCCCCCCTTCACCCCTAAGCGGAAGTCTGTGCTGTGCCTCTTGAGTAAATGCAGGCTGGCTTGCTCTAAATTCGTTCTTTCTTTGAGCAATGCTAAGAGAGCATATGGATCTTTGCCTGGAACAATTCTTATGCTAAACCTCCCTTGGAAGCATAAAGTCTGAGATAAAGTTGGGAGCAGGAATATAAGAACACGGGGCTACTGGATTTCCATTTTGGTCTGTTTCTGGCGTGATTGGATTCAAGTCCACTCCAACTATACATCCAGAATAGTTCCAAAGAAGCGTTTCTCATTCTACCCACCACCGTTTAATCCTTAATTTCCTCTACTGCTGGAATGTCTGATGCTGAATGATTGGATTAAACACGAGGATTTCAGGATGTTCCTAAGTCAGCTCGGTGTTCGAGACTCCTTTAATTGATATGAAATGTCGCCACCCCCTTTCTTAGCTAGTACAAGCTGTTTTCAAAGAAAACCGATTTCTACCACAGAGGGTCTCTTTTTCAGGGTGGGGGAGGCTGGAAGAACAAGGCTTAGACTCTTTTTTTGCTTCAAAACAAACATTGATGTATTCTTTGTCTCCACCTTTCATGGACTTTTTATCTTTTCTGTCTTTCAGATCTGTGTATGTTCACAACACCTGTCTCCCTGGGAAGCACAGATCCCGTTTCTCTAGCTCACCAGACAGAGACATATATTATTTCCCTGTGGGTTAGAGAAAGCTATCAGAACTTGGCAACATATAAAGTAAATACCCACTAATTGCAATACATTCATTTAAATCAGGTCTTTATCCTCCTTAGGCATTGTTGTAGGTGGCTTCCTTTGAAGTCTTGTTGAATTTGTCCAAAATTACCTTGCCCGAGGCAGACGGCTGTTTGGAACATTTGTTCTGAACGGATCCCCAAAGCAGTAAATCTTAGCGTTGGTAACGGCTCACATGCCACAAAGAGGAAATGTCCTGGGCAGGGCTGGGATCCAGGCTTAGATCCCTCATTGTATACAAAGAAAAGAAAGAGAAAGGGAGAGATAACTGCACAACTGTCCGGGATATAATGCTATTGTACAACTCTGATGATGTTATAAACCACAAACCCCGTGCATTACTGAAATACGCAACCAACAGCCTGTCAGGGAATGAACTTTTCTTCGCTGTTTTCTGATGCATCCATTGTGCATGCATGCCTCCCATCTCTCATTTAAAAGGGATTTGGTTAGATACTGCTGTCTTTTGTTTGCTTGCTTGCTTTAAGCACAAGTAGCCCTTATGCCTCATTATTTTCAACTCATCCTAGGAATTTTATTTCATGTATATGAGGAATCATGCTCTGTTGGCACCAAGGTATCATAGCTGTCATAGACTGATCATCCCCACAAGCGCACTGATAATCTGATGCGAATAATCACACTCTGAGATCTTTGGACACGTTCAAGGCTTCCTTTAGGGTGCACTTCATACTTCTATCATTACATAAAACAGCTTTCCAGTCTTTTCAGTCTGTTACCAGACTTCGCTTCTACTATATCAGAAACTGCTCTGCAGATAGGAGTCATCTGAATTCAGAGCAAATGATTCTTATTACAGAGGTAATTTTCAGTTTCAGCCTACTTGAGAAAGGTATAATCTGAAACAGGTTGTGAAACCTTTATACATTATGTGATTTAGGAGCCATGTATATGGAAGAATATCTTGGGATACACTGGGCAAGGTCAAGCCATTGGGATGATGCTTCAATGCTATCCTCAGCTTTGTGTGATGCCATAGGAAGCAGTGTAAATAAGATTTCAAAACTTCAGAGTCATGTCAAGCTAAAGGAGTTAGCTGTGCTTCATCCAAAAGAGGAAGGGAAGCAAGAAAGAAGGCAACCCACGACCCAGTAAGCGGGTGATTTACTCAATAAAACCGAGGAGATGTGTAGGATGAAGGGGAAGGGAGACTGTAACGGGTGGATGACAACTGTGTAGCAGCCATGGGAGCCGCCCATCCAGATGCTGGAGCACAGCAACTGCTGAGAGAATTAATCCAAGATGATCATGGAATATCTGTTGTGCTTTAACATGCTGAGAAAAATTGAGACAACTGGGGATTGTGTGAAGATAAATTGGTGAAAAAAGCCTAGAAAGATAAAGCAAGCCCAAAAGAAGTAAAGAGAAAGAACTATTAATTTCAAAGGCAATAAAAAGTTATGGAAGCGCCTTTATAAAGAAATGAGGGGCAGCTATTGTGGTACAGCTGGCCAAGCCACCACTTGGAACACCTGCATCCCGTGTCAGAGTGCCAGCTGCAGCCCTGACTACTCTCTGCTACTGACCCAGCTTCCTGCTAACGCGCCTGGGAGGCAGTGGATGATGGCCTAAGTATTTGGGTCCCTGCCACTCATGTGAAAGACTTGGATGGAGTTCCAGGCTCCTGGCTTCAGGTCATATTTGGGAGTGAACTGGTGAGTGGAAGATCTCTCTCTCTCTCTCTCTCTCTCTCTCTCTCTCTCTCCCTCTTTCTTTCTCTGTGTGTGACTATGCCTTTCAAACTAGTTAATTAAGGCTTTAAAAATAAAAATAAAACAAGCAAAGAATAATTCATAAAATATTTCTCTAAAAAGATATTACCATATTACCAGGGCGGTACTGTGGCTCAGTGGGTTAAAGCACTGAAGCACTGACCCGCAGTGCCCAGATCCCATATGGCCACCGGTTCAAGACCTGGCTGCTTCACTTCTTTTTTTTTTTTTTTTTTTTTGACAGGCAGAGTGGACAGTGAGAGAGAGAGAGACAGACAGACAGAGACAGAGAGAAAGGTCTTCCTTTGCCGTTGGTTCACCCTCCAATGGCCGCTGCGGCCAGTGTACTGCACTGATCCAAAGCCAGGAGCCAGGTGCTTCCTCCTGGTCTCCCATGTGGGTGCAGGGCCCAAGCACTTGGGCCATCCTCCACTGCACTCCCGGGCCACAGAAGAGAGCTGGACAGGAAGAGGGGCAACCGGGACAGAATCCGGCGCCCCAACCGGGACTAGAACCCGGTGTGGCAGCGCCACAAGGTGGAGGATTAGCCTATTGAGCCATGGCGCCGGCTATTTTTTTATTCTTTAGAAAGCTTTTATTTTTTATTTTTAATGTAAATTTTATTTTTTTATTTTTTATTTTTAACTTTTATTTAATAAATTTAAATTTCCAAAGTACAACTTTTGGATTATAATGGCTTTTTCCCCACATAACCTCCCTCCCACCTGCAACCATCCCATCTCCTGCTCCCTCTCCCATCCCATTCTTCATCAAGATTCATTTTCAATTATCTTTATATACAGAAGACCAACTTACTATATACTAAGTAAATATTTCAACAGTTTGCACCCATACAGAAACACAAAGTATAAAGTACTGTTTGAGTACTAGTTATACCATTAATTCACATAGTATAACACATTAAGGACAGAGATCCTACATGGGGAGTGCACAGTGACTCCTGTTGTTGATTTAAGAATTGACACTCTTGTTTATGATGTCAGTAATCACCTGAGTCCCTTGTCATGAGCTGCCAAGGCTATGGAAGCCTCTTGAGTTCACCAACTCCAATCTTCTTTAGACAAGGCCATAGTCAAAGTGGAAGTTCTCTCCTCCCTTCAGAGAAAGGTACCTCCTTCTTTGATGGCCCATTCTGAAAGCTTTTATTTAATAAATAAAAATTTCATAGGTATAGCTTTAGGAACATAGTGGTTCTTCCCCACATACCCCCCTCCCACCCCAAAACCATCCTACCTCCTACTCCCTCTCCCATCCCATTTTCATTAAGATTCATTTTTAATTATCTTTATATACAAAAGATCAACTCTATACTAAGTAAAGATTTTAACAGTTTGCACCCACACAGACACACAAAGTATAAAGTATTATTTGAAGACAAGTTTTACCATTAATTCTCATAATACAACACACCAAGGACAGAGGTCCTACATGGGGAGCAAGTGCACAGTGACTCCTGTTGTTGATTTAACAATTGACACTCTTATTTATGACATCAGTGATCACCTGAGGCTCTTGACATGAGCTGACCAGGCTATGGAAGCCTCTTGAGTTCACAAACTCCATCAGTATTTACACAGGACCATAAGCAACATGGAAGTTCTCTTCTCCCTTCAGAGAAGAGTACATCCTTTCTTGATGGCCCCTTCTAAAAATGGTCTTAGGGACTAGTGCTGTGGCGTAGTAGGTTAAACCTCCACCTGCAGCACTAGCACCCCAGACATGTCCCAGCTGCTCCTCTTCTGATCCAGCTCTCTGCTATGGCCTGGGAAAGCAGTGGAAGATGACTCAAAGTGCTTGGGCTCTTGCAGCCATGTGGAAGACCTAGTTGGAGCTCTGGCTCCTGGCTCAGGGTTGGCTCTACTCATTGTGACCCTTTGGGTAGTGAACCTGCAGATGGAACACCTCTCTGTGTGTCTCTTCATCTCTCTATCTGTAACTCTGCCTCTCAAATAAATAAATAAATCTTTTTTTTTTAAATGATCTTAAGACTGACATTTAAAGTGGTTTAGTATACCTGCATCCCATATCAGAGCGCCTGGATTGAATCCTGGCTCTGTCCCTAGCTTCAGCTTCCTGCTAATGTGCACCCTAGGAGGCAGCAGTGATGGTTCAACTGTTTGGGTACCTGCCACACATGTGAAACACTCAGATGGAGTTTCTGGCTCCCAGCTTCTACCTAACCCTGGCTATTGCAAGCATTTGGGGAGTGAAGCAGCAGACGGGAACTCTCAATCTCCCCCATCCTCTGCCTTCAAAATAAGAAAGAAAAAAAAAAACAAAACTGGCCATTGACAAGAATAACTAAAATGGATGAAATATATTAAAAATGCTTGACATAATTCCAAAAATGGGATTATTACTACAGTTATTTTTCAGAAGCTCACCTAGTAATCTCTTCATTAAAATTCTGTGATATCCATTGCCTATAACATTCATTTAATAGTAAGTAATATATCACCTTTTTCTGCCTTGTCTTTCTTTTTAAAATGGACCTATATCAAAAAATAAAATCAATATATATGGCAAAAAAATCAAAACATGACAAATGATATAAATAAAATAAATCTTCCTTTACTTACATATTCTTAAATCCCTCATAATTACTCTCAATCTCCCCCAAGCTAACAACTACCATATTTCTGGTAGAATTTTTTTGAAGCATGCTTATCTAAATATGTATATATAGTTTCAGATATTTTTTAAAAAGTTATACAAGTGAGACAATTCTATGTTACCCTACATATTTTTTAATCTCAAAAATATATCTGTATATCATGAGGCTGTTTACCTACCAACACCTACAGAGCCACCCAATCCTCTTGAATGAGTACAAAGTATCCCATTATATTCTTTTTTTTTTTTTTTTTTTTGACAGGCAGAGTGGACAGTGAGAGAGAGAGAGACAGAGGGAAAGGTCTTCCTTTGCCGTTCGTTCACCCTCCAATGGCCGCCGGGGCCAGCGCGCTGCGGCCACGGCGCACCGTGCTGATCCGAAGCCAGGAGCCAGGTACTTATCCTGGTCTCCCATGGGGTGCAGGGCCCAAGGACTTGGGCCATCCTCCACTGCACTCCCGGGCCATAGAAGAGAGCTGGCCTGGAAGAGGGGCAACCGGGACAGAATCCGGCGCCCCAACCAGGACTAGAACCCAGTGTGCTGGCGCCACAAGGCGGAGGATTAGCCTAGTGAGCCACAGCGCTGGCCCCCATTATATATTGTTGTTTCCCTAGGTCCATGATGAGTAGTTAGGTACACTCCAGTTTCATACTGTCGTGCGTTTTTGGTACCACTGCTTATGTATGGCTATAACTGCAAGCTCTTCACTGGGGCATAAAGCCTACTACTGCAAGTTTGTGTGGACCCCCACTGTGGCTCTAGAAAAAAGGTGCACTTCCATAGTGCTATCTGTTTTGCCCTCCAGTGGAAGGATGCCTTAAAAACTGTGTATGTCAATCTTTGGTACTGCGAATTTCCACAATATTACTGTTGAGTTCAGTGAATAGGTGCTCACAATTCCAACAGTGTTTGCTAGGGTCAGCAAGAAGTCCTTCACTAGACCGTAGACCAGTTAGCACTTTATAAACCAGAGTTAACACTCAGCATCACGCTCAGTGGTGAAGAAGCAGTGAGTTGAGTGAAGAAGGCCATGTGTACTCTGCCCTGAAGATCTGAATGCATTTTGGCTTTATGGGTCTTCTTGCTTCCTAGGATCATTAGGTTTTATTAGAAGATGGAGGATAGCATTGTGATTTAACAGCACACCATGAGCAAACAATGCTGTCCTCTTACGTATCTTTAGAGAAAGTCACCGCAGCAGGTTCAAGGGCAACAACCAGATGCAACAAGATCCTCAACGTGCACCATGTAAGACTCTCAAAAAGTCTCTGGAAAATTGGTATTATGAAAAAGTCGATTTCTAAAACTTTTTTGCAGCAAAAATAAGCTTATTTTTAAATTCCTTTTTTCCATGAATTTTTTGAAGTGTATGTCAGAAGTGGATACTTGCTAGCCTATTAAAAGCTAATTCCCAGAGCACTATAGAAGGAAATAATGCTAGGGACTTAAGCGTAATAAGGAAGACGTTGTGTAAGGTAAAACAGATTCTGTAGGGGGTTTTCCCCTATGTTTGAGCTAAAAAGGGAAAACCCTAAAGATCAATTTGGAGGTCTTTCAAATTATGTTTTTAAATAACCGGAAATACTGGTAACTAATTCTGTGGTCACTCATAAGGTTATTTCTTTGAAATGTAAGTGGCCCTCCTTTCACGTTCACTCATGCTCACACACACGCAAACAAGCACACACACAGGTGTGAGCAGCCCAATCACTCCCGGATTAGCTGTTCCTCAGAAAGCTCAGTAATGATCTGAAATCTGAAGCCCTACTTGAACTTTTCTACTAATTCAGTAATTACTGCTGTGCCTGAAATTGGCCCCTTTCCTACAATTACTCAACATGCACTTTCAGTCAAAGAGGTTAACACCTGAATTTAGATTCTAATTAGCACCTAAGGTAGAATTTTTTTTTGTTTAAAGCTTATTAAAATGGGGACTTTTCCCAGCATAAGATTTCAGTAGTCTACTCAGGTAAATACATGTTTTATAGGTCAATCGTAAAAGCAACAGAGGTCAGAGGTGAAACCAAGCCCAACCTATCACCACGGAAGGCACTACAGAATAAATCAGAGTTATTCAATATCTGGAGTTACTAGGCTGGACACTCAATACAGCAAAGACTCCATCCTCGTACACAGAAATTATTTCCTTCAATGCATAGCACAACTAAATGGAGATCAGAACAAATGATATTGGTATCACTGGCTTTCAGTACTATCTCAAAGTTCCTTTCCCTAGTTTTCCTAAATACTGACATTTAAAATGCAGCTACAGCAAGAATTCAGAGTCATGCAGGGACAGGGAATGTTCAATTCCTCAGGCATCAATGATCGTGACTTGAGTTTTAGCCACTGGCATGTGGTCAGTGTGTCTGTGGACTCTGCCACAGCCTGAGAAGTGTAATCTCTCAGTCACGTCTGGGAGGCCTCCAGTTGTGGGAAACTCACCACCTCCTAAAGCAGCTCATCTTCTTATTCAGGCACCCTGAAAACCAAGACACTACAAGTAATATGTCATAAGCATGTGGGATTTGGGGGCGTTCCCATCATTCAGTTGATTTATACTACTTCTGTACACACTGCTATTGAATGACTTCGTTTCTACCTTGCACTCACACAATTGACTTTTTTTTAATCCAGGTTCAAGAACTTTGTATTTATGTCTGGGGGAATTTTCCTCTACTTCAGTTCATCTCCTTGTTCAACCATTCAAGAGGATTTGAATTAACGATGTTCCCTGGTTTCTTGTCATCTACAAATATAAGAAGCATCTTGTTGCCATTCAAGGATGGACTTGAAGATGTATTCAGGGTCTCTCAGCTTCTACATTGACTCAGCTAACACTGTAATACAGAAATGAAACCCTGGGGCTGGAGTTGTGGCATAGTGGGTAAAGTTGCCACTTGCAATGCCAGCATTCCATTAAGGTGCCCATTCATGTCTGGGTTGCTTCACTTCTGATCCAACTTCCTGCTACTGCGCCTGGGAAAGCAGCAGAAGATGGCCACCCACAAAGTCCAGCTCTGACTGTTGTGGCCATTTGGGGAGTGAATCAGCAGATGGAAGATCCTTTCTCTCTCTCTCTCACTCTTGTTCTCTCACTCTTGCTCTCGCTCTCTCCCTGTTCTTCTGCCTCTCCTTCTCTGTAATTCTGACTTTCAAATAAACAAAAAAATCCACGTGGGAGACCTGAAAGAAACTCCTGGCTCCTGGCTTCTGTTGGCCCAGCCCTGGCTGTTGCAGCCATCTGGGGAGTGAACCAGCAGATGGAAGATCTCTCTCTCTCTCGCTCGCTCTCTCTCTCTCTGCCTCTCCCTCTCTCTCTGTACCTCTGACTTCCAAAACAAATAAATAAATATTTAATTAAAAAAATTAGTAATTGTGACTTGTCAGCTCTTCTGAGTCATGTCATATTTAGAACCAAATTAAGTAGAAGATGTTGGAATAATACATAAGTCTTCAAAAATAAAGACAAGAGGATCAGGTGATAAAAGTGACAAAATCATTTGTTTTAGGCAGCTAGAGCTACCATAACAAAGTACCACAGGCTGAGTGGCTTGAACAACAGAACATTATTTTCTCACAATTCTGGAAGCTAGAAGTTTTAGATCAAGGTGTTTGCAGGATCAGTTTCTTGTGAGGTCTTTTTCTTGTAAATGACTGCCTTCTTGAGCCATCACATGGTCTTTCCTTTGTGACCACTTGTATTGCGATCCAGTCTCCTTACAAGGACAATAGTCATGTTGGGTTAGGATCCACCCTCAGTGTCCACATTTTAATTTAATTACTTCTTTAAAGATCCTATCTCCAAATGCAATCACAGTTTGAGGTACCAGGGTTAGAACTTGAATTTGAATTCTGGGAGAACATAATTCAATTCATAACATCACTTAGGATCACTGACGTCATACATAAGAGTGTTAATTGTTAAATTAACAACAGTAAGTACACTTACTCCCCATGCCGGACTTCTGTCCTTAATGAATTGTATTATGAGAATTAACTGTAAAACTTTTTCTCAAACAGTTCTTTATACTTTGTGGGGGGGGAGGGTGTGGATTGTTGAAATCTTTACTTAGTATAGCGTTGGTCTTCTGTATATAAAGTTAATTAAAAACGAAAAAAAATTACCTAGAACACGTTTTCTGTCTGTGTTCTGAGTCATAGATTTCCCTGGCTCCTTCAATGTCACTGTCTCTAAATGGTCATGTTTAACCTCAATAAATTTGATATATCAAAGCATATTGTATTTATGGGACATGACATGATATTTAGACACATGTATACACTGTGTAATGTCCAAATCTAAAATCAAATACACAAATAAGTTTTCAAGATTATTTAATGCACGTCTGTTTTCACATATGTTTAAGAGCATGGCTGCATTTCAGAATCTACAGATTGAAATCTAGATATGAACCAAATTGTTTAACATCTCTAAATGCTACAGGTGCATCACAAAACATAGTCTTTATTGACGAGTCTATTTAAGTGATAAATTATATTATAGGAGCTGGAATTGTGGCACAGTTGGTTAGGCAGCTACTTGCAATGCCAGCATCCCATATTAGATGGTGGTTAAGTCCTGGCTGCTCCCCTTCTCATCCAGCTCCCTGCTAATGTTTCTGGAAAAGCAGAAGATGGCTCAAGTACTTGGGCCCTTGCCAACCACATGGGAAACTCGGATGAAGTTCCTAGCTACTGGCTTCAGCCTGGCCCAGCCTTGGTCACTGCAGCCATTTTAGGAAAGAATCAGCAGATGAAAAATCTTTCTCTCTCTCTCTCTCTCTCTCTCTCTCTCTCTCTCTCCCCCCGTCTTTCTCTCTTTCTCTCCTTCTCTCTGTGTGTAACTCTGACTTTCAAATAAATAAATCTTTTAAAAATCAAAATATAAGGGCTGGCATTGTGGCGTAGCTGGTTGAGCCACCACCTATGACCCAGCATCTCATAAAAACTTGGCTGCCAGTCCCAGTTCTACTTCCTATTTAGCTCCCTGCTAATTCACTGGAAAAGCAGTGGCGCATGGCCCATGTACATGGGCCCCTGCATGCACATGGGACACACAGAAGAAGCTCCTGGCTTGGACCTGGCCCAGCCCTGACTATTGCAGTCATTTGGGGGAGTGAACCAAATTGAAAGACAAAAGATCTCTCTGTCTCTCCTTCTCTCTCTCTCTCTCTAATTGTGTCTTTCAAATAAATAAAATAAATCTTTTCTTAAAAAAATCAAAATATAGGCTGTAATATTCATAAATATGTAAATATACACAAATTTTTGAATTTGTAGCAAATTTGTTACATTCCTGCTGCTACACCCAAGCCCTCGTTGAAAGAAAACAATGTGGGCCAGCGCCGCAGCTCACTAGGCTAATCCTCCGCCTTGCAGCTCAAGCACACCGGGTACTAGTCCGGGTCGGGGCGCTGGATTCTTTCCCAGTTGCCCCTCTTCCAGTCCAGCTCTCTTCTGTGGCCAGGGAGTGCAGTGGAGTATGGCCCAAGTGCTTGGGCCCTGAACCCCATGGGAGACCAGGAG
Organism: Oryctolagus cuniculus; assembly: GCF_964237555.1. Classification (NCBI taxonomy): domain Eukaryota; kingdom Metazoa; phylum Chordata; class Mammalia; order Lagomorpha; family Leporidae; genus Oryctolagus; species Oryctolagus cuniculus. The sequence goes on from NC_091435.1 coordinate 97,688,682, forward strand.
AAGTACCTGGCTCCTGCCATCGCATTAGCGTGGCCGCAATGCGCCGGCCACGGTGGCCATTGGAGGGTGAACCAACGGCAAAGGAAGACCTTTCTCTCTGTCTCTCTCTCTCTCACTGTCCACTCTGCCTGTCACAAAGAAAGAAAGAAAGAAAGAAAGAAAGAAAGAAAGAAAGAAAGAAAGAAAGAAAACAATATGAACATGTATGTATAGATAAAGATGTTGTCTAGAGCTGGGTGCTACTAAGGAAATTTTGTTATTGACCTCAGTGAGGTTAATTATATAGCATAGGATAGAGTTTTGACCCAAATACTTATCTCCCCAAATGTATCTCATCACAGTAGAGCCCTATCATAATACAAAGAGAGCTCAAGATCTGTGGAAGAAAGGCCACAGGACCATCTTAGGGTCATGGATCAACTCTACTCTGAATGTCAACATTCCCAGCACCTAGAAGTCATTAACACAGTAGTAGATCCTGTGTAAATTCATGAAAGAATGAAGTGGTTAGAAAAAAGCTGACATAATTCCTTTGGGACCAAACTATATTATTTCTTTAGAATCACTGTTTTCCTGCAAGCATGTGCACAAAAACTTTTATCATAAACTAAAGCTACTTCAGTTAGACCATGTAATCAAGATAATAATACTTCATGTAGAGTAAAAATTTAGATGGAGGATAGCCATAAGCTTAAGAATTATCATTTTTACATATTTTAATGTATACTCTGTGTGCAATTTTTAAAAAATATTTATTCATTTGAAAGAAAAAAACTTTATTTATTTATTTGAAAGGAAGGGCAAAAAAAGAGAAAGACAGAGACAGAGAGATATGTCTTCCATCCACTGGTTCACTCCCCAAATGCCCACAACAGCTAGGATGGGCCTGGCAGAAGCCAGGAGTAAAAACACCATTCAGATCTCCCACATGGGTGGCAGAGACTCAAGAACTTCAGCCATCATTGCGGCCTCTCAGGTGCACATTAGCAGAAAGCTGGATCAGAAGCTGAGGAGGGACTTGATTCCAGGCACTCTAGAATAAGATGCAGGCACTCCAAGCAGTGGCTTTCCCAGATGCACCACAATGCCCGCCCCAAGAATTATCCTGACTGATTTACTGGTCAGCTTCTTTAATCAGTAACTCATGAAAGAGGTATGCTCTCCACAACATGATATGTCCTGTTATTCCATTCTATTTCCCAAAGGGCTACCTGCATCTATAAGACCAGGCCACATATGATCCAACTATACCTGTCACTTCATCAGTGAACATAACATAAAGATGGCATATTATTTCCAGCAGCACCATTTATTTCATGCAATAAGAAAACTTTCCACAGTATACTCCACCTAGGATCTAGAAAACAAGAGCATTAGGTACAACAGACTAAGTCCCTTTACAGAGTATTTGGTTAACAAAATACAAATTTTATCAATGTCTTCAATTAACCTCGACCCCAAAGCAGGAACTCAGGAATTCAGGCATGAACTGTGGAGCCAGGCCACCTGCAGGAAACTCTGGCTCTTCCACTCTCCAAGGTTACCAAGGGAAAGTTACATAAGCCTCGCTCACCATACCTGTAACAGGAAAGACAATGTACTGTCTACCACATAGGACTGTCATGAAGCTTTAATGAAGGAGGCCCCTGGACAATGCTTAGTATAAAGTAGGCACTCAGTAAATCTTAGCCAGTATTGTCTTGTTAATAGTATCAGTACTCCTGAGAATACAAGAACCTGTGAGGTGGCTTCATTGTCTCTAATTATACATGAGAAAACCAAGACTTGCCCAAGGTCAACCAGTTATTGAATGACAAAATTAATGTTTCTGCTTAACTCCTGTTCCACTGAACTTTCACTGTAAATGGAATCTTACATGGAAATTGCTCATCTCCCAAAGGGCAGAGGCACCTGGCAGTGGGGATCTAGAATGTTCTCAGAGAATCCTGTCATTACACAGTTCTCTCCTCACACGAACAAATGCAGCAAACACCTAAAGTGGAGCAGGTAGGGCACCAAGTGGGGAGTGGAGGCACCAGGCAGTTCCTGAAGTCAGGGCATCTGTGGCACTGTGATTTAGAGCCAGCTGTCCATGAACAGCAGGATGTCAGCTAGTGACAGGTTAGGTTAGGGCAACTGTCTGAGGGCAGAGGCCTCGTCTTCTCCAACTTTGTGACATGCCCAATAGAGCATAATAAATACTCAATAATAACTGCTTGCTGGACTGAGTTGTCTTGAATTAAATTGAATTGAATTGGCCAGCCATCCTCACTGGTTTTGCTTGAGACGCATAAAAGGCCCCACTCCTGCCTTCACATCCATACATGAGGAAGCAGCTCATTCATTCACTATTGCATCAGATATTAACTGTGTGCTTAGCATGGGAATACTTGACAATAAGTAAGAAAGGCAAGGTCCAGCTATCATGGAGTTCAGAGTCTGATGATGGAGCAGAGAATTAAGCCTGAAGAATAAACTGATGGGGTAGTGTGAAGTGCCAAGGGAGTACATGGCAAGCATTTGGCCTAGTGCTTAGGCCACTGATTGGGGTGCCCATATCCAGTGTTGGAGTGCCTAGGTTCCAGTTCTGGCTCTGCTCCTAATTCCAACTTCCTGCTAATGCACACTCTGGAAGGCAGGAGGTGATGGCTCCCTGCCATCCACATGGGAGACCTAGACTGAGTTTCCACCTCCTGTCTTCGACCCAGCAGCCCCAGCTCTTGTGGGCCTTTGGGGGAGTGAACCAAGTGAGAGCTCTCTCTCTCTCTCTCTCTCTCTCTCTCCCTTCTTCTAATTCTCCCTCCCTTCTGTCTCACTCCCTCTCACATAAAATCATTAATGAAATGGGGAGGGGGCGGGAGGGAGGGGACAGCGGCAGGGCATCTCCGCTTATATGCCCATACTGGTGAGGCTGAAGGGCTATGCTGGAGCTTGCAGGCCATTAAAAGGGTTTGGGGGCTTAAGGATAGGGACATATTCTAATGCGTGTTTTAGAAAGATCAGTCAGGTCTTCCTATGGAGAATGGTCTGGAAATGATAGTCTGGAATGAACAAGTAACTGCTATAGCAGTCTAAGCAGGAGGTGATAGTCGCATAGGGCAAGGAAAAGAGCAGAGTGGAAAGACTGGGCATATACTTTGAAGGAGGAAATGGGGGGGAGGGGTCGGCACTGTGACACAGCAGGTTAAACCTCCACCTGCAGTGCCAGCAGCCCATATGGTCTCCAAGTCGTGTCCTGATTGCTCCACTTCTGATCCAGCTCCCTGCTAATGTACATGGGAAAGCAGCAGAGTGTGGCCCAAGTGCTTGGATCCTTACCACCCATGTGGGAGACTCTGAAGAGGCTCCTGGATCCAGGCTTTGGCCTGGCCAAGCCCAGCTGTTGTGGCCATTTGGGAAATGCATAAGCAGATGGAAGAGTTTCTCTCTCTCTCTCTCTGTGTCTCTGTCTCCTATCACTCTCTCCTCTCTCCTTCTCTCTTTCTATGTATTTCTGCCTTTCAAATAAATAAGTTTTAAAAAAATTTTTTAAAGAGAGGGTCCAGTGCTGTGGCGCAGTGGGTTAATGCCCCAGCATTCCATATGGGCAACAGTTCAAATCCTGGCTGCTCTACTTCCAGTCCAGCTCTCTGTTATGGCCTGGGAAAGCAGTAGAAGATGGCCCAAGTCCTTGGGCCCCTGCACCCGCATGGGAGACTTAGAAGCTGCTCCATGCTCCTGGCTTCTGATCGGTGCAGCTCCAGCTGTTTTTTTGCGGCCAACTGGGGAGTGAGCCATCGGATGGAAAACCTCTCTCTCTCTCTCTCTGCCTCTCCTCTCTCTGTGTATTTCTGACTTTCAAATAAATAAATAAAATCTTTTTAAAAAGTTTAAAAAGAAAAAGAGAAAAGAAGTGGAGATAAGGGGTGGAAGCTGAGAGAGATCAATGAAAAGTGAGCCAAGATTTGGGGCTTGGAAACTTGGGTGCTGTGGTTTTATTCACCAAGAAGCTAAGTTCAGTTTTGAATACTCTGATTCTGTAGTGTCCATGGGACACCCAAGTTAGCCATGTCTTGATAGCAGTTGCATCAGAGAGTCTGAAGCTCAGAAGTGGAGATTAAGGTACTGGAGTTGTCAGCATATGTGTGGCCACTGATAGAGGGAGACTGAAAAGACTCAGAAGTGACATAGAGTGATGGATGGGGTAGGGGTACACCCCAACACTTTGTATTGCTATATCACAATTTTTGTTTTTATAATTTTTAAAGTTTTCAGGGATAAATTTAAAAAAAAAGAGAGAAAAGAAGTGGCTATAGGGAAGGTAAATAGCATTTATGTGAATCTGAACAATGAGATTAAATTATTGAAAATACGTATTTTTCCCAGAACCCCCTGAGTTTCTAATTTGTAAGATCTAGCCTGTGTGACTGAGAAAGAACTCCTAAAATCAATCCCATTCATAATAGCTATAAAAAAATCAAATACCTTGGAATAAATTTAACCAAGGATGTCAAAGATCTCTATGATGAGAAACCCAAAACATTAAAAAAAGAAATAGAAGAAGATACCTGTGGCGCTAGCACACCAGGTTCTAGTCCCGCTCAGGGCACCAGATTCTGTCCCAGTTGCTCCTCTTCCAGTCCAGCTCTCTGCTTTGGCCCAGGAGTGCAGTGGAGGATGGCCCAAGTGCTTGGGCCCTGCACCCACATGGGAGACCAGGAGGAAGCACCTGGCTCCTGGCTTCGGATCAGCGTGGTGCACTGGCTGCAGCTGCCATTGGGGGGTGAACCAACGGAAAAAGGAAGACCTTTCTCTCTCTCTCTCTCTCACTGTCCACTCTGCCTGTAAAAAAAAAAAAAAATACCAAAAAATGGAAAAATCTTCCATATTATGGATTGGAAGAATAAATATCATCAAAATGTTCATACTTCTGAAAGCAACTAACAGATTTAATGTGATATCAATCAAAATATCAAGGACATTATTCTTATATAAAGAAAAAACGATGCTGAAATTCATATGGAAACACAGGAAACCTCTAATAGCTAAAGCAATCTTATAAAAACAAAAACAAAGCCAGAAGCATCATAATACCAGATTTCAAGACATACTACAGGGCAGTTATAATCAAAACAGCCTGGTACTAATACAAAGAAAGATAGACAAGTGGAATAGTAGAGAAGTGCCATAAATCAATCCAAGCATCTACAACCAACTTATATTTGATCAAGGTGCTAAATCTCTTCAATAAATGGTGCTGGGAAAATTGCATCTCCACATGCAGAAGTATGAAGCAAGATCCCTACCTTACACCTTACACAAAAATCCATTAAAAATGGATTAAAGACCTAAATCTATGACCTGATACCATCAAATTATTAGAGAACATTGGGGAAACCCTGCAAGACATTGGTATAGGCAAAGAGTTCTTGGAAAAGACCCCAGAAGCATGGACAATCATAGTCAAAATTAACAAATGGGATTACATCTAACTGAGAAGCTTCTGTACTGCAAAAAAAAAAAAAAAAAAAAAAAAAAAACTGAGGAAAGTGAAGGGGCAACCGACAGAATGGGAGAAATTATTTGCAAACTATATAACTGAAAAAGGATTAATAATCAGAATATATAAAGAGATCAAGAAACTCTACAACAACAAAACAAACAATCCACTTAAGAGGTGGGCCAAGAACCTAAATAGGCATTTTTCAAAAGAGGAAATCTAAATGGCCAACAGACATGAAAAATGCTCAGGATCACTAGCCATCAGGGAAATATAAATCAAAACCACAATGAGGTTTCACCTCACCTCTCAGTTAGAAGGGCTTTCATATGGAAGTCACCAAACAACAAATGCTGACAAGTATGTGGGTAAAAATGTACCCTAATCCACTGTTGGTAGGAATGTAGACTGGTAAAGCCACTATGGAAGACAGTATGGAGATAACACAGAAATTTGAATATAGACCCAGCCATCCCACTCCTGGGAATTTACCCAAGGGAAATGAAATCAGCATATGAAAGAATATCTGCACCCCTGTGTTTATTGCAACTCAAGTCACAATAGCTAAGACATGGAATCAATCTAAATGCCCCTCAACGGAAGACTGGATAAAGAAATTATAGGATATGTGCTCTATGGAATACTATACAGTGGTAAAAAAAAAATGAAATCTGGTCATTTGCAACAAAATGGATGAATCTGGAAAACATCATACTTAGTGAAATGAGCCAATCCCAAAGGTATAAATATCATATGTTCTCAGTGATCTCTGACAACTAATAGAGCACCTAAAAGGAAACCTATAGAAGTGAAATTGACACTTTGAGAAGCAATGACTTGAACAGCCCTTGCCTTGACTGTCGAGGAACAGTTTTATTACTTTATTTTTTTTACTATTTTCTTTTTCTACTTAATACCATTTGAACTCTTTACTTAACACAGAATTATTCATAGGTGTTTAAATCCAATTGAAAATAGATTCCAGTAAAAAAAATAAGGGTGGTAATAAGAGAGGGAGGAGACGTACAGTCGACACACATTTCCATGGACTTACCCCTAAGGGTAAAGCTAAAAACTTGCCATGGGACTCCAAATCCCATTAAGCTGGGTGTCCACTCTGCCTGTCAAAAAAAAAAAAAAAAAAAAAAGCCTCAGGTGATCACTGATGTCATAAATAAGAGTGTCAATTCTATTTATTTATTTATTTATTTATTTTGACAAGCAGAGTGGATAGGGAGAGAGAGAGAGACAGAGAGAAAGGTCTTCCTTTGCCGTTGGTTCACCCTCCAATGGCCGGCGCCGCCAGCGTGCTGCAGCCAGCACATTGCGCTGATCCGAAGGCAGGAGCCAGGTGCTTCTCCTGGTCTCCCATGGGGTGCAGGGCCCAAGGATCTGGGCCATCCTCCACTGCATTCCCCGGCCACAGCAGAGAGCTGGCCTGGAAGAGGGGCAACCGGGATAGAATCCGGCGCCCCGACCGGGACTAGAACCCGGTGTGCAGGCGCCGCAAGGCGGAGGATTAACCTATTGAGCCACGGTGAAGAGTGTCAATTCTTAAATCAACAACAGGAGTCACTGTGCACTTGCTCCCCATGTAGGACCTCTGTCCTTAATGTGCTGTACTATGAGAATTAATGGTAAAACTTATCTTCAAAAGTACTTTATACTTTGTGTGTGTGGTACAAACTGTTGAAATCTTTACTTATATAGAGTTGGTCTTCTTTATATAAAGATAATTAAAAATTAATCTTAGTCAAGAATGAGATGGGAGAGGGAGTAGGAGGTTGGACAGGAGTGGGGGTGGGAGGGCGGATATGGGAGGAAGAACCGCTATATTGCTAAAGCTGTACCTATGAAATTTGTATTCATTAAGTACAAGCTTCCTAAAAAAAGTGAAAGAAAGAAATAGCAAACACGGGAGTGCTAGGTCATTGTCTCTGAGAGATGAAGAGTAATCATAATCTTTATTCTTTGTTACATATTCCAGGTTTTCCGTGATTAGCATTAATTATCTTTTCATCACAAATAGGTGCATACATTTTTTGCTTTTGTTGCTTGTTCCACTGCTTCCTTGAACTTCATTTAGTTGGTTGGTCTTGGGTCTTTTTCAGTCTGGATCTCAATCAAGCAATGAAGACTCAAATAGGAAGGGATAGCTTGATGCACACCCCCAACCACCCACCACACACTCGGATGTTACAGGACACCTGGGTGGGGGAGGGGAGAGGGAGGGGGTTTTTCCTTCTTCACAAGTTTGCCCTGGGCTAGCCCTGCCCAAACATTTAACCCACAAGCCTGCTCAGGCTGCCGTGGCACTGGTTTCAGGCCCTCTTCCCACATGGATGAGTGCTGGCTGGACTTCCTTTCCAGTATGCTAAGTATGGAACCAATTGCTAAAAAGGTATTGTGTACGTAAAAACCAAATACCAATCTCCAGGTCTTAGATCCTATCCTCTTTCTTAGAAAATCCAGCCTTAATCCAGTTTGCATTTTTCCCCAAAAGCAGCTTATTCACTAATGGAACAGTCAGATTCCTGCACTTGTTCATTTGTTCACACAGAGAAAGCTGCCTGGGAGACCACCTGTATCGGAAGGGCAGCTGACTAAAGGGTTGTTTTTTCTGAAAACAGATTTTCCGGATAATTCTTGGGATTTCACACATGTCAAAGTCTCACTTTTCCGTGTGGCCTCTACTTGTAAGTCCCATGGAATGGAGGATAGAAATAAAATGTCAATTAGTTTCTAAAACAAAGAGATGTCCCTTCCTCCTGCACTCCACACCCAAACAAAAACTTTTCATCCATTTTCTAGACTTTTCCCATTCAGAAATCGGCTCTGGGTCCAATTCTGAAAATAATACTCAGACATAACCCCCAGTAATGCTAGGGATTTGATCAAGTAAGGAAGTCCTAAGTCAGGCTGCAAAAACGAAATACATTATGCAGTTAATTTACAAACCAGAGTGGTTTCTGCAGAGAAGCTAAAAGGCTCTCTTTTTGGAAATATTAATCTTTCAAAAATGCCAAATAAGATTCAAGAGACGCCATGTGCTTTTTCTTGATAATGTTTTATTTTGCCTCCTTTTACTACCCTGTCAATGTATAAGAACGGAGGTGTAAATAAGAAGCTGTTTGGTAACAGAAATGACTAAGAATGTGAAAGGCTTCCTATAGAAAAAAAAATGTCTGTTGTAAGTGGAAAAACTCTTGCACCAGCTTCTCTTTACCTGGAATGACCCAAACCTGAATTAAGTACTTAACCTATTACCATAGGCCATGTCCACAAAATGACAAGCAAGCTTTTCAGCTGAAGTTAACTGCACCACTTGGAAATAAGTATTGCTTTCTTTATATGGGAGGAAGCCCTGCTCAGTGAAGTGCATGGAAACGTTTGGCTCCTAACAATGAGTTCTTCTATGCCTCTAAGAAGGAGCTGAAGAAACCCCTGGTATCCTTAGCTATTCAGGAGCTCATAGGCAAGTACACACAATCCCGGGGGTCAATGGGGGTGGAGCTGGAAGGTGGAAGAAAAAGAGATTCATGATGTTGCAAAGGCATAGAGGCATGCCTGGTGCTCTTGGAAACCTTTGTGCTCTGCCTTCCTATGCTGTCCTTTTACATGCTCCTATCTATTCGACAGGTAGCATAGTACTGTTAAGAACCTTACTTTTGTGTTCTTTGGTGTAGAAAGGTTATTGGGTTCTTATATTGATTATGTTAGTTATTTCATTCAGAGCGCTTGTGTAGCTAATCTGATCTTTCACTGATGACCAATTTTTGTGGGTTCTTTTTTTCACCCATTGGGACAATGAATCTGCACACACTTCGCCTCTGAGTAGGTAGCAGTAACTAAGCCACAATATCCCCAAGACTCCTGCCTACAGCAAGAATAGGGACATCATCAAACCAATGCACAGAACTTCCAGACTTCTGAAGGAAGCTGGGATCAGCCTTGCCGTGTGCTTGCTCATCTTTCTCCCAAGACTAGTGGGCTGACTCAGGGGTAATCAGATGAGTCACCATTTTCCCACAAACAGTTCTAAAAACACCCCAGTGTGTGTGACTGAAAAACAAATAACCCAAAGTCAGGCTGCCTTAAAGTAATTTCAAGTAAGCCTGGACCCCATCTTCTACTAATGTAAGGTAGAGTCAGTTTTTTAGCTTCTTGTCATTGCTAAAAGCTATACTGGGGGCCCATGCCATAGTGCAGTAGGTTAAGCATCAGCCTGTGGCGCCAGCATCCCATATGGGCACCAGTTTGAATCCTGGCTGTCCCAATTCTGACCCAGGTCCCTGCTGATGGCCTGGAAAGACATGGAAGATGATCCAGAAGAAGCTCCTGGCTCCTGGCTTCAGATTGGCTCAGTTATGGCCAATGCAGCCATTTGGGGAGTGAACCAGTGGATGGAAGACACTCTCTCTCTTTCTCTCTCCCCCTCCCCACCCATCTGTAACTCTATGTCTCAAGTAAATAATAAATCTTATAAACCTTATAAATAAATAAATGCAAGCTATTCTGAAGTCCACCTCTTCTATCCTGAAAAGGGTGTGATAGTAGAGCCAGACGTGAGGACAGCAGGCAGGAGAACAAGGACAGCTGGGCTGCCTTGGGGACCTACCATGTGCTGCAGTGACTACTTGGAGCCAGGGCCCCGCAGGACACCCAGCTTTGCCTGAGGTCACACCATCAGCCACAGCGGCAGGATTCCACACGAAGCCAGTCTAGCAGCGAAGAGCTTCTTCCCCTGTGCTTTTCCGGGGAATTTCACAAGGGCCCCTTCACTACTCTAAAAGGAGAATTCTTTCCCACCCAAGCTTCGTCACTCCATAGAAGGCGATGAAAAACCAGCGCTGTGCTTGGAGGCCAGGGTTCTTGTTGCAGATAATCTGCCGTTTCTTGATGTGTGGTCTGGGGAAGTAACACAAATACCCCAAGTCTCCATGGCTTATGTTGCAGGCAGGGAGGTAGTGAGTGTCCCAAACCACACCCCCTTCTGTGCTGCTGGCTGGAAATCTCCATCATGGATGCAGGCTCAGCACAGCCACCCCCATCATGCACCTGACACCATGACACTTCTTAGATTTCAGCTCATGTGCTGCAGCCACACATGCACTGGACGCCATGACACTGCCAAGATTTCCAAAAAAGGGGGCACAGAAGTGGGCAGTACCCAAGCCCCACCCCAAACTCTGCCTCCTTTGTGCATCCAGGTAAGTCGCAGGTCCAGACACCACCCCTTCCTGTATAAAGGATGACCTTGGTTTGTTAGCTGCAGTTCTCCCTCGAGAGGGGGCCAGCACTCCCATCTCAAGCGCGCACTTTCCCTTTGCCTTTTAATAAAGTTTGCTTTCCCATTCACCTCTATCTGCATCTGCTCTTTGAATTCTTGCACGCATGGAGACAGGCACTTGGACCACAGCTAGCCAGGGGTCTCCCCCACAACATTATTTTTAAAAAGTCAGAGCTTGACATGACTTCTGTCAAGGGACAATTGTGAAGGTTAAATGCAATAATGTTCACAGAAATCCCAGTTCATATTAAGTATTCAATCAGGGTCTATTTTTAATAACCATTATTATTACTCAATGGCTCCAGAGATGGTGGCCTTGTGGCTTTTTACCGCATGATTGCAAAAAGCTGAGCTCTCTCCTCCTCCTCCTCCTCTCTTCTCTCTCTTTTTCTAATTCTCTTTTATATTTTTCAGCATCTTTCTTCTTTGAAGTTTTTTCTTCACTTCTTTGAAGTTTTATGTTTTACTGTAGCCAATTTTGAACATAAAATTATAGAGACCAGAGACTCAAAAATACCCATCACTCAGCTTCATTCATTTTCAATTTGTATCTAATTTTCTAAAGACTAACCCTAGATAAGAAAAACAAAGGTTCTTTTCTCCTCCTCCGCTTACTCAATTAAAAAATCACTTGAATTTTTCTCAGGATTCCAAATATTCCAGGAATCATTTTAAATTGTACAAATACTACTCCAAATCTATATTCATTTATCTCACTGGAAAACAGGATGAAAAAAAAGCAGCCTAATCTTTCTGAAATCCTGGTTAACAGTAATAGAAGCAACAAAAGAATTTACAGAAGGTATATGATGTATCAGACTCTCAAATTCAGCATGCAATCGAGGCAAGTATATGAATTGAGCACGGACTGAGATCTGTAAAAAGTTTGCAAATCCTCCAGGAAGCTTTTTCCTGAACCTGGTCCAAGGGTTGGAGTCTCAGCAAAATACAAAGAAAATGAGTTATGCCAAGCTTTGTCCCCCGGTTAGAAGCATTCCCCATAGCTCTATCATTGAAAATTGGGTCTTTGTCTTCAAATGTGGGCCTCCAAAGTCTAGGTTGTTGGTGCAGAACCACTGAAATTATTGCAAACCACATCTCATGGGCTCTGAAAATGATTTCTCAGTAATGGCAAACTAATTATGTGATTACTAGACTCTCTTCATGTGCCATTAGTCATAGGAAGCTGGAAACTATGCCTGTTTTCAAGGCGAATTGCTCATTTTCAATTGTGCCTCAAAATGTGGATTCTCATCTGTAGGTCCAAACTGAAAACTCCAAGCCAAATTTGCAATTAGAACTTCTAAACCGCCATCCTTCACCCGGCCCGAGCAGAGCTGGGATGACTGGCTGAACCTTCTACACGGGAGACCCGGGGGAGAGAGGGGTGACACTGGAGTCTTCTGCATATTTTCTTCCTTGCCTTCAAACGCTTTAGGGGAATTTAAATCACAGCCACTTTTATTCCCATAGCTCAGAAAACACAGAGTGGCTATTTTTCCCCCTGACAAATCCATAGTACGCCAAGCTTTTGGCTCCACTTATTTGATAATGACAACCGGCCTCATTTTTTAAGTCCAGAAGCACAAACCTCTCCTCCCAAGGCTTCTACTGCCCCAGGGAATCAGACGAGCGACAGCAAAGTCACAAACAGGGACAGCGAACGTTTATTTGCAGCAGACGGGAGGAAACCCACCCACGCGTGCTGTAAAGAACAGAAATAGGGCCACCGCCCCCACCCAAAAGGAAGAGGGAATAAAATTATGACTGCGTGAGCAGCAGGGGAGGCATGGTGGGCTCCAAGACTTGCTTGATCAAGAACTCCTCAGGGCACAAACCGCATCTCATTCATTTTTGTAACCGCAGTGCTTGGCACACAGTAGGAATGCAATGAATGTTTGGTAAATTCAATTGAAATGAGAAGAAACAGATTGACCAATGTAGCTTGTAGTGTCTCTAAACACAATTAGTTCTTGAGGTTCTCAAAATCATCTGAGAGTTGCTCGCAGGCTCAGTCGTAATTTTCAGCTAATGACAGCTCCTAAGACCAGATATGAATTTTATTAAGAGTCAGCATGCCAGCAGCTAGCATACGAGCAAAGATGTTAAAAAAGATCTGTGCATCACCAGTTCAGGGCACAGGACAGGATATAGGTTAATTACGCATGATCAAGCTTTGCAATATGGAATTTGTCTCAGTCTGACAATAAGCAGCATTGTGCGAGAGCATGTGCAGCCAGGACCTGAGCCACCCACTGCTGGGATGCTCAGCTGGGGCCAGTCTGGGCTCTCCAGGCACACACTGGACTGTGTGGCACAGAGAGCCTGTGCGTATCAGGCCCATGAGCCATGTCCGCCAAATGGAAACAAATGGCTCAGGCAGGGCTTGGTCCCCTTGAGACAACTCCGTGAGGCAGCCTCATTTCTATAGTGACGTTCGCTGTTTTCAGTCCCAAAGAACACTCAAGTTCAATCTTGTTTCAACACCAAACCTTTGATTCAGGTGCAGCCTCAGCAAAGCTGATAACAATTACACCCTTTCTCTGACCTTGTCCCAACTTTCCTGTCAACTAGTATGGTATGAAAATATATATATGCAGAATGGTAACCTAATCCCAACTCCAACTCCAGGGTGGCAGCTAAGTTGCTCTATTGTGTCTCGAGGAATGCTTTCTGCTACCACTTTAACATAGTCAAAAGCCAGGGTGTGACACGGAGGTCCAAGAGACAAGACCGAAAATTACATCTTCTTTTCATAAGCTGAAGAAGAGCTCTATACCAATAAACCTCCTGGCCTTCCATTGTTCCCTGTCTAAGTATCAGGAAGTTTTGGTAGCTGGGACAATGTGAAACCCTACAGACAAAATAATTACTTGAATCAGTACAAGTTACACTGGCTGTGTTGATTTAAGATGCTCTATTAGCTACTGTATGGAGTCAGGACTTGATTTCTTTTTGTGGTATTTGCTTTCTTCCCAAGTGAACAAACGAAGTAAGTGCAAGACCGGAAACTAGAAAGTACATAAACCAGCTAGGTGGGATTTTATGAACTGAACCTTAAGCTTTATGGAAAGCTAGACTTTGGGGAGCAAAAAAAAATGATGACGGGAGGCTCACACGCCATGCTTTCATCTCTGGGACAATAGGTGATTAAACACAGTCTTTACAGCGTCTTAGGTTAGGTTCTATGCATGAGATGCCATGGGAGACATTGTTTAATTTTCTATGTGTCTAAACGCTATTTGCTGAAGATGAATTGCCTCTGCGATAAGAAAAAGTTTGAATTTATGCTATATTAACTGCTGGAAAAAGGACCTCTGATAAAAGCTGTGTGGTTCAGGTGAAAGATCATTCCAGATGGGTCTGGATTCAAATCTTAGCTCTGCTACCTATAACCTTTGAAATTAGAAAATTTCTTTACTTTTCAGAACTGCAATACCCTCCTACTACTTTCCGTAGGTATGACAATGATGAAAACAATAAGTGCCCAATACATGCCCGCTGCTGAACACATGGCAGCACTTGCTATTATATAAACCAAAGAAGCCTCTTCATCTCACTACTGTCGTGAAGGTAACGCCAAGTCATTCTGTCACAATGCCTTTGGAAAATGCAAGCTAATTCTACACAATTTTTTTATTTTTATTTTATTTTATTTTATTTGACAGGCAAAATTAGACAGTGAGAGAGAGAGACAGAGATAATAGTCTTCCTTCCATTGGTTCACCCCCCAAATGGCTGATCCGAAGCCAGGAGCCAGGTGCTTCTCCTGGTCTCCCATGGGGTGCAGGGCCCAAGCACTTGGGCCATCCTCCACTGCCCTCCCGGGCCACAGCAGAGAGCTCGACTGGAAGAGGAGCAGCCGGGACAGAATCCGGTGCTCCAACTGGAACTAGAACCCGGAGTGCCAGCGCCACAGGCAGAGGATTAACCTAGTGAGCCACAGCACCGGCCACAATTTTTTTTTTAATTTTTAAAAATTTATGTATTCAAGCCGGCGCCGCGGCTCACTAGGCTAATCCTCCGCCTTGTGGCGCCGGCACACCGGGTTCTAGTCCCGGTCGGGGCGCCGGATTCTGTCCTGGTTGCCCCTCTTCCAGGCCAGCCCTCTGCTGTGGCCAGGGAGTGCAGTGGAGGATGGCCCAGGTGCTTGGGCCCTGCACCCCATGGGAGACCAGGAAAAGCACCTGGCTCCTGGCTCCTGCCATTGGATCAGCGCGGTGCGCCGGCCGCAGCGCGCCGGCCGCGGCGGCCATTGGAGGGTGAACCAACGGCAAAGGAAGACCTTTCTCTCTGTCTCTCTCTCACTGTCCACTCTGCCTGTCAAAAAAAAAAAAAAATTTATGTATTCATTTATTTTAGCTGAAAGGCAGAGACAGAGACAGACCAACAGAGAAAAATCTTTCATCTGCTGGTTCACTCTCCCAAAAGACTGCAACAGCCAGGACTGGATCAGGCTAAATCCAAGGGATCTCCAGTCAGGTCTCCCACATGGATGGCAGGGACTCAAGTTGTTGAGCCAACCCCTGCTGCCTTCAAGGGCGTGCAATAGCAGGAAGCTGGATCCAGGACTCCAACCCAAGTACTCCGATATGGGATGCAGGCATCTTACCACTGAACCAAAAGTCTACATCACAAATATTTTTAAAATGCTAATTTAAGGGGCTGGCACCATAGCATAGTGGGTGGAGCAGCCGCCTACAGTGCCAGCATCCCATATGGGCTCCAGTTCGAGTCCTGGCTGCTCCACTTCTGGTCCAGCTCTCTGCTATGGCCCAGGAAGGCAGTAGAAGATGGCCCAAGTCCTTGGGGCCCTGCACCTGTGTGGGAGACCCAGAAGAGGTTCTTGGCTCCTAACTTTGGATCAGCCCAGCTCTGTTCGTTGTGGCCATCTGGGGAGTAGACCAGCGGATGGAAGAGCTCTCTCCCTCTCTCTGCCTCTGCCTCTCTGTGGTTCTGCCTTTCAAATAAATAAACCTTTTTTAAAAAATGGTAATTTAAAATCTCAGTAACTGATAGGGAAGGTCTTTTTTTAACACTGCATAATTTGGTGAAAACTACCAGGACGGAGAGAGAGGCAGCTACACCAATCCTGAAAAGCATGACTAGCTTAGGTGTCTCCTCATACCTCAGTCTCCCCATCAGTCAAACTGAGATAGCAACGCCACCCCAGCCCACCTCGTGGAGTGACTGAGGGGATCAAATGAGAACAGCACATGAAAGAGCTTGGAGGAGTTAAAAGATCTATATGCACAGATGATGACTTCTATTATAATTCCATAGCTTGAGATCATACATATTAATATGTACTCAGGGTTGAGGCATGCTTTTGAAGCATTTCCTAACTGATGCCTCAAAAACAAAGCATCAAAGACCTCAATTGGTATAAAAAGATAAGTTCCTAAAAATCAGCACAAGAAATATAACCCCTCCTTCTATATATGCTATTATAGAGTCCAGAGAACGCAGTACTTACTGGTTCTGTGTATATCACAGAAATTTTGCAAAAAAATCATCCTATCTGCAAAGTCAGAGAGACAAGCAGGTATCATATGCAACAAGTAACAATTCACTGACTTTTCTAGAATCTTAACTAATAAAATCATCATTTAATCATAGTGCACAGACTCCTTGTTTATTTACTTATTTCTTATGAAGGAGTGAATCAGAAATGTAAGGTCCTGGCAGACAGGGATTCTGAGACATGCCTTCACATATGGCTGGTGAATAATTGATTTAACATAATCATTTCAAATGGCACACATTCATTGCTGGTGTCAGGTTCATTGTTACTTGCCTTTGGAAAGCAATATGGCAAAACCTATTAAGAGCCATAAAAACGCCCATATATTTTCATCCAGTCATTACACCCTGGGAATTTATTCTAAGGAAATAATTCAAGCACAACGATGTTCATATATAAAAGTGAAATCACTTAAATGTTCAACCATAGCTATAAAACACATAAACAGTAATTATGAAGATAATGCAGCAATCCAGAGCCATATTAATAATAAAATGTTAAGCTGCAAAAGCACAGTATAAAACAGAATTCTGAAGACTTCAAGCCTGCAAAAAATTTGGCATATAAATACTGACCAGAAATACTATACAAAAATAGAAACAGGAAGGTATTGGGGTGGACACTTGGCAGTTAATCACCACTTGGGATGCCTGCATTCCTTATTAGAGTGCCTGATTTGAGTCCTGATTACTCTGCTGTTGATCCAGCTTCCTGCTAATGCGAACCCTGGGAGGCAACAGGTGATGGCTCAAGTTCTTGGGTTCCTGTCACCCACATGGAGGACACATAGTGAGTTCTAGGCTTCTGGCTTCAGCTTGGCCTAGCCCCAGCTGTTATGGGCATTTGGGGGATAAGTCAGAGAAAGAAAGATCTCTCTATTTGTCTATGCTTTTCAAATAAATAAACAAACAAAACTGTTTAAACAGAAAAGTTTGTTGAAAAGAACATCATTCTTTGATGTGGCATTTGATAGCATCTTGTATGGTACAAACATTAGTGAAACTACCAATGTAAGCCCTATGAAAAACAGCTCAGTGGTCTACCCACAAAGGTTATGAGTGGGCACAGAGCTATAAGGAGTCATCCCAAGAAAGGTAAAATTGAAAACACAAATTCCAGAATGCATTTTACCCTCCAGATCGCAGGGACCCAGGAGGCCCTGACAAAAACAGTCACACCGTCAGTAAATGCAGCTGCACGCGGCAGGTGCTACTGGGGACCAGCCACGTTTTCCTGAAGCTTCTAAAAAGCAAACACCACTCAAGTTTGCTTGGTATGTTCAGCCTCCTGCTCTCCTCAGGACCCCGTGGCCATCCCTGATGCGAGGGGCCCCTTGTAGAAAAAGAGGGCTGAAGGAAGGAGGAAAGAAGGAAGTGAGAAGCGGGGAAGGGGTGAAGAGAGGAGGGGAAATACTTCAGAGAAATGAAAAACACCTAAGACTTAGTTTTGTGGACCAAGGTCTGGCAAAATATTAGCACACTGATTTACAAAACATTAAATGTAAAACGCACAGTAGATGATAGCAGTTTAATAGTAGATGAGAGTTTGTCTTTATCTGGGCTAATGAAAGTAAGTATGATACACCATAACAGCATAAAAAGGAAAGAAGGGGCCGGCGCCTCGGCTCACTAGGCTAATCCTCCGCCTTGCGGCACCGGCACACCGGGTTCTAGTCCCGGTCGGGCCCCGGATTCTGTCCCGGTTGCCCCTCTTCCAGGCCAGCTCTCTGCTGTGGCCAGGGAGTGCAGTGGAGGATGGCCCAAGTGCTTGGGCCCTGCACCCCATGGGAGACCAGGAGAAGCACTTGGCTCCTGCCTTCAGATCAGCGAGGTGCGCTGGCCGCAGCGCGCCAGCCGCGGCAGCCATTGGAGGGTGAACCAACAGCAAAGGAAGACCTTTCTCTCTGACTCTCTCATTGTCCACTCTGCCTGTTAAAAAAAAAAGAAAGAAAGAAAGAAAGAAAGAAAGAAAGAAAGAAAGAAAGAAAGAAAGAGAAAAAAAGAAAGAAGGAATGATAGAATCGCAATGTCACCACTTTTCAGCCATTAATGAACGAATGGATCCAGACAGATTGTCAGCAACTGCTAACATCACCAAGAGGGACAGCGTTACTAAGTGCCCCAGACAGAAGAAGCAAGTGCCAGCTAGGAAATAATCTGGCCAAAAGAAAAGTTCAATCTAAAACTGGCCAAACTTCTAACTCCAAATAATAGTTTGTAGGAAAGGCAGACACAAGATATGTTATATGAGATATATGTTGAGGACACCCCAGAAATGCAATCCACAAAATCCAGACCATGGAAACACTGCAGGCCAGATGATCTGATATCCTTCTTTTTAATGATTTCTTATTTACTTGAAAGGCAGAGTGACAGAGACAGAAAGCGATCTTGCATCTGCTGGTTCACTCCCCAAATACCTGCAACAGCTAGGCTTGTGCCAGGCCAAAACCATGACTCCCATCCAGGTCTCCCATGAGTGTGGCAGGAGCCCAAGTACAAGGGCCATCATCAGCCCCCTTCCCAGGTACATTAGCAGGGAGTTGTTTATCCAATTTCCTCAAAAAATAAATCTCATTGTATCAAGAGGGAGCACAGTGAGAAAGAGAAAACAACCAGACAGGGAGGGAGGAACAGGAGGAGCGAACAGGGGAAGAAGTAGGGGAGAGGAGGGAGCAAGAGATTTGTGTAATGATTGAAAGAAACTTACAAGATCTATGCCCAAAAAATCACAATGTGTGGACCCCATTTGGACACTGGTACAAATAATATGTAAACAACAGAACATTTGTAAAATAATTCAAAATGTAAACTTTATTAAGTATTTGATGATATTACAGAATTAATAATTTTTAGGTATGATAACAGTACTGTGGGTTTTTTTAATGTATAACAATTTACTCTCTTCATAAACACAACTTTAGGAATATAGTGATTCTTCCCACCCTACCTGCCCTCCCGCCCACTCTCCCAACACCTTCTTCCTCCCTCTCCTATTCCCATTCTTATTTCTTACTAAGATCTATTTTCAAATAACTTTATACACAGAAGATTAACTCTATACTAAGAAAAGAGTTCAACAAATTGTATGAAAAAAAAAAAAAACTGTTCCTCAACAGTTGAGACAAGGGCTTTTCAAAGAAGAGAGGAGGGGAAATACTTGCATCTCAAAGTGTTAATTTCACTTCTATAGGTTACCTTTTAGCTGCTGTATGAGTTATTATAGATCAGGGAGAACATATGGTATTTGTCCTTTTGGGACTGGCTTCTTTCACTAAGTATGATGTTGTCCAGTTTCATCCTTTTTTTGCAAATGATAGGATTTCACTCTTTTTCCTGCTGTGTAGTATTTCAGGGTGTATATATGCCATAATTTCTTTATCCAGTCTTCAGTTGACAAACATTTGAGTTGATTCCATATCTTAGCTATTGTGAACCAGGCTGCAATAATCATGGGGGTACAGATAGCTCTTTCATATGCTAATTTCATTTCCCTTGGGTAAATTTTTAGGAGTGGGATGACTGGGTCATACGGTACGTCTATATTCAGATTTCTGAGGTATCTCAATTCTGTCTTCCACAGTGGCTTTACCAGTTTATATTCCTCTTGTGGGGTTTTGAAAAACCCTTTCTTCAGAGATAGATGCTTAAATACTTATGGAAGAAATTATATAAAGCCCTAGAATAGCATTTGCTTCAGCATAGCATGGAGGGGACAGGGGATTTACATGAAATAAGTGTGTTTGTGACTTGAGGCTGTGTGGCAGTGTGTACACTGGGAATATTTGTGCCATTCTGATTTAATTTGTTTAAAATCTTCTTAATAGGGGTGGGTGCTATGATATGGGTGGTGAAGTTGCCACATGGGATGCAAATGAGAGCCTGGGACAGAGTCCCGCCCCTCCTGCTAATCCAGTTTCCTGCTAATGTGCGTCCTGGGAGGCACCAGACAATGACTCAGGTACTTGGGTCCATGCCACCCATGTGAGGGGCCCAGACTGAGTTCCTGGCTCCTGGCTTCTGCTTGGCCCAGGTGCAGCTATTGTAGGCATTTGGAGAGTGAACCAGCTAATAAAAGACAACTCTCTCTCCTCTCGCTGCTCTGCTTTTCAAATAAATAAAAATAAGTAGATAAAGTTTAAAATCCTCCTTAAAAAAGGGATTAAAATTGAATAATAACATCAGGGCAGGCAGTTGGTGTAGCAGTTAAGACGCTGTTTGGGATGTCTACATCCACACAAGAATGCCTGGGTCGAGTCCCAGCTCCATTTCTGATTTCAGCTTCCTGTTAATGCTCACTCTTGGAAACAGCAAATAATGAACCAAGTATTTGGATCCCTACCAACCACTTGGGAGATCTGGATTGAGTTCCAGAATCCTGGCTTTGGCCTGGTCCAGCCCAAACATTTGTGGACCAGTGAATGGGAACACTCTGTGTGTGTGTGTGTGTGTGCCTTTCAAATAAAATAAATATAAATTTAACAAATAGTATCAATAAATGTTTGTTTCCTTCTCTCCCTTCTTTTTTTTTTTAAGGATTTATTTATTTATTTGAAAGTCAGAGTTACACAGAGAGAGAGAGAGTCTTCCATCCAATGGTTCACTCCCCAGTTGGCTGCTACGGCCAGAGCTGCATGGATCCAAAGCCAGGAGCCAGGAACTTCTTCCGGGTCTCCCACATGGGTGCAGGGGCCCAAGGATTTGGGCCATCTTCTACTGCTTTCCCAGGCCATAGCAGGGAGCTGGATTGGAAGTAGAGCAGCCAGGATTTGAACCGGCGCCCAAATGGGATGCTGGCGCTTCAGGCTAGGGCGTCAACCCGCTGCGCCACAGCACCGGCCCCTCCTTCTCTCCCTTCTATAGTAAAGTAAAAGTTCGATATATTAGCCTGTGTTAAAAGAGAAAAACTAGAGCTATAGAACTTTTTGAAAACGAGCAAAAATAATCTTTCCTAGGCCAACAAGGAAAGAGTAATAAATGAAATCACCTGTTGCTTTTTCTTAATTTTAAATGTTTCTCTTTGTTTAAAAGATTTTTTATCAAACCATCACACAGTATCCAATAAATGTGGACAATCATTTTAATAAGAACTT
This sequence comes from Oryctolagus cuniculus, assembly GCF_964237555.1. Classification (NCBI taxonomy): domain Eukaryota; kingdom Metazoa; phylum Chordata; class Mammalia; order Lagomorpha; family Leporidae; genus Oryctolagus; species Oryctolagus cuniculus. Next base: position 97,710,067 of record NC_091435.1, read on the forward strand.
CTTTAAAAGCAGAAAGAACCAGAATGGATAGATGAAAGAAGGAAGGTAGGGTAATGTCAGCCTAAGAAGGGAATCACATGGATTAACTGGATTTTAGTGGACTAGAGGCTGGTGTTGTGGCACAGTGTGTTAAACCATCACCTGCAATGCCAGCAACTGTGTGGGCACTGCTTTGATTCCCTGTTGCTCTACTTCTCAGCCACCTCTCTGCTAATGGGCCTGGGAAAGCAGCAGAAGATGGTCCAAGTGCTTGAGCCCCTGTCACCCATGTAAGAGACCCAGATGGAGTTCCTGACTCCATCTGGGCTTTGGACTGGCCTAGCCCTAGCTGTTGTAGCCATTTGGAGAGTCAACCAGCAGATGGAAGAGATCTCTCTCTCTCTCTCTCTCTCTCCACCAATCCCCAGACCCTGTGAAACTCTGTCTTTAAAATAAATAAATAAATAAATATTTTTAAAAGAATAGAAAATAGGGCCAGGTGTGGTCGGCTAAGCCTCTTCTTGTAGCGCCAGCATACCGTATGGGCTCCAGTTCATGTCCTGGTTGCTCCTCTTCCAGTCCAGCTCTCTGCTATGTCCTGGGAAAGCGATGGAAGATGGCCCAAGCTCTTGGGCCCCTGTACCTTTGTGAGAGATGCAGAAGAAGCTCCTGGCTGCTGGCTTCAGATTGGCCCAGCTCCAGCCTTTGCAGCCATTTGGAGAGTGAATCAGCAGATGGAAGACCTTTCTCTCTGTCTCTTGCTCTCTCTGTCTGTAACTCTCACAAATAAATAAATAAAATATTTTAAAAAATAGCACAAGGAGATTTCATTGGTTTCCAAAAAAAAAAAAAAAACTAACAAAAAATGGAGAACAATTAAGTAAGGCCGTGGGAATTGGGGCTCTAGTGAAATCATGATAATGATGATTGACTAAACACAGCTTTTTAGTCAGATAGATCTGGGTTCTTAAGCATTACACATTGCTAGGTCTAATGACTCAAGTTCACTGAGCCTCATTTTCTACATCTGGAAAAGAAAAGGTGCTGGTGCTTCCCTTACAGAGCTCACGTGGAGATGAGACGCAGGTACGTGAATAGCCGGCCCCAGTGAGCCCTGAGTAAACAGCCGCCTGCCTCTTGGTCCGGTCAGGCCAAAGGCTGACTTCTTCAGAAAATGAGAGGAGCAGAGACATCAGGTGAACAACCCTTAGCTGTGAACACCAGCAACACCTGCATTCATGCTTCTGGGGCTGGTCCAAGACATGGCCATCAGTCCCCACGTCCTGAACCCTAGCTGTGCATTTGTCCACTGCAAGTGCGCAGGGGGAGAAATTGGCAAAGGTCATGCCTGAGCAAATCTAGAACACCTCTACACACTGAAATGGACTACCACGTGGCCGACACCGCCTCCCCTATTGTAGGCTAGAGGCTCCGTATCAGCAGAACCCGCACCAGCGAGCAACCTTTGTGGCAATACTTCACTTCCAGGACGCAGCCGCTGCACTGGAGCTTCCGGAGCCTCAGCCCTTTCTCCTGCCTGCACCCTGTCAGTGTTTCCATTCACCGCCACGCGGGCTGGGGGCAGGAAGTGAGCACCGATGCCGATTCCACACTTTCAGTCCCGAAGCCCATGGCCTTCTGAAGGGCACTCTGGGTGCTCGCCATCATTCGATTCTTCCACAGCCATGCCACGAGTCGTGTTCTTCTAGTTAAATTAGTGCCACGTGCCAAGGGCAAAAGTCAGAAACTCCAAGGGCACTACATAATGCTATTATGGTTGTTATTATTCCCAAAGCAGCATCACTATTTGCATTTTAAAGTTCAGATAAACCGAAAGAACATTGAATTACCTACCATTCCACTGCCCATCAACATTCGAGAACATATTTTCCAGTCTCTCTGTACCTATCTTTTACTCTTCTTTTCTCTCATTCTCAAAGATGGAATAATATGGTACCACAGTTTTTCAGCACATAACAATCTATCATGAAACTTTCCCATTATCTTCTTCTGCACACTTTTCAATGACTCTGTGCTATGCCATCACCCGGACATATAATTTACTTAACAATCCCCTATATTGGATACAAAGATGCTTCCAGTCTTTTATTTTAAAATCTGATGTCCTTTATGTAAGATTTCTTTATTTATTTTGAAAGTCAGACTTACACAGAGAGAGAGAGAGACTCAGAAAGAGAGAGAGAGAAATCTTCCATCCATTGGTTCACTCCCCAGATGGCCACAACAGCCAGAGCAGACCAAGCCAAAGCCAGGAGCCAGGAGCTTCAGGTCTCCCACATGTGTGACAGGAGCCCAAACACTTGGGTCATCCACTGCTGCTTTCCCAGGCCTTTAGCAGGGAGCTGGATCGGAAGTGGAGCAGCAATGACACTAACCAGTGACTAAGCCACAATGCCGGCCCCAACATCTGATTTCTTAAAGTAAATAAAAAGTGTAAGTGAGAGTATTGGAAATTTCTGCTTCAAGAGTTCCAAAGCTAAGGCTGTGACCCAAATAGACTAGATGCAACCAAGAAAGCTAGGTCTAAAGTTCAAAAACGCCTTTGAACTCCAGCGATTCTATTCATGTGCCTCAGAAGGCCTGCACCTGTGCAGCCACCACCCAGCCCCTCTGGAATCCCCAAGGTGACTGATGGCACACAATGGGGCAGGAAGCTTTGTTTCTGCAGAGTCCTGTGGGAACAATCACCGTGAGGTTCAAGCAACGTCATGTTTGCGAAGCCTGACTCAGAACCTCCACCACCCATGGAATGAAAAGCACTCTTACTCCAGCTTTGTTTCACATTTGCCACATAAATAAAAGGAGTGTGGAGGAGGGGAAGAGAAACCAGCCCTCTTGGGGCATCTTTTCATTTCCACTTGGGTGACAGATGCTACTTCTCTTTCAGCTGCTGGGTCTCTCAGCGCCAACTCCCATCAGTCGTGAGAGCTGCTTTAACTCTCACGCAACCCCAGACATCCAAGGCTTATGGTTTTGTCCCAAAGGAAATGCCTCTCAAAGGCAGCAAACCAGGAAGCCACCGTGGAACTAAGGCTCAACCTGGTGGGGAGCTGGTAGTGCCGAGTGCAGGCTTCCTGCAGTGCTGATTTCTCCATAGAGATGATGGGAAGCACACAGTGGGCAGCAAGGATTCATTTTAAGGAAGAAACACAACACACACACACACACACACACACACGAGCTCTTCAGAAAGTTTGTGGGGGGTGAGCATTTAGCTCAGCATTAAATCGCCTCTTGGGGTTCTCACATCCAGTATCAGAGTACCTGGCTCAATTCCTGGCTGCTCTGCTTCGGATCCAGCTTCCTGCGAATGTGCACTCTTAGAGGCAATAGATAATAACTTGAATACTTGAGTCATTGTCATCCACGTGGGAAACCCAGACTATTCCAGGCCCCTGGCTTCAGTCTGATGCAGCCCTGGCTGTTGCAGGCATTTGAGGATTGAACCAGTAGATGCAATAGTTCTTTCTGGCTGTCTGTATCTCTGTGTGTCTTTCTGCCTTACAGATAAAATAAAAATAAAGAAATAATTTTTAAGGTTTCCAGAAATAATAATATAATCTTTCAATTCAATTTTTCCATGAACTTTTTGAAGTTGTCCTTCCCTTTGAATAAATATATATTAATAATTTGGGAAAATGAGATCTGAAAAAAATAGCTAATGTTTCAAGGGTTAAAAAGAAGTGAGAGGCCGGCACTGTGGCATAGCGGGTGAAGCCACCACCTGCAGTGCCGGCATCCCATATGGTCACCGGTTTGATCCTGGCTACTCCACTTTTGATCCAGCTCTCTTCTGTGGCCTAGAAAAGCAGTAGAAGATGGCCCAAGTCCTTGGGCCCCTGCACCTGCGTGGGAGACCTGAAAGAAGCTCCTGGCTCCTGGCTTCAGATTGGCGCAGTTCTGGCTGTTGTGACCAATTGGGGCATGAACCAGAGAATGGAAGACCTCTCTCTCTCTCTCTCTCTCTCGCTCTCACTCTCGCTCTCTCTCTGCCTCTCATCTCTCTATGTAACTCTGACTTTCAAATAAATAATAAATAATTTTTTTAAAAAAAAAAGAAAAAGAAGTGAGAAGCAGAGAGGACAGGGCACTCAAGGACAACTAGAAAGGTGGGGGAGAGAAAGGGAGAACTCTGCTAAGCCTGGATTATCCTACTTCTTTTGAGTGTTTGCAACATATGCTCTTTTTCCCCTCCAAGCAAATTAGTTACTGGAAAAATATCCTGCCTCCCAGCTCCTTGCTGTACTTGATGATACCTGTCAGAAAGATAAGATCTCTCAATGGATTAAAGGGAAAAGGCCAATCCCTCCTCATCCTCTTGCTATGATTTACACCAGTGTAATTGCACCTTCTACTGCTGGGAGAAATTGATGATACCTACAGGAAAAGGCTGCTAGTCCGCAGGAAGCTTCTTGTTTAATTCCCACAGAATACAGACCTGCAACCTTACATCTGGACCGATCACATATATCGGCTTTGGTAGATAGGTGTGGTGCACAAACGTGCAGATGTTTTTACTCCTTGAACAAAAACCTCAAGAAGGACTTGGGTTCATACTAAAGAGAAAGGGAAACCAAAGGATTACTGTGAATTCTGGTAATGTTCTAATTATGAATGAGCACGTGTGCACTTGTACACCCTGGGAAGGGGCTGTTCTTTAACTCCACAAATATTTCTGCATACCTCTTTTCCTTATACAAGATTGCTTACCAAATAGATCACAAACCTGAAGTTGCACTTTATTTTTTAGGTTATTTATTTATTCATTCATTCATTTGAAAGGTAGAATTTCAGAGACAGAGGGAGAGGCAGAGAGAAAAGTCTTCCATCCACTGATTCAGTCCCCAAATGGCTGCAATGGCCAGCGCTGGGCTGATCCAAAGCCAGGAGCCAGGAACTTCCTCCAGGTCTCCCATGTGAGTGGCAGGGCCCAAGGCCTTGGGCCACCTTTAGCTGTTTCCTAGGTGCATTAGCCAGGAGCTGGATCAGAAGTGGAGCAGCAGGGACTCGAACTGGTGTCCATATGGACTGCCAGTGCTGCAGCTGTCCTCTAAATCATATTGAATTTGAGCTTTAAGTGAGCATCACCATCTATTTGAGGTTTTTCTTCTTTGTACCATGCCCACTTTTCTATCATGTAGCTTAGGACACTGTTTTTATGTGTGTATAACTTACACATATATAGTCACTTACACAAGTATGTTCATGTGTACCACACAAATTCATGTGTGTATCCATATAAAAAAGTATATTTGTTTGTCTTTGCCCTCCATTGAAAGAGTGAGCAAGCTTTAATTATCAGCTGGTTCTTCCCAGTTTCAACATTATTCTCATATGCTGTATCAATTTTAAAACACAGGCTCATGCTGCTTACTGCCTGGCAAGAATTGAGTACAAAACAAAAAACTGTAAATGCAATTAATACTAACTCAGCTGCCTCCCTTCTCTCAGAAATGGTCCAATTTTATCCTGTAGGAATGATCCTTGGAATCTAATTTCACAGCCTATCAAATTCGGTTAGAGGACTGATCTGATATGATTTGTAACTACCTAAGCTAATTTAAATTACCAGTTCTGTTTTCTTATCCAGATTTCCTCCATGGCATCGTTTGACAGACTCTGTGGACTTTAAAAAAAAAAAATTCTTAAGTCTGGGCCTTAGACTTGGAAAACATTTCAAAAGTCATTTCCAAATCTATGCCAACTACAAATGCGTCGTTGGGCCATTCTCAGCTGTCACCCACAGTCCCTCGCCATCAAATAACCTCTGATCCATGTGCTATCTAGATTGGAAATTGCAAACTGTCTGAGTTAAGGGAAAAGCACAGCACTCGGGAACTCCCAGGCTGTCTGTGATTTGGTTTCAGTGATGTTTCGAACTAAGAGTCATCTTGTTCAACCACCTTATTTACATGGGAGGAAACAGACCCAAAAGAGTCCCACAATACATCCAAGTTCACAGTTACAAAGTGCTGAAACTGGGGCTGTGGCCTGTTTCGCACTTGGAGCCTCCTTCCAGAAGGTTACTTCACTTTTTTTTTTTTTTTTTTTTTTTTTTTTTTTGACAGGCAGAGTGGACAGTGAGAGAGCGAGACAGAGAGAAAGGTCTTCCTTTGCCGTTGGTTCACCCTCCAATGGCTGCCGTGCTGTGGCCGGCGCGCCGCGCTGATCCGAAGGCAGGAGCCAGGTACTTATCCTGGTCTCCCATGTGGGTGCAGGGCCCAAGCACTTGGGCCATCCTCCACTGCACTCCCTGGCCACAGCAGAGCTGGCCTGGAAGAGGGGCAACAGGGACTAGAATCCGGTGTGCCGGAGAATTAGCCTAGTGAGCCGCAGCGCAGGCCTTTACTTCACTTTTAGCAGGAATTCCCCCAAAGCTTTCAGAGCCTCCTTATGAAAGATAAGAGGGGCAGACGTCATCTTCCAAAGATGGCTGCCACGCTACCTCTGTTCCACATGCTCCCGACAGCTTGTTGATAGTCCTCCCGCCGTGAGGTGGACTCTATATTGTAGTCCCTTAAATCCGGGCTTTTGTCCCCTCTGACGTCTTCTGACACTGATCACAGAAGGCAATGCAAGTCTCTGTTTCCCTGGATTCTTTGGAAACACGTGCCCTTGGGACCTTGCCACCAGGCTGGGAGGTAAATCCAAGCAGCCTGCGAGGCCATGTGGAGACGCTCCGGGCACAGAGCCGCCCGCATCCACAGCACGCATGTGACGGAACGAGTCCACACTAGCCCACTACGGTCAAGTCCTCCCGTCTCGGGATTCATCGAGTCCAGGCTGCTGTCACAGCTTTTGCTGTTCATGGGTCATAGGGAAAGGGACCAGGAAGAGGACAGGCTGGGATAAACATAGTCAACAACCCCTCTCTCCTCTCTTTCCTCACCTAGCCCTGCACTGCTGAGTGAAGCCTCAACAGAAGCACTTGGTTGCTTTGTTTTTCCTATCTCTAACCATTTGTTAGTGCTTTTTCTTCCACACCTCACCTCTTCTCTCCTTCAAGAGTCGATGAAATGACTGTTGCTTCCAAGAACCTGCTCTGAGTCCATCAGCTAGAATACCACTGTGTGCACAAGTTAAGACTGTGTCAGATACAGGTCAAAGACCATGCCTTGGATGGTGCACGTTTGCCACACTAGACACTCAGTGGGTTTGTTACTTTAGATCACGCCCTCGTCAGTTCTACAGATCTTAGAGTGGCGTTCTTGGGCTCCCTTTAGTGCATTGTTGAGGCAGTGGTCAACTTAGAACTCCATGTCTAGGGTAAGCATTTGTCACAACAGTGAAGCTAGCTGCTTGGGATGTCCACATCTCATATTTGAGTAGCTAGGCCTAGCTCTGCCCACCACTCCAGCTTCTAGCTAATATGCACTCTGGGAGATAGTAGGTCATGGTTCAAGTGGCTATGTCCCTGCCACCAATGCGAGAGACCTGGCTTTGTCCTGGCCCAGTCCTTGCTTTTGTAGGCATTTGGGTAGTGAACCATAGGATGGAAGATCAATTTCTCTCTCCTTCTCTGACTTTCAAATAAAATTAAAGTAAATAAAATTTTGAAAAGTTTTTTATTGTGTTAAAAATCCTCTTTTTTTTTTGGCTCTTGGTCGTTTTTTGTATTTATTTATTTATTTTTATCTTACATGAAAAGCAGAGGAAGAGAGAAAGAGAAATCTTCCATCTCCTGGTTCCCTCCTCAAACACCTGCAATTGCCAGGACTTGGCCAGGCCAAAGCCAACAGCCAGGATCTCCATGTGAGTCTCCCACAGGACTGGCAGGGGCCCAAGCTCTTGGCCCATCATCTGCTGCCTCCCAGGATGCCTTAGCAAGAAGCTGGATGGGAAGCAGAGAAGCCAGGATTTGAACCCGTGCTCCTATATGGGATGCAGCCATCCCAAGCAGTGGCTTCGCCCACTGTACCACAACGCCTGTCCCTGAAAACGTTTTTAGAAACCCACATCTTTTTTTCTGTGAATGGTTCTCCAACCAAGCATTCTCTAACATAGATTTCTGCCTCTGACTCAAGTCAAAATTCAGAAACTTCTGTGACAGCAGGGATGTGCTTATTAATACCTTTTAATGTGTACCGAAAGGACATGCTGGATACCTGAATGTTGTAGGTGCTCCAGAAACCTTTATCTTGGGAAATTTTAATTCCAACTGATAATGATTATGTTGGATCCTGAATTAGTCATGCTTTTTTTAGTCATTTCATATTTTATATTCTGCAAGTCTCTCAAATATACTTGCTACAATTTCACACAAATCATTTCTTTAAGTGCTGAATAGAAGAGTGTCTGAGATAGAATCTTTGATAAAATATTCTTTTATTTCAGAAACATTCACACACCTAACAATACTATCATTTGGCTCAACCTCACTGTCTATCAGTCAAAATCTTATTATAACAGACATTTTTACAGGTCTAATCTCCTTCTTGAATTAATTTATTTATTCATTCATTCACTCACTCATTCATAAACATTTATTAAGCGCTTACGTGTGCCAGGCAGTATGCTAAGCACTAGAAACACAGAAATAAATAGAGTAGCTGACACCAAAAAGCTCATCCCCTGGGGTCGGCGTTGTGGTGTAGTGGGTTCCGCCACCACGTGCAACGCTGGCATCAGAGTGCCCGTTTGAGTCTTTCCAGCTGCTCTGTTTCCAATCCAGCCTTCTACTAATAGACCCGGGAAAGCAGCAGAAGATGGTCCTAGTGCTTGGACCCCCGCCAACCATGTGGGATACCCAGATGGAGTGCCTGGCTCCACACGGGAAATGAAAATGGCACTCCAGGCTCCTGGCTTTGGCCTGGCCCAGCCCTGGGTGCTGCAGCCATTTGAAGAGTAAGACAGGGAATGGAAGACCTCTCTGTCTCTCCCTCTCCCTCTCCTTTACTCTACCTCTCAAATAAATAAATAAATATTTTTAAAAGAATTAAATCCATCATCTATTATGCCAAGAAGTCATGTAATCAAATAATTGTAATATACAAATTTAAATATTGTAAATAAAAAAGATAAATGTTATAAAGTGTAACTTATCTATATAAAAGACAACACATAAAACATGTAATAGAGTGAGTTACATGGGAAGAAAAATCTTTGTTACTTAAGATTAACCCCTAGAATATATAAAGAATTGTAAAGCAACCTACAGCCATACCACCTAAATGCACCAGATCTTGTATGATCTCGGAAGCTAAGCAGGGTCGGGCCTGTTTTGTACTTGGATGGGAGAACCATAAACCAACAGGAAAAAGGCAAATAGCTCAATTTAAAAATTAAAAGTAGGCAGAAGATACATGGAGGTGATTCAGGAAAGAGGAAATAAAAATGGTAAAAATAAAAAAATAAAAATGTTGCTAGGGCTTGTTGGTATCCAAGGAAACTAACTTAGGACAGAGACCTCTTTTTCTTTTTTCACCAGTCAGATTGGCACAAGGCAGGGTACAATGGAAGGAATCAGCCTGCGGATGGTGGAGAAACACGTACTCACATAAACGAGTGCCAACGGTGGGAACATAATGCTGTTCGTTCACTTTCAAAGGCAAGTCAGCAGCATCTATTGAATGCTTCCAGGTGCCCACCCTGGCCTCCACTTTTCTGTTACTTTTCTAGAGAAACACTGGACGAAAAGACATGGCCAAGGAATGCCACTTTGCTCACGTTAGCACAATACTGGAAACAGTTCGAATGCCGTCAGTAGAGAACTAGTTAAGTTATGATATGGCCGTAGCGTGCTGTACAGCAGTGAAGAAGGAATGAACTAGATCTATAATTCAAGGACACAAAGTCCCCAAGGCATTATGCACTTAAAAGGTGGGGCTAGGGGAATATAAGTTGCAGAATGATACTACAGAGAACTATTTCTATGAACAAAATTTTTATAAAGAGCTGTATGCGTCTGTGGGTTTGTATACATGTATGTAATTACGTGGGAAAAAGAAGACTGGGAAGGATATCCACCAAACCAGTGGCAGAGGGTTGAAAGTTACAATTAAGGACCTCTTTCCTTTCCTGTGTTGTTTGGATTTTTTAGGATGTTTTCAAATATTACTGGTGTTCATTTAAGTGAGCTATTTAAATTTAATATGTTTTAAGTAGTTATATTCAGAATAAGTGCTAAAACAGGGAAATGCACAGATACATGTCCAATGGGAAATTAAAAACTGTAACGTTTCCCATCTGCTAAATGTACTTTTATTCTTTTTCCCCTGAGAAATAATATATATTATCTCAAGTTCATAACATAGACACCCAGAAACTCAGACCAAAAAAAACTACTTTGATGGTATATGACAACTCTAGAATGCTGGTTAATTTGCAGAAGTTAGAACCAAAATTATGAAGCACTCATGTTGATTTGTTACTCCTGCCAGTAGCTTCCTCAAGTGTTAGCATTGCAAAGGGGGTTGGAGGGAGGAAAAAATAGTGCCTTGCACAGAATAATAGTTCAACAGTCAGAGACAAGAGCAGAACCTTCTGGAATTGAGTTCTGACCAAACTAAAAGTGAGACGATACTAGGCTATCTCTGCTTCTCAAGAAATCCAGTAGGCTGGCATTGTGGCAAAGCAAGTTAAGCCACTGCCTGTGACACTGGCAACGCTGTGGGCACCAGTTTGAGTCTTGGCTGCTCCGCTTCCCATCCAGCTCCCTGCTAATGCACCTGGGAAAGCAGCGGAGGATGATCCAAGTGCTTATGCTCCTGCACCCAGTTTGGAGACCCAGAAGAAGCTCCTGGCCATTGTGGCCGTCTGGGGAGTGAACCAGTAGGTGGAAGGTGTCTGTCTGTCTATCTATCTATCTATCTATCTACCTATCATCTATCTCTTTCTATCTATCTATCTCTATCTCTCATCCTCTTTTTTCTGTGACTGTGCCTTTCAAATAAATTAATTAATAAAAAAAAAAAAAAAAGAAAGAAAAAGAAGAAATCTGAGAAGCTATGGCTGACCCCCGCCTGCTGGGTTACTTACAGGGCAATGGGGCCTTTAGGACAATCATGACAGCCTGGTCTTCCCACCGAGCAAAGTCACAGCAAAAGGTAGGGCCCTGGGAGCACTCTGAGCCCGACTCTCCAGGCTCCCTCTTGTGCTACACATCAGACGGGACTTCAGCCACCAGGCGGTGCAAATCACGCTGCCTTCGAGGGTGCCCTTTATGCAGCAATTTAACCAACCTGTCTCAAGCTGGAAGAGGATTCAGAGATTTGAATAAATCTCCCGGCATTTTTTCCATGATGAGTTTAAAAGTCCTTATTATTCCCCACTTAGCTCCACAACTAAAAAGTACCCAGAAATGGTTGTGCATATAATATGCAAATTCACACATAAAGCTGCAGCTCCTGGTACCCTCATTTATTCCCAACAGGTGAATCAAGAGTGCACACTGGCAGGATGTGATGCTGAGAAACTTGGCTTTTTTCCCCTCCTTGATTTAACTGAGACCTGTAATGTCATTTGATGCAGTTTTCTGTATTTAATTAATTTAACATTCCAGATTTTTAATTTGCATTTAATTTAACATTTCAGGTTTTTAATTTACCAGATATTGTTTATCAAATATTCATTTCAGAGACTTTCACCGTATATACAGTGCATACCCCTCTTTAATTAGTGCGTCGTAAATTAATTCTTCTATCCTTGCTCCTTCATCAGATATTGGATTAAAGAAGTTGCACTGTTTCAACACAGCACATACACTCATTTATTAAACCAAGAAATTTCCCATGTATGTGCCTTGCTAGTCTGCTCTCAAGCTTAACTTGATAAAAACTGTTGTGGCTAAAACTGGAAATCTGTTATCATTTAACACGTGCTGTCTGGTTTGCCAGTGTGAGTGTTAAGTTTCCCATTCCATCCAATTATTAGACCCAGTGCTGCTCTTTTCTCAATCCTGGACCTATGCAGCAGAATTTCCCTTCCCGTCCTTCTTCCTCGTCATCCACATATCATGCTCTTCCTCCCTGGGCCATTTGTTAGAACGGAGATTACTTTTGTCAAGGCTCCCTGTTAGGTGCAGGTGTTTGGCCTAGCAGTTAAGATGCCTGCATTCCACTTCAGAGTATGTGGGTTCCACTCCTGATCCCAGCAAACCCCAGAAAGCAGCAGTGATCGCCCGGAGTAGTTAGGTTCCTGGACTGAGTTCCTGTCTCCCAGCTCCAGCACCTTAGTCATGGTGGGCAACGGGGGAGTGAATCAGCATATTGAAGATATTCTCTCTCTCTCTCTCTCTGAACCTTTCCTCTGTCACTATGCCTTTTAAATAAATAAACAAACAAATAAATCTTTTTAAAAAGATGCCTAGGAATAAATGTAACCAAGGAAGTGAAAGAACCCTACATTGAAACTCATAATGAACTGATAAAATACATACAAGAAGGACCAAAAAAGTGGAAAGACATTTCATGTTCATGGATTGGAACAATTAGTACTGTCAAAACGTTCATCCATCCAAAACAATATGCAGATTCAGTGCAATCCTTATCAAAGTATCAAGGCATTCTTCACAGAAATAGAAAACGAAATTGTATGGAGGGGCTGGCATTGTGTCATAGTAGGCTAAGCCACTACTCGGGATACCAGCATCCAATATCAAAGTGCCAGCTAGAAGCCTAGTTGCTCCACTTCTGGTCCAGCTCCCTGTTAATGCACCTGGAAAGGCAGTAAAATATGGGTCAACTGCTTGGTTCCCTGCCACCCATGTGGGAGACCCAGATGGAGTTCCTGCCTCCTGGCTTTGGCCTGGACCAGCCCTGGCTATTGCAGCCATTTGGGGAGTGATCCAGCAGACAGATGTTCTCTCTCTCTCTCTCTCTTCCTCTCTGTCACTCTGCCTTTCAAAAAACTAAGTACATTTTTGAAAATTTGTATGGAGTCACAAAAATCAAAACAATATAAAGTAAAAAGAGTAAAGCTAGAGGCATCACAATACCTGACTTCAAAACATACTTCAAATCTATAGAAACCAAAACAACATGGTATGGTCATAAAAACCAGTGCATAGAACAATGGGACAGAATATAGAACCCAGAAATAAATTCACATATTTACAAGCAATTAATTCTCAACAAAGACACCAAGAACATATGTTAGGTAAAAGACAATCATTTCAGTAACTAGTGTGGGGAAACCAGATATCCCTGCAGAAGAAATTGATATGCCCTGCCCCCATCTCTCACCAAATACAAAAATCCACACAAAATCTCTCACCGACTTAAATGTAGGACCTAAAACCACGAGACTCCCCAAAGAAAACAGGGGAAATGTTTCAGGATTTTTGTAAAAATCACAAAGAGATGTCTTCTTACTGTAGCTAGAATGATTATTATGAAAAAAAAATAACAAATATTATCAAAGATGCAGAGAAAGTGAACACTCATACACTATCGACAGAAATGTAAATGAGTACAATCATTGTGGAAAACAGTACAGGGTTCCTCATAAAGCTAGAAATAGAGCCGCCCTATAATCCAGCAATCTCAATACTGGAGATACAAGAATACCAAGAAAAGGAAATCAGTATGTCAACAAGATATCTTGGGGCTGGTGTTGTGGCATAGTGGGTAATGCTGCCACTTTTATGTCGGCATCCCACATGGGTACTGGTTCATGTCTTGGCTGCTCCACATCTAATCCAATTCCCTGCTAATGGCCTGAGAAAAGCAGCAGAAGATGGCCATGTGGGAGACTTGGGTGAATCTTCTGGGTCCTGGCTTTGGCCTGGCATAGCACCGGCCATTGCAGTCATCCGAGGAGTAAAGCAGCAGATGGAAAATGTGTGTCTCTCCCTCTCTTTCTGTAACTCTGACTTTCAAATGAATAAATAAATCTTCAAAAAAAAAAATGATGAGATCTTTCTTCACGCCTGTGTTTATTACAACACTATTCTCAATAGTTGAGATACAGATTTAACCTAGGTGTCCATCATCAGATGACTGGATAAAGGAAATCCTATCATTCGCAGGAACGCAGATGGGCCTGGAAAACATTATATTAAAGTGAAATAAGTCAAACACAGGACAATGAATACCACGTATTGTCACTTCTTTGTGGACACTAAAGCCATTTCTCTCATGGAAGTAGAGAGGAATAGTGGCTTCTGAAGACTGGCAGCAGGCGACGGCAGGGAGGGTGGTCAATGGGGACAAGCGTGCAGTTGGACAGCAAGAATAACTTCAAATATTCTATAGCACAGTAAGATAACTATGCTTGCCAACAATTAATTATATATTTCAAAATAGCTAGGATTTTGAATGTTCCTAACACAAAGAAATGCTAAACATTTGAAATGATTCAAATGCCAATTACCCTGATATGATCATTATATATTGTTTACATGTGTTGAAATATCATATGTTCTCACATAAAGCTGTACACTTTTTACATGTCAATTAAAATTTTGTAAAAATTTGTAAAACACCCCAACATTTGGGGCAGTGGCTAAGCCAGCCACTTTGAACATACTCATCCCATACTAAATTTCCTAAGTTAAGTCCCAGTTCTGCTGTCTTCCCAGCTTCCTGCTAATGTATACCCTGGGAGGCAGCAAGTGATGGCTCAAGTGGTTGGATGCCTACCATCCATATGGGAGGCCTGGTTGAGTCCTGGGCTCCTGGCATTGGCCGACCCAGTCCTGGATGTTGCAGGCATTTGAGGAGTGAATCAGCAGGCGGGAGATCTTTCTATCTGTCTCTGCCTCTCTGTGTGTCTCTCTGCCTTTCAAATACATAAATTTTTAAAAAGAAAGAACTCTCATCTTTGAGTTTCCATGAATCAGTGTCACTGCCACCCCCCTCCATACACACACACACACACACACACACACATCTATAGCACTGTTTTTCCTGTTATTAACATCTTGAGTTAGGGTGGTATACATGTTAAAATAATGAAGCAACATTGAAACATCACATTAACTACAGTTCATACAGAGATTCACTCTTTCTATGAGCTTTGTCAGATGTCTGAAGTCATGTACTGGGACCAGTGCTGTGGCGTAATGGATGAAGAGTATGCCTGCAATGCCTGCATCCCATATGGGCACCGGTTAGAGAGCCAGCTGCTCCACTTCCGATCCAGCTCTCTGCTATGGCCTGGGAAAGCAGTGGAAGATGGCCTGAGTCCTTGGGCCCCTGCACCTGCATGGGAGACTGGAAGAAGCTCCTGGCTCCTGGCTTCAGCTCCAGCTGTTGCAGCCATTTGCGGAGTGAAACAGCAGATGGAAGACTCTGACTCTCGCTTGCTCGCTCGCTCTCTTTGCCTCTCTGTAACTGTATGCCTTTCAAATAAATAAATCTTGAAGTCATGTATCCCCCACTACAGAATTGTACAGAATAACTTTCTTGTCCTGTGTGGTCCATCTATTCCTACCTCTCCTGTCGCTCCCCGTCTTCGTGGAGGAACGACACAGGACCCTGCGCTGTTCTTTTGTCTGCTCGGCCCTCCCCGGGTTTGCTGCTGGTTCTTCCCGGGTTGGCTACCGACCCTTCCACCTCCGTGGAAGGGCGGTTCCCCCTGCCACTTTCCCCACTTCCGCGGGGGAGCGGCACACCGCCGGCCGGCTCTCTTGGGGGCTGCACAGGTGTTCCTTCAGATAGATGTTCCCCTTAGATGTTCCTGGTGCATGTTGTCTCTCTCCTCCTTTATAGTCCTCTTCCACCAATCCCAACTCTGCTACCCACACGCCGAGTACGCTGCTCTCTTCCAATCAGGAGCAGGTCCTACAGTTTATTGGTTGAACTGGAGGCAGCTGTGTAGAAGCTGTTTCCCTTCTCAGCGCCATATTGTGGGAGAGCAGATGCATAGAATAAGTCTTAATTCCAGTAACTTAGTCTAGTCCGAGTTGCTCCCAGTTGCTCCCCACACTCTCCCCATTCCCGGGCCCCTGGCAACTGCTCTTTTACTGTCCCTTTCATTGTATCTGTCCTAAAATCTCCTGTAGCTGGAATCATCATAACACATAGACTATTCGGACTAGCTTCCTTCACTTAGCAATATACATCCAAGGTTTTTCCAAGTCTTTTCATGGCTTAACCAATATCCCTTTTCTGTTCAAGGATCCCAGTTGAGGTAGCAAGTACTTTACATTTAATGTGAAGATAGTTTTAGCATCATCTCTTCTATGATCAAAGCAAGAAATTCAGTTTGGCATCCTTCAGTGATTTTTTTTCTTTACTTAACATCAGGTTTATTTCTTTAAGAAAATTAATTGAGCTCCTTTCATGCCCCAGGTATTGTCTTAAGCAAGGAATACACAGATGTGGACAAGATATAACATATCCTTGTTTCCACAGAGATGAAAAACCATCCTTAGGGGTTGGCATTCGGCACAGCAGCTTACGTCATCGCTGCTTGACACATCCAAATCCCATGCCTGGGCTAGGTCCTTGCTCCCCCACTTCCAATCCAGATTTCTGGTAATGCACACCCTGGGAAGCAGCAGGTGGTGGCTCAAGTACTTGAGTCCCTGCCACCCACGTGGGAGACCCAGATCAGATCAAGTTCCAAGCTCCTGGTTTTGGCCTGAGCCCAGCCCTGGCTATTTGGTAAATCACTGTATGGAAGATCACTCTCTTTTTTTTCTTCTTTCTCTCCGTCTTTCTGTCTCTCTCTTCCTCTCTCTTCCTCTCTCCCACCTTTCAAATAAAATAAATAAGTTTTTAAGTGCAAAAAAATTTCCTAAACTTACTACAAAAAGTCCTCAAATAATTCAAGGAAAGTGTGTATTTAAAAAAACTATATATGGATTAAAAAATTGCACTAAAATACACTTATCTTCTTTTCATTTCACTTTTACATGAATTTTTTTAAATCACTGTCATAGTAATGGCTACATACTATTCCTTTACATTAGGTGTTATTTGCAATAGATCATCTCCAAGTTTTCCCTATTTCAAGTCACAGTGTGAGAAATGCAAGTCTTTGGCCATCATTGTGTCCTTAAGAGAGTGCAGAAGGTAAGAAAGACACCTTGCGAAGGTATTTGGTAGATGAGAAGAGTGCGTATTCCTACTGGGCACACTGCCAGCTGTAGGCCTCCCTCCCGCAGGGAAGGCCCGCTATATCTTCTATTGTGCAGGCTCTCTTCCTTCCTCATCTTCCCGCTACGCTGTATGGTTGCTCTCAGCTTCTCTGCCCTCCTCCCCTGCAAGCAATCTGCACAGCCAGCCTCCAGCTCCTGGCAGGCCTCTCGGCTGTAGACTGATTCATGCAATCTACCTCCCACCAAAAGTCCCGTCTCTGGCGTGAGCCGCACACTCAGGCCTGACTTCAGGGTATGCTGGTCCCCCGAGGCCCTGTCCTTCACGTCTCTAAGCCCAGGCTCCTCTCTGTTAAATTGACGTGCTCTATTAATGCCAGCCAACCTTTCTGTAGGGCTTAGATGTTTATAACCCTTGATTGCTCCCGGGTGACCAAGCTGTATTTCCATGACCCCAGGAGGTGATGCTAGACTATGAAAACTACATAAACTGAGGACACTTCTTTTCGTGTGTGTGAATTCATTTTAGGACCCACTCTCTTTAACTACCTAATATTTTACCTTGTTTTTTGCGAGGATAAACTTAACAGATGGCCTCCCGTTCTGAAAATTCCATTGTCTTTACCCCACTCAACACAGTGAAATGTCATGGAGATCATGCTCTTTGAAAGTGGACAGACCTGGGTTTAAATACCGGTGCAACCACTGCTAATCGTGTGACTTTGAACAAGAGCCACAAGAATCTCTTACAGCCCACGTGACTGATCTCTAAACGCAGGGCACTGATCATGGCAAACCCTCGGACCGAGACTACCACGCACCAGACACTGATGTAAGCACACTGTACTCGCTCATTTGATCCTTGGTACAACCCACAGAAGCCAGTTCAGTCAGTAGCATTCCCATTTAACAAAGAAGCAAAGGCAAGGCAGAGTAAGTTCCCTGCCAGATCATGTAGCTGGTAGCAGCAAACTACCGGGCTCAGACAGCCTCCAGAGTCTAAATTCTGACCCCCTATACAAGTCCTCTCTCTGCCACTGCAGGGGATAATTTGGGGGATTAAAAAGCAATTAAAAAAAAAAAAACAATTTATATTAAGGACCCATTACACATTATAAATTCTATGTTGCCTTATACTGGCTCCTATTATAACGTTGCTATCTTACTGGTTCTGAGTTCTCAAATCTCAGCTAAATGAGTACAATACAGCCATACTATTCTGCCTATGGATCAGACACAGCACAGCACAGCACATACTGAGCTGAGAGTAGCTGGCTTTCCTACAAGAAGGCATGAAGGGAGAGAGCGATGAAACTGTTTTGATGAATGAGCATGAAGCCATAGAGGAACTTCAGCATCCATGGGGAGGCAGTATAAGGTAGGGTAAAGATGATGGGGCCGGGGGCCGGCACTGTGTCACAGCGGGGAAAGCTGCCTGTAGCTCTGGCAATGGTTCCAGTGAGTCCCGGCTGCTCCACTTCCCATCCAGCTCCCTGCTAATGCACCGGGGAAAGCAGAAGAATATGGCCCAAATCCTTGGGGCCCTACACCCGTGTGGGACACCTGGATGGAGTCCCAGGCTCCTGGCCTCTGTCTAGCCCAGCTTTGGCCATTGCAGCCATTTATGGAGTGAACCAGTAGATGGAAGATCTGTTTGTGTATGTTGTATCTCTCCCTCTCTTTCTAACTTTGCCTTTAAAAATTATATATGTGTGAGTGTGTGTGTGTGTGTGTGTGTAGCCAGGTTCAAGTCCCAGCTCCGTCTACTTCATAGGCCAATTGGCAAATGGCACTCTCCATGCCTTCTCTGATTAAAATATTTCACACACAATCCACAGCCCAGGTAGAGATAAGATTAAAATCAGAGTGACCCACTTGAAGACTACATAGTCCTGGGTGGCAGACTTGTCAGCAAACGGATAGCAGATAGCATTCTCAGAACTGCATCTGAAGCAGTTGACACCCAAGAGCCAGGAGTCTGCTGGCTAGAGCTGGCCTGGTCAACAGGTAAACAGGTAAACACGGCAGCTGACAGAGGGACTGCACGAGGATATGCTCCTTGCTCAGAGCAATGAGCGCTTTTTCTTTTCTTTTCTGTTAAGATTTATTTGAAAGGCAGAAGAGACAGATCTTCCATCCACTGGTTCATTCTCCAATAGCCAGGGCTGAGCCAGGCCGAAGTCTGGAGCCAGAAGCTTTATCCAGGTCTCCAGCATGAGTGGCAGGGGCCCCCATGACTTGGGCCATCTTCCACTGCTTTGCCAGGCACATTAGCAGGGAGCTGGATTGGAAGAGGAGCAGCTGGGACTTGCATCTGCGCTCCAATATGGGAGATCAGCATCGTAAGGGGCGGGTTAATCCCCCGCACTAAACACAAGCCCCTGGAAAACATTTTCAAGCCTCACCAAAACCTGTATGAAATAATTCGTACAATTCTCAGCCATCTATTTTTCAGATTCTACATTCACCAAGCAACCTGCCTCTCTCCACAGGAGTGTCTGTCTGGGTAGAGAACTCAGAATATTCTTGGCCCCCAAAAGAAAGCTCTGCGTTACAACTCCTTATATGCATCAGCAGCTTTTGCTGCCCAGAAAATAAAATGATCCCTTATTTTCCTTCCACCCCTTTTATTCTAAGTCAGGGAGACTCTGGGACCCCATTCTGAATCTCTGATTGCCTGCACACCTACTCTGTGCCAGACGTGAGCTTGGTTGGCACGGTGAGAGATTCAACATTGAAAACGATACAGTCCCTGCAGAAATGACTTAAAATCTCAGAGAGAGAATAAAGCAAACACACCAAGAACTAAAATAAAGCACAAGTTGGACAAAAAAAACGCTATCTCATTATCACCTTGAAAACCTCCCAAGGCCACGGCTAGGCCTCCTAGTTCTAGCCAACCTAAAGAGGTGATAATGAGCAGAAAATGTTCTTGCCCATTAAAAGAGTTCTTAAAGTGTAGACCAAGACTAGCTGCTCAATGGTGGAACTTACCCTCTCAGGCCACATAGGCAATGCCTGTTGTGACATATCCTTTGCAAGGATGCTTTCTATAAAGGGGAGAAAAACAGAACTGCACACACAGAAGAACAGAGCAGAATTTATTTACAGGTAGGAAGCAAAAGGAGCAGGTGGCTAGGGCCGTTGGTCCTCACGTGTGCCAACTGGGCGGCTCCCCCATCAAGCTGGCCTGGCTCATGGAAACTAGGGTCACTGAGACATGGACCCCACTTCCCTGATGCAGACACACACAAAGCTCATCTGTCTTTACTCAGGCTCACATGCTGCCCCAGCTAACTGTCTTCCTTCAGCACAGTCCCACCTAAGCTATCGCAAAGGCCCGATGACATCCCTCACATATTGTTCTACAGGTGGTTGTCAGGCAGCAAAGAGAATATCAGAATTCAGGGCTGTCGCCGTGGCTCACTTGGTTAATCCTCTGCCTGCGGCGCCGGCATCCCATATGGGCACCGGGTTCTAGTCCCGGCTGCTCCTCTTCCAGTCCAGCTCTCTGCTGTGGCCCAAGTCCTTGGGCCCTGCACCCGCATGGGAGACCAGGAGGAAGCTCCTGGCCCCTGGCTCCTGGCATCGGATCGGCGCAGTGCCAGCTGTGGTGGCCATTTGGGGAGTGAACCAACGGAAGGAAGACCTTTCGCTGTCTCTCTCTCTAAAACTCTACCTGTCAAAAAAAAAAAAAAAAAAAAAGAAATATCAAAATTGAATTTGATTCAGAAAAATTGGGTTGTTATCTGAATCTTGCTGTCAACCACCTGTAGAGCCATGGGAAAATTATTATTCCCCCTCTCAGTGAATGGAGAAACTGTATCCACTTCCAGGGGTAGTAGAAAATTTACATCAGGGGCCCACACCTGGGGCATAGCGACTAAAGCTGCTGCCTGCAGTGTCAACATCCCATGTGAGCGTGGGTTGGTGTCCCGAATGCTCCACTTCTGATCCAGCTCCCTGCTAATGTGCTTGGGAAAGCAGCAGAGGACGGTCCAGGTCCTGGGGTCCCTACATGCATGTGGGAGACCTGGAAGAAGCTCCTGGCTCCTGGCTTCAGCCTGCCCCAGCACCAGCTATTGTGGCCAACTGGGGAGTGAACCAAGTGATGGAAGACCTTTCTCTCTCTCTCTCTCTGTTTCTGCCTCTGTTAAACTCTACCTTTTAAATAAATAAATAAATCTTTAAAAAGAAAGAAATTACAAAGGAAAGAGGAGATGTAAAAGGGAAAGAGTAAACATTTCAATGTGTCACAAAAATGTCTATAGATAAACAAAAATGGGGAAAAATACCTGCAAAGAATTAACTTTTGAAAAATTTACACAAATTAATGATTTAAAAAAAAGAATCTTCGCATCAGGCTGTTAATGGTAGGGAAGAGACAGCTGGAAGTACTGCCCCAGGAGTGGGCTTTCTTGGAGCTGGCAGAGGAGAGAAAGGTGCATTTTATTACATTTACTCCAAAGGAAAGAGTAGAAAGAAAGATAATTTGGAGGAAGGATTCACAAAGAAAGGAGTTAACTTACCCCTGATCTTCTATTGGTAGAAGAACATTCTAGGAAAGAAATTAAAATAATTGTTGTCCCTTATTTTTATGACAGTTGCCAGAAAGGATTATAGACTTGAGAAAAGGAAAAGAAAGTGTGCTTAGCAGGCGATGTAATATTTTGAGTTATATTTTAACCAGAATACAAGTGGACCTCAAGAAACTCATGGAAGATTGCCTTAAAAAGATAATTTTGATTCAAAACCACTTGAAATCCATAGTTTACCATCATATGCATTTTCCATGAATTATTCAAGACCATTTGCATGTAGACAACAGAGAATTCCCTTTAAATAAGCAAGAATAGCATGTATGCCCCAACACAACACTTACCTTAGTCTTGTCTAGGAACAAGACAGGACGTTTAATGAGGACAGACCATAGGCACACCAGGGACCAGAGCAATTTACTTAGAAGAAACCTAAAGGCCAAAAATAACGCAACAGGGAAAGAATCCTACTGAGAAACAGGGAACCTTGAGTTCCGATTTCCTGTCATTAATGTTTGGGAAGCAGATTTAGCAGGGTCTTTGGGCCTCAGCTTCTTCATGTACATAATGAAAAGAACCCTGGAGTGGCTTCTCAGGGCCCATGGACCCAGTGCTTCTCAGAACCATCAAATCAACACACTTCAGGAGACCAGTGGAAGCAGACAGTCAGGGTCCACACCTCTCCATTCTGCTCAGGGGAATTGCGCATAAAACCCACAGCCTCCTAGGTATTTCATGCTGAATTCCCTCCTTCCCCTCCTCCACCCCTCCCTTAATCCCCTCTATGCCTTCCTTTTTTTTTTTTTTTTAAGATTTATTTATTTATTTATTTGAAAGGTAGAGTGACAGAGAGAGCGAATGAGAGACAGAGAGAAAGAAAGATCTTAAGATTTTCTACTGGTTCACTCCCCAAATGCCCACAACAGCCAAGGCTGAGCCAGGCTGAAACCAGGAGCCAAAATTCCTCCTAGATCTCCCACGTGGGTGGCAGGGACCCAAACACTTGAGCCATTTTCTGCTGCCTCCCGCCCCTGCCTTCCTTCCTCATTCCTGGCTTCGGCCTGGTGCAGCCCTGGCTGTGTGGGCATTTGGAAAGATCAAATCTTCCAGCAAATGGAGGATCTTTCTCTCTCCTCTCTCTGTCATTCTTCCTTTCAAATAAATAAATAAAACATTTAAGAAAGTATCCACCTGCTTGGCTATTGTTTACAATATGCTTTTACTCTTTAGTTGGCATATAATTGTGCATATTTATGAAGCACAGAGTGACTGGTCAATACATGTGATTCAACCACTGCCTTTAATTTTTCTTTTATCAGTTCAGTCGTGTAAATAGAAACCCATTTGCTGACACAGTCATAAATTCACTTGGTGAGAGATTTAAATCTGTTACTAGAGAAACCCCATAGGAGGATCCCACTAACTTCTAACCTGTTCCATGTAAAAAATAGAAGCAGCCCACTTGTCCACTTAGATGTCATGGAACAGAACTTTCCATGGGGACTTTTACTTTACAGGGACCTTATGGGGACTTTTACTTTACAAGGGTGGGGACGTGGTTTTTGCAGAACTTTGGTGTCACTGAAGTTTCGTGCTACTTCTGAGCTCACCTGTCCAGCCACCGGCCCGTACACGTCTGATAGAGGAAAGGGGGTGTGGCACACTGCGAAGTTTTCATTGAGTTATGTAGCTGGCACCAGATGCCTCTGCCCACTATAACCCCAAATGTTATCTCTGGTTCCCCCAATTTGTGAGCTCTGGAATTAAAACAGAAATATCTGTGCAGACAGCAGAGATCTAACTTCCTTTATCCTAAGAAACAAGGAAACCAAATATTATCAGCATAAAAGTCACGAAGAAACCAAAGACCATGAAGATTCCATGCCAGGTTTGCTCCCGGCACCCCCACCCCCAGGCAGGAGAGCGTGTGTTCCTTTCTTTCCGGAGACTGGCAGGTGCCACTCTGACATGAGGAAGAGGGCGGTCAGAAGACAGGATGATTAGGAACAACATCATTTTCCTCTCTCAATTCTGAAATGCAGTGTTTCCCAAATCAGCCAGATGAGAATCATCGGAGGCAGTGGTTAGAAACCGTATTATCGGGCAGACTCCTAGAACCCACGCTTTGAGCAGGCATCTAGATGATTCGCAGCACATCACAAAGCCCAGCTCCGGGGCCCCCAGAGCTGTGGCCCTGCTGGAAGAAGGGCAGCAGCCGGAGGGATCTTTAACCTGTGCACAGCTGGAAGGCCACGGGGGCTCCTGACTCAGGATTCCTACCTCAAGCCAAGAAGCTAAACATATCAATGACTGTGCAGCCCTTATTACCACCCCTAATGGCTTCCTTCTTCATGTCTTAGGGGAATGCCATATGCCCCGAGTTCCTGGCAGCAGAAACCCAAATAATAACAGAATAAATTACTTCAAATTAGACATGTGCTGTGCTGCTGAACTGTTCGAAGGTATTTGGAATATTAACAAGCTTCAGACCTGGCCAAGGGTGGTTAATAGCATTATCCGCTGAGCGTGTTTTTTTGAGCGCGCGCCCTCAGAACTGGCCTTCAGCTGCCCCAGTGTTAGCATCTTCATCCTGCCACAAAGAAAGCAACCGGTTAGTTTTGCCAGCTCTTCAAAGGGCTCTCTCTCTGGGACACCTACAGTCAGAGACAGCTCACCTTGGGGGCAGTGCCAGAGCCCGAGGGCGGCCTCCTCCCCTTGCCTGCCAGACTCACCGCAGTGCTGGTTCCAGCACGACCCAGACAGCTGAAGAATGCGAGGAAGGCAGAGGAGGGTCTGCCTGGGGGGAAAGGGAAAGACTCACTTCCTCCTCTCCAGGGATGCCCTCCAACCCACGAGGGCTGCCAAGACCCAAGGACAAGCCTGTCACCCCTTACTAATGGCAGGAAGAGTCCCAGAACTGCAAATAAAATCTAAACTGGAAGCAATGCCTCCTTAGCTGTCAGGGCTGGGCTCTGTCACTTGTGAGTGTGTCGTGGGAGTGCTTCCTGAACACAAGTGTAGTCCATTTTAAATAGTGCTAGCATTAATTTTCAAAATGGTAATGCAATCACGTGGTCAAGACAGAGTTCACCCAGGAGGCCTGGGTTCGGCTCCCAGTGTGGGAACAAACTAAAAATTATTTAAAAAGAAAAAGTGGTGGGAGGTGGTGGGGAGCGGTGCTGTGGCATAGCGGGTAAGGCCACCACCTGCAGTGCTGGAGTCCCATATGGGCACAGGTTCGAGACCCAGCTGCTCCACTTCCGATCCAGTTCTCTGCTATGGCTTGGGAAAGCAGTGGAAGATGACCCAAGTGCTTGGGCCCCTGCACCTGCATGGGAGACCTGGAAGAAGCTCCTGGCTGCTGGCTTTGGATGGGTGCAGCTCCAGTCATTGCAGCCCTTTGGAGAGTGAACCAGCAGGTGGTAGGCCTCTCTGTAACTCTGCCTTCCAAATAAATAAATAAATCTTTAAAAAAAAAAAAGTGACAAGTCTTACTTTGACTCTTGTCTTCAGTCTTACTAGCTCCCTTCCTCCTGCCCAAACAGATCACCCTTCCAGAATCTACAGAAAAATAAGCAAATGTAAATATAAATAAAAAAAATAACAACCTAGGCATACTATTCTGAACTGTACCTTTCCCTACTCAATAAATGCATCTTAGGGGTCTTTTTGTATTCATAGAAAGAGTGCTTCTTCACTCCTCTTTAGGGTTGCAGAGTATTCCAGGTTGGGATGCATCCATTTGCAGTGAAATGATTCTTTTTCAGTTTGTTTCCAGAGAATGAGATAAATGCTTCTCCTTGGATGCCTGAAAGTTAAGAAAGCCCCAAAAAAAAAAAAAAAACCATGAAGTTTTATGAAGTCAGACAGAGTTTCTGGAAAGTCTCATATGGAGATGATCTAAGAAATATATTCTGGGATGGGGCTGACGCCGTGGCATAGCGGGTTAAAGCCCTGGCCTGAGGCGCCGTGGCACAGTGGCTTAATCCTCACCTGCAGCGCCGGCATCCCATATGAGCGCCGGTTCTAGTCCCGGCTGCTCCTCTTCCAATCCAGCTCTCTGCTATGGCCTGGGAAAGCAGAGGAAGATGGCCCAGGTCCTTGGGCCCTTGCACCCGCGTGGGAGACCAGGAAGAGGCTCCTGGCTCCTGGCTCCTGGCTCCTGGCTCCTGGCTCCTGGCTCCTGGCTCCTGGCTTGGGATTGGTGCAGTTCCAGCTGTTGCGGCCATCTGGGGAGTGAACCAATGGAAGGAAGACCTTTCTCTCTGTCTCTCCTTCTCACTGTCTGTAACTCTACTTCTCAAATAAATAAATAAAAATCTTTAACAACAACAACGAAAAAGCCCTGGTCTGAAGCGCCGGCATCCCATAAGGCGCTGGCTGCTTCTAGTCCCAGCTGCTCTTCTTCTGATCCAGCTCTCTGCTATGGCCTGGGAAAGCAGTAGAAGATGGCCCAAGTCCTTGGGCCCCTGCACCCACGTGGGAGACCAGGAATAAGCTCCTGGTCCTAGCTTTGGGTCTGCACAGCTCCGGACGTTGCAGCCATCTGAGGAGTGAACCAGCAGATGAAAGACCTCTCTCTCTTTGCCTCTGCCTCTGCCTCTCTGTAACTTTGCCTTTCAAATAAATAAATAAAAATCTTAGAATTTTTTCCATTTATAAAAACATGTGAATGTTATTTATAATCAAAAAATGTACAGTAGTGAATAAATTTAAATTATTAAAAAAAATTCATATTCTTGGACTCCCAAGTTGCATTTCTGATAACCCATACTAAGGAAATTTTACACTTTAAAATGGGATTGAAGATCCAAATATTCTGATAGAAAACCAGACTAGCAGTGTTCTCAAACTTCTTGTTCTTGAGTCTCCTTTATACTGTTAAGACTTTTTGACTACAACACAGGGCTTCCATTTATGTGGGTTGTACTTATTGATACCTCCTATTTTAGCATTTTTGTGAAAATAAGTAAGTTATTGTACTTATTCTAATTGTTTTTATTTGTTTTCATTTGAAAACAGAGTGGCAGACAGAAGGAGAAACAGACAGAGATTTTTCCATCCAATGGGTCACTCCCCAAATGCCCACAAGAGCCAGGACTGTGCCAAGCTGAAGCCGAGAGCCAGGAACTCAATCTGGGTCTCCCACGAAGGTGCCAGACACCCAACTACTTGTGTCATTATCTACTGCCTCCCAGGCAAGGCACATTAGCAGGAAGTTAGGTCACAAGCAGAGGTGGTGTTCTATCCCAGGCACTCTAAAATGGGCATTCCAAGCAGTGGCTTAACCCACTGTGCCACAATGCCCACCCCTACAGCAGAAATTTTATTTATTTATTTATTTATTTATTTATTTTTAAGGATTTATTCATTTATTTGAAAGGCAGAGTTAGAGAGAGGCAGAGGCAGAAAGAGAGAGAGAGAGGTCTTACATCTGTTGATTCACTCCCCAACAGCTGGAGCTGCACCAACCTGCCAGGATCTTCTTCCAGGTCTCCCACGTGGGTGCAGGGGCCCAAGGACTTGGGCCATCTTCTACTGCTTTCCCAGGCCATAGCAGAGAGCTGGACTGGAAGTGGAGCATCCGGGGCTCGAACCTGTGCTCATAGAGATGCCAGCACTGCAGGCGGCGGCTTTACCCGCTACGCCACAGCGCCGGCCCCCTACAGTAGAAATTTAAACTAGAAAATTGAATCAGAAGCTCCAGTCGTCATCCAGGGCCTGCTCCTGCAGGTGTTCGCTGTGACTGCCATGTGCAGCAGCAGGGCCTCTTGGGTATTCCCCACTTCATCACAGAATGTCAGTAGGATGCAGACTCAAGGGTTGAGATTTGACAAAACCAATAATTTAGTATTTAATTAAGGAATCAGTTAAGTGATTAGTTTAATAAATTATTGTTTAATTGTTCTTTCAGTATCTAATGATTGCTTAGTTATTCATTATAATGTAATTGCTAGGTATTAATTACCACCCTGTCCAAAATCAGGCAATGCAAACTACAAGACTTACGGGCAAATGAGGTTGGGGCACCACACTCAAAAAGTTTATCAGGAGGCAGGTAATTTGGCCTAGCAGCTAAAACACTGCTTCAGATGCTCATTTCCTATAACTCAGTACCTGGCTCCAGCTCCTGATTCCAGCTTCCCACTGGTGCAGATCCTGGGAGCCAGCAGGTGATGCCTGAGGAATCGAATCCCCGCCACTCACACTGGGAGACCTGGACCGCATTCTCAGCTCCCGGCTTCAGCCACAACATAGGCCCAGTCACTGTGGGCATTTGGAGAATGAACCAGTGGATAGAAGCTCTGTTTCTCTGTCTACCTCTCAAATTAAAAAAAAAATGTAAATAAAAACTCTATTGGATACATGTAGAAAATTACAACAGCATGAATTTACACAAACTCAACATGAATTTCATAAGTATAGGCCCTTACCTTGAGAAAGATTTGCTGGTGGCTGGGGTTCCAAGGCCTGTGAGGCTCCAAGGCCCATCAGCCTGTATGGAAGAGGGAAAAGCAGTAGAGAGGGAAAGAACGAGGCAACAGTAAGATGAAGAGAGGGGAGAGGAGAGACAACAGAGGAAAAACAGCGCGTATTTTGTTTAGAGCTAGTAGGGCACGCGTGAGACAGGAGGCTGCAGGCCGGGGCTGGATGGCAGAGGTGCAAAGGGTGCAGTTTGCCAGCTGTCGTGCAGTGCCTGAAGAAGGGTTGGGGAAAGGGGACACAAAGTCGCATAGTATCAAATGCTGATGGCCGCGGCTGGTTGTCCTTGTGTGTGTGTGTGTGTGTGTGCAGGAGTTTTGTGTATTTCAATGAGCTTTGCTCAGTGCGGTGCAGTTCTCTGTGTGCACCTAGTATCTCGCACAGAAGAAATGCAACATAGGCAAAACAAAATTCACACTGTGTTCCACTTGCTCCCCAGTAGTACTGGTCATCATGAAACAGATTCATGTTTTTAAGACCAGAGTTATGCCAGAACTGACTACATTTAGATGATGTTCATAAGGCTGGAAATATGTACACTATATTGATAGATTATAGGTAATTTAAATTTTCTTCCTTCTGATAATTTGTTATTTGCTAAGTTTCCTTAAACCAACATCTATCAATTTATAAAAAAAGAGGAAAACATGCTTTTTTAAAAAGAATTATTTTATTTATTTGAGTTACAGAGAGAGGTAGAGCCAGAAAGAGAGAGAGAGAGGTCTTCCATTCTGCTGGTTCACACCCCAAATGACCACAAAGGCCAGAGCTGAGCTGATCTGCGGGTGCAGGGGCCCAAAGACTTGGGCCATCTTGTACTGCTTTCCCAGGCCATAGCAGAGAGCTGGATCGGAAGTGGAGCAGCTGGGACTAGAACCAGGGCCCATATGAGATGCCGGTGCTGCAGGCTGGGGCTTTAACTCGCTGCGCCACAGCACCGGCCCCGAAAACATGTTTTTAAGGTTAAAAATCAAGGCAAAAATTGTAGTCTGATTCTAGAAAACAATTGCAAAACTGTCATTTGTTGGGCCAGCGCCGTGGCTCAATAGGCTAATCCTCCACCTTGCGGCGCCGGCACACCAGGTTCTAGTCCCGGTCGGGGCGCCGGATTCTGTCCCGGTTGCCCCTCTTCCAGGCCAGCTCTCTGCTGTGGCCAGGGAGTGCAGTGGAGGATGGCCCAGGTGCTTGGGCCCTGCACCCCATGGGAGACCAGGAAAAGCACCTGGATCCTGGCTCCTGCCTTCGGATCAGCGTGGTGCGCCAGCTGCAGCGGCGGCCATTGGAGGGTGAACCAACGGCAAAAGGAAGACCTTTCTCTCTCTGTCTCTCTCTCACTGTCCACTCTGCCTGTCCAAAAAAAAAAAAAAAAAAAACTGTCATTTGTTGGTCACCACTGATCTTCTGGGATCACACTAGATCTCTACATCGGTCTGGTCAAAGCATCGTGCAAGGGTGAAACCAGGAGGCACCTGAGGACTGGTCTTGCCCAGCCTCCTCCTTTCAGGTTTCAGGAAACTGAAGCCCCGGGAGGCAAAATGTGACTGGCCCAAGGTCACGTAAACTGCGTCTTAATTATCCTTTTCATTTGTCACTTTTGTTGTTGTTGTTGCTTTGGCCCAGCGGTCACAAAAGTACTGTGGAATGGAGCTTGGTTTACACAATGCCAAATCAACAAATCATCTCAGTCCAAAGAAATTGAACAAAACAAAACTGTCAAGAAGGTGAAAAATAAAATCATGCCAACTTCTTATTTCACATTGTGTAGACAAAAAAACTAGCAATTATGTGTGTGTTTCCCATTTCAACTGATTGCTTTGGTGTTAGGTTCTCATAGCCTCTGTGTTATAAAAAACCAAACTTGGGGTTGATGGCAGGGAGAGGAAAAGCCATCTCATTTTTTAATGGCAAACAAGCTCCTACTACCCACATAAATAACTGAATTTGGAGATTGGATTTATCCTCACTTGCCAGTAGGAACCAATACCCTAGACCACATAGGGAACCACTGGGAAGTCATCTCTGCTAGATGTGAACCCCAGGTGCCCAGGAATTCCACATAGCTGAGTATTCTCAATCAGTGATCTAATGAAGATGAAACAGGAAACAGGGCACACTTTTTAAACACTTTTAAGCAATGAAAATAAATGTATTCTATGTCAATGACACCAGGATGCCTTCATCTATGCTCCTTAAATAGATTACTTTTGACTGCAGCAAAGTGTTTTTAATATGCAGCTGATTCTGTATGCAACTCTTTGGGCTGAAGAGTTGTGATGTGAGTTGTGTGAGTATAGCTAGGGGAAAGCAGAATTGTGAATGAGGAAGGATGGGAAACCTAGCTAGGCCAAACACAAGCTGCTCTCAGGCTCACGATGGGAACTCAAGAAAGAGCCAGGTTTCCGGCCCTCAACAATTAAGCAATCAGCTGCCTTCGGTTACCCCTAACAACTCACACAGACAAGGAGATTACCAGGCAAACAGGCTGCAACAATTCAGGATCCAGAGCCAACCGGAGTGCCGAAATGACATATATTCCCAGGGCAGGCACTACCTTCCTATTTTAAAAAGAAGGAAGTGGAATTAGTAAAATATGCCGAAGTTGGCAGCCGTTTGCCAGGGTGCACTCGTTAACATAATGCACTCGTAGGGACTGGCCCCAAAGGGCAGCCGCGCTCAGGAAGGCCAGGCTGGCGGGGGACCCAGGGCCCTGCCTCCCCTTAAATCACACTGACTGCTGCTTCCATTTTTCTTTCGTTATGTTCTCATTAGAAAAGTGACACTCAGGGAAGTTAGTTCTGGAAAATATGAACTCAGAATTACAATAAAGAGGAAGAAATTAAGTCCACAACAGACTCTAGCCCTCCAGAGGTAACATTTTTACACACACACACACACACACACACACGTGTGCCAGGAAGCTTCCAAAAGTTCATGGAAAATTCTCACTATCTTTTCTTTGTTTAAGATTTATTTATTTATTTGAAAGGCAGAGTTACAGAGAGGCGAGAGAGAGAGAGAGAGAGAGAGAGAGAGAGAGATCTTTCATCCACTGCTTCACTCCCCAAATGGCCTCAACAGCCAGAGCTAGGCTGATCTGAAGCCAAGAGCCAGGAGCTTCTTCTGGGTCTCCCACACAGGTGCAGAGGCCCACAGGCCATCTTCTACTGCTTTCCCAGGCCACAGCAGAGAGCTGGATCGGAAGCAGAGCGGCTGGGATGGGTGTCCGTATGGGACGCTGGCAATGCAGGTGGCAGGCAGCTTTACTCCCTATGCCATAGTGCTGGCCCCCCAACTAATTCTATTTTTCTGTAAACTTCCTGAAGCTCTGCTGTCTATACCCAAATCTTTTTACTGGGAATATATATATAATATATATATATTATATATAATATATATATAATATGTATTTTATACAATATAATTGAGATCAAACTAAATGCAGTTTTATTTCCTGCTTTTTTTACTTGGCATCATATGTGTATTGTTTTCCCACGATTTGTAGGTTTGAATAATTAAATAACATTTCATTGACTAGAGAGTTACCCCCAGTTATTTTCTTGCTTTTCTAGAACTGAGCTTTCAGATCAGCTTCAAATGTTAGCTATTATGCATAGTCTATTTTAATTTTTAAAGTTTATTTAAGATACATTTGCATGCTTTAAAAACAAGTATATTTGAACATAAATCTTTGTATTCCTTATGTTTTCTTTAAAATATCTTTATCCTTTATAAAGATTTTATTAATTAATCAACAAAATAATTCCAAGGGACAGGTGCAAGTAAATGATGAAATCCAGTAAAGAAGTAAGCAAGTTACTCAAGATCAGTTAGTACAAAGGAAAACAGGGATTTGAACCTATATCACCACTGTGTCTCTTAAGGGGAATTTACTGAGTCGAATTAGTGTGTGATTTTTAAAATGAATTTTGGTAATGATTGCTGTTGAATTAACAACTAGAAAGAATGTAGCAATATACATTATCTAAAGAACCATCTGTCTGATATGATTCAAAGGCTCTCTTTTCTCAATGACACCATCTTCATAATATTTAACACAGAAAAATCATTTTATTCCATTAAAGAATCCAGCTGCTAGATTTGGTGTTAATGGGATGAGAAATGAATTTTTTTAAAAACATTATTTGAATGGCTTGAACTCAAAGCAAATTTTTGAGGATGTTTTATTTGTTTTTAGATTTTTTTTTGTTTAGATTTATTTATTTGAAAATCAGGGTTACAGAAAGAGGGGAAGAGACAGAGAGAGAGAGAGAAGTCTTTCATCTGCTGGTTCACTCCTTAGACTGCCAGGGCTGGGCCAGGCCAAAGCCAGGAGCCAGGTGTTACATCCGGGTTTCCAATATGGCTGCAGGGGCCCAAGTACTTGGGCCATCCTCTGCTACTTTCCCAGGTGCATCAGCAGGGAGCTGGATCAGAAGTGGAGCAGCTGGGACATGAATCAGCACTCATATGGGATGCAGGTACTGCAGGTAGGAGCTTTAAATAATAAATAAATAAATAGATAAAACAAAACTTAAATAGTTTTAGAAATATTCCTATTCTTAGGCTGGCACCGCGGCTCACTAGGCTAATCCTCTGCCTTCCGGCGCCGGCACACCAGGTTCTAGTCCCGGTCGGGGCGCCGGATTCTGTCCTGTTGCCCCTCTTCCAGGCCAGCTCTCTGCTGTGGCCAGGGAGTGCAGTGGAGGATGGCCCAAGTGCTTGGGCCCTGCACCCCATGGGAGACCAGGAGAAGCACCTGGCTCCTGCCATCAGCGCGGTACGCCAGCTGCAGCGCGCCGGCCGCGGCGGCCATTGGAGGGTGAACCAACGGCAAAGAAAGACCTTTCTCTCTGTCTCTCTCTCTCACTGTCCACTCTGCCTGTCAAAAAAAAAAAAAAAATTCCTATTCTTATTTCTTCTTAAGTTCATTTTTAGTAACTATCATCTTTCAAGAAATTTGTCCGTTCCATCTTGCCACTTGTGATGCCAGCATCTCATATTGAAATGCCAGTTTAAGTTCTGGCTGCTCCCTTCCTATACAGCTTTCTGCTAATGCATTTGAAGGTAAAAGATGATAAAAATGATGACTCTTGAGCTTGGGCCCCTGCCATCCAAGCGGGAAGCCCCATGGAGTTTCAGACTCCTGGCTTTGGCCTGGCCTAGCCCCCGATTTTCCAACCATTTGGGGAATGAACCAGCAGATAGAAGATCTCTTTTGCTGTCTCTTCCTCTCTGTAGCTCTGCCTTTCAAATAAATAAATAACTCTCTTTTTTTTTTTTTTTTTTAATTTTTTATTCTTGACAGGCAGAGTGGACAGTGAGAGAGAGACAGAGAGAGAAAGGTCTTCCTTTTGCCGTTGGTTCACCCTCCAATGGCCGCCGCTGCAGCCGGCGCACCACGCTGATCCGAAGGCAGGAGCCAGGATCCAGGTGCTTTTCCTGGTCTCCCATGGGGTGCAGGGCCCAAGCACCTGGGCCATCCTCCACTGCACTCCCTGGCCACAGCAGAGAGCTGGCCTGGAAGAGGGGCAACTGGGACAGAATCCGGCGCCCCGACCGGGACTAGAACCCGGTGTGCCGGCGCCGCTAGGCGGAGGATTAGCCTATTGAGCCACGGCGCCGGCCAATAAATAACTCTCTTAAAAATAAATAAAACTAACAATTTCTCTCTAAGTACCACTTCAGCATCAGTCTAAAAATTTTGATGTTTTCTTTGGCCCACTAATTATTTAGCAGCAATTATTTAATTTCAAATATTGGAGGACATTCCAGATGTCTTTCTGTCATTTACATTTAATTTATTTTTGTCACAGATTACACTCTACATGATTTCAATCCTTTTAAACTTGTGGAAATGGGCTTATCGTCCAGTATATTATCTATCCTAGCACTATTCTACATGTGCTTCAAAGGTACATAGCCAATTGGACAAATAAAAGGCAAATAGCAAGTGGTAGATTTAAACTTAACCACACAAATAATTACATCAAATAGAAGTGGTTGGGGCTGACTCTGTGGCGTAGCAGGTAATGCCCCAGCCTGCAGTGCCGGCATCTCATATGGTCACCGGTTCGAGTCCCCACTGCTCCACTTCCAATCCAGCTCTCCACTATGGGCCCCTGCACCTGTGTGGGAGAACTGGAAGAAGCTCCTGGCTCCTGGCTTCAGATCAGCACAGCTCCTGGCTTCAGATCAGCACGGCTCCTGCCATTGTGGCCATTTGAGGAGTGAACCAGCAGATGGAAGACCTCTCTCTCTCTCTCTCTCACCACTTCTCCTTCTCTTTCTGTGTAACTCTTTCAAATAAATAAATAAATCTTAAAAAAAAAAAAAAGAAGTGGTTGAGACACTACAATTTAAAAACACAGATTGTCACATTGTACTGTATTTAGAAAGCAGGATTTCTTTTTAAATATTTATTTATAAATCAGAATTAGAGAAAGGGAGAGACAGAGAGGAAGAGAGAGAGCTCTTCCATCCACTGTTCACTACTAATATGTCCAAAACTGCCAGAGCTGGGCCAATCGGAAGCCAGGAGCCAGGAGCTGGATCAGAAGTGGAGCAGCTGGAACCGGAACATGTGCCCATGTGGGATGCAGGCGTCACAGGCAGCAGCTTAGCTCACTGTGCCATAACAAGGGCCCCTAGATCCGCATTCTTCAAAGAGCTCAGCGTTCAGAGGGTCTGTGTCAAATGGGAAGACGCAGTGGAAACGCTGCCCGGGGAATAATTCACAGGTTGCCTACAAAGTGAAGAATTAAAGTTTTAAAGCCTCATCCCACTGCCCTGAGGAGGCGATCACAGCCTATATTGAACCGCAGGGTCCTGGTCAACAGCTCCGGAGACGCACTTATTTCACCTTTGGAATTTTTTCAAATTTCCCCAATCCCCTGCCGTGTTCCCAGGACCTGGCCGGCTCCGGGCTCGTGCTCAGTGGAGGAAGAGATGTCTCAGATCTGTTTGAGAGTGCAAGAGCCAGAAAGAAAATGACATTTGACTTAAGAAATACTTACCACTTTGCAATCTGCACCAGCTCTTTGGAAATAATAGGTAAGGATTGCTGGGAGGAGAAAATGAAAATTATTTTTAGATCTCGAAGGTAAAATGTCATTCCCACTATATTACAGCCTTGCAAACCTCCTTATGTGTTTCCCCGGGGAAGAATCTGTATCTGGGAAGTAAAGTGTAAATGGCAAATAATCTGGGTAACAAATTCCCATCAGATTTCAGAGGAGGAGGAATAAAAGCTCACAAGTGCTAATCTAACTTCAAACTGACAAAATAAAGACAAATTAATATAGGCTCTCTCAAAGTCAGGAGCTGAGTAAGCTATAGCGCTTGAAAAATAGGTAAACAGTCCCTTCTCCTGGTCATTATCTTCTGAAGTGCATGAGACATTAAATAAACAGTCATATTATGTTCAAAATACTGCTAAGGTGAAAAAGACTGTCAGCCAAGCATTTGCAGAAGATAATGGCAGAAGAAAAGACAACATCGGAGAGGGAAGACATCCAGAAAATAAAATCATTTAGCAGGCTTTCAGAACTGACAGCTTCTGAAGGAAGCAAGTTTCTTTCCACCTAGATTTTTTTTTTAAAGGAGCTTTTAAAAATCATTTGTTGATTTATTCATTTGTGTTCGTGTTTTAAGGGCTGGAGAGGATTGGGGATGTGCTGAAGCCCAATTCCTTATGTGTCCATGCACAGATGAAGGAACTTTTAAAAGTCAAGAGAATGCAGTTCTGGTGTTCCAGTCTAACATCCGAGAGCACTGCCCTGAACTTGATGTAGACACAGCCTCAAAACACTTAAGGGAAGCTTCAGAGAGTGCTTTTTAAAAACAAGACAATGTGGCAAGGGAAATACATCAGATTGGATACTATTTGGGGGATGGGGGTGGAAATTCTATAAAGGGAGCCAATTTGTGAAGTCTGAATACCAATAATATAATTGGATAAATATAGAACTTTCTGAATTATAGGGTGGGTGTTTGGTTCAGAGGCTAGGATGCTCCTTGCGATGACCTTATTCCAAATGGAAGGGCCTGGGTTCAGGGTCCAGCCCAGCTTCCCATTCCAGCTTCCTGAAAGAATGAGCATCCTGGGAAGCAGCAGGCGATGCCTCAGATACTTGAGTCCCTGCCACCCACGTGGGAGAGCCTGACCTGACAGAGTTCTCCTGGCTTATGCTGGTATTTGGGAATTAAACCAATGGATGGAAGTTCTTTCTCTCTGTCTCTCTGCCTTTCAAATAAAATAAAAATTAAATTAAATTTCTAAATAAAATGCCACTGTTAAATTTCCTGAATTTGATAATTACTGTGATTATGGAAGGAGAAGAGCTGGATCGGAAGTGGAGCAGCCAGGACGGAAACCAGAGTCTATATGGGATGCCAGCGCTGCAGGCGGCGGCTTAACCTGCTGTGCCACAGCACTGGCCCCGTGATCCCTTCTTGACTGGCCCCAAAGGTGACAAGCTCTGTGGCATTTGAAGGACAGGAATCTCCACCAGACCGAATGCAGAGCCACTGTGGTCAGCAGAGCGAGGCAGGACCTGAAGCAGCCCCGTGTATGTAAGAGCATGAGCGTGGGATCCCAGGGGCTTCTGGCCCTGGCCCTGCCGTTCACTTGCTGTGTGCCTGAGGCCAAGCAGTTTAACATCCTTGCATCTCAGCATCCCCACTCAGTGACGCTAAGGATACCTGTGTCACAGAACGATGCTAAGGATTCATGTACACAACACCTTCAAACCATGAAGCCTGGCACCAAATGCATTTTTGTTCTAAATCTTACTAGGTTTCTAAGTAGGCTAAATGTCCAGGCTGCAGGAAAACATCTAATTAACTCCCTCATTCATTTGCCCAGTCACTCAAATCCACAAACTTATATTGCAGCAAGAGCGGTGCCTGGCTCGGGCGTTCAAAGATGACCTGGACCGAGTCGCAATCTCCTCCCTGAGGAGGCTGTGTTCTGGGGCAGGAGGTAGCAGGTAAACAGGCAATTACACCAAGACCGTGATCAGAGCTGCGGATGCCGGCATGAGAGGCCATGAGCCTGAGGCCAGAGCACATAGGACAGGCGCCCAAACCAAGTGAGGGGGGGGGGGGGGCAAAGAGGAGCTGCTGGCTCAGCTGAGGACTGGGAATGGCCCCGAGGCAGGTGGGCCAAGATGGGCCACAGGGAGGGGTATCCCAGGCCACAGGAGCAGAATAGACACAAAGCAGCCCAGGCACGTGCCAGCAGCACAGGTGTATACCTGCGGCACAGGTGCCTAGTGGTGAAACAGGCACATGTCAGCAGCAGCACTTGTGTGTGCCAGCAGAGGTGTGTGTGGAGCAAGAGAAGGTGGTGTTGAGCCGGCGCCGTGGCTCAATAGGCTAATCCTCCACCTTGCGGCGCCGGCACACCGGGTTCTAGTCCCGGTCGGGGCGCCGGATTCTGTCCCGGTTGCCCCTCTTCCAGGTCAGCTCTCTGCTATGGCCAGGGAGTGCAGTGGAGGATGGCCCAGGTGCTTGGGCCCTGCACCCCATGGGAGACCAGGAAAAGCACCTGGATCCTGGCTCCTGCCATCGGATCAGCGCGGTGCGCCAGCTGCAGCGGCGGCCATTGGAGGGTGAACCAACGGCAAAGGAAGACCTTTCTCTCTCTGTCTCTCTCTCTCACTGTCCACTCTGCCTATCAAAAATTTAAAAAAAAAAAAAAAAGAGAGAAGGTGGTGTAAATGAGAGACGCCTTCTGACGATGAAGACAAGCAGGGTAGAGCCAGAAAGAGATCCTTGGAGGTTTAGGAGCTTGGGTGTATCCAGAAGGAAATTTTCAAACATTATAGACAGGAAGACACATGGGAACAAATTACACCCTAGAGGGGAGAGCATTATGATGCAGAATGTCCACGCTCCAGGCCACGGCTGGAATTGCAAGTGGAGATGATGGCGATAAGAAGTAGGCTAGAGTCCAGGCTCTGCAGAGAGAATAAAGGGATGTGGTAGTTGCCGGAGAGTGGTTAAGAAGGAGGCTAAGAAGACTTTCAGATTTCTACATCGTGAGGGCTGTTTCCTTGACTGAATGGGGGCTTCAGGGACTGAGACTGGAAATACCACCCGGAAGGTGGCAGACACACAAGGAAGGCATGTTCCTCCCATATGGGATGCCGGCACTGCAGGTGGCAACTTTACCCACTACGCCACGGCACCAGACCCATGCTTAGCTATTTTTTAAAAAGGTATAGCAGGTATAACTCAACACTGAGACAAGAAATATCTCTGCAATATATTGAATACAAAAAAAAAAAAACAGACATACGGAGAAACACCACCTGGGAAACCCAATTTCTGTTCACTAACACACTGCACACTCATATTATGAGTGGGTGTTGGAGGGGGCACGCAAAGAAGTGGAAACATCCACCACAAACTGCCAACATCTCGGCAATGGGGGTAGAATTATAGAGAGAAGTTCGGGTATACGAT
Organism: Oryctolagus cuniculus; assembly: GCF_964237555.1. NCBI lineage: Eukaryota > Metazoa > Chordata > Mammalia > Lagomorpha > Leporidae > Oryctolagus > Oryctolagus cuniculus. The sequence continues at coordinate 97,748,536 of NC_091435.1, forward strand.
AAAGGCAACTCTCATATTTGTATTCAAATACTCTTTTTTCAGCTCTGTTTCTTTTACAGTAAGCATGTCCTCATGCCATGTGTACGTGTTTTTTTTTTTTTTTAATCAGGACTATGTGATATGCAAAGGGAGAGTTTATTCAGCAAATACTCATTCAAGTTTTCTTGTGCTTTAAGTACCAACTGGACACGGGAGATGCAGCTGTGAGCACTATTGCGGTGCATCCCTCACAGAGCTCATGGTCCAGAGCTAATGCAAACCATTGAACCTGTGATTATACCAAGGAAAGAAAACAGATCGCTCAATAGTAAGCACTAGATATTAAATGGGCCACATAAGAAGTCTAAAAGGGATTGGAGTTTTGGTACAATTGCTTAAGCAATTAGTGCAGGAGTGTATATCAGAGCACCGGTTCAAGTCCCAGCTACTCCATTTCCAATCCAGCTAATAGGCCTGGGAAGACAGTGGAAGGTGGCCCAATTACTTGAGCCCCTGCTACCCATGTGGGAGACCAGGATGGATTTCCTGGCTCCTGGCTTCTGCCTAGCCCAGACCTGGCTATTGAGGCCACTGGGGCAGGAACCAACAGAGGGAAGATTCTCATTCTCTCTCTCTCTCTCACTCTCACTCTCACTCTCACTCTCGCTCTCTCCCCCACTCTACTCTGTTGCTTTGCCTTTCAAATAAATAAACAATTTTTTTAAAAAGTCTAGGAGAAATCAATGATGGCTTCCTGGAGGGGGTGCCACTTAAATTAAGATGCAGAAGATCAGCGCCAAGCCTTCAAGCTGGGGAACAGTAGGGTCCGGTTAGGACCTCATGGGAGCAAGAGAATGAGATAAAGCTGGAGGTTTAAGCAGTCGAGGATGTGAAAGGGCATGAGCATGCCTCGCCATGGCATTTTTCTCTTTCCCACTGAGAACTGTTGCCAGATTTTAAGTAGGAAATAAAATCCTCAGATCTGCCTTCCAGAAAGATTGCTGTCAACAGCTGTTCTCAAACGCGTACCCAGACACATGGGTGGAATCAGCTAGAGAGACAGGGCTGGAAAAGACTTGAGATCCCAAGTTAGGGAAGGAGAGGGCAGAAGAGTGAATTTGGCTACGACAGACCTGTGGTGTTGACTCAGGCAGGGGATGCTAGTGACCAAGGTGGAAAGCACACAGCTGGCTGTCTGGAGGAGCCCAGAAATGGATAACTGGTGAGCTCAGATCACCAAATTAACTATTCAGGGAGTGGGAGGGAGGTCCTAGGAGTGAAATCCCTTCAGCACACAGAGGATGAGTAAGGCCAGCGCAGAGGAGTGAATTAGGCTCCGGGGGCAGGTGGCGTTTGAAATGGGTGGGGAAGGATGCAGAAACCGTGGAAAGGAGAAAACAGACCATAGCATCTTGTGTTACAGGGAACTGTAGGGACGCAGACACAAAGGCAGAAAAATCCAGAAAGTAACCGCATGCAGCTAGAGGACATGGCGCCTGGGAACCAAGCATGGAAGGGTGAGTTGGGAGTATGTACTGATGCCAGCAGCTAAGGGAAATGATACATGTGCCACCTGCTGTCTTCCTCAGCACTGGGCACCACACGTGTGTGCTTCCTCACCTATCGTCTGAATCCTCACGGTGAGCAAATAACCTTGCCAGTCTCCTCTTCCTGCATCTTTTTTTTTTTTTTTTAAGATTGATTTATTTATTTGAAAGTCAGAGTTACACAGAGAGGAGAGACAGAGAGAGACAGAGGTCTTCCATCCGCTGGCTCACTCCCCAAATGGCCACAATGGCGGGAGCTGCACCGATTCGAAGCCAGGAGCTGCTTCCGGGTTTCCCATGTGGGTGCAGGGGCCCAAGGCCTTGGGCCATCTTCCACTGCTTTCCCAGGCCACAGCAGAAAGCTGGATGGGAAGAGGAGCAGCCTGGACTCGAACCGGCGCCCATATGGGATGCTGGCACTGCAGGCATTTACCCCCTATGCAACATGCCCCAGACCTTGCCAGTGTGCCTTGCCACCATTCCTCAAAGCCTTCTTCAGTATTTGGCATTGAATGAATAAAGGAACAAGTAAAGCCGGCGCCGTGGCTCAATAGGCTAATCCTCCACCTTGCGGCGCCGGCACACCGGGTTCTAGTCCCGGTTGGGGCGCCGGATTCTGTCCCGGTTGCCCCTCTTCCAGGCCAGCTCTCTGCTATGGCCAGGGAGTGCAGTGGAGGATGGCCCAAGTGCTTGGGCCCTGCACCCCATGGGAGACCAGGAAAAGCTCCTGGCTCCTGCCAGGATCAGCGCGGTGCGCCGGCTGCAGCGGCGGCCATTGGAGGGTGAACCAGCGGCAAAGGAAGACCTTTCTCTCTCTGTCTCTCTCTCTCACTGTCCACTCTGCCTGTCAAAAAAAAAAAAAAAGGAACAAGTAAGTGAATGAGTAAATGAATGAGTTAAATGAAAACATAAATCGAGGCCGGTGTTCTGGCGTAGCAGGTGAAGCTGCCACCTGCAGTGCCAGCATCCCATATGGGCGCCAGCTGCTCCACTTTCTATCCAGGCCTAGGAAAGCAGTAGAAGATGGCCCAAGTCCTTGGGCCCCTGCACCTATGTGGGAGACCTGGAAGAAGCTCCTGGCTCCTGGCTTCGGATCAGCGCAGCTCTGACCATTGCGGCCAATTGGGGAGTGAACCAGCGGATGGAAGACCTCTGTCTCTCTCTCTCTGCCTCTCCTCTCTGTGTAACTCCGACTTTCAAATAAATAAATCAATCTTAAAAAAAAAAAAAGAAAACATAAATCAAATCATACAGTAGATGGCACAAAAATAGTATTTGATAAATGAGAATTTTTCACTTTAATAATAATTATTATCAATAAATATTAGCGAAAATTAGAAGAATAATACCTGACAAGTTGGGAGGATTGCCCAGTTATATGGCTAAATTATATTGTTTTAAATATATCTTTACTCCTCAAAGGTCGTCGACTATAGCATTAACTTAGAATCTTCAGTGAGGTGTCCCAAGCCCCTCATTCTCTCATTCCAGCCTATCCTTTAAGGTCAAGGTTCATTCACTGCAGGATGTTCTTCCCTTTTTTCTACCCCCAGGGACTCAACTTTTTCAGTCCCAGTTCTTGGGTGGCAAACTCAAATGCCTTGAGTTGCCGGGGGGGGGGGGGGGGGGGGGTAGATAATTAACATAAAGATGTTAAATAAATGATAATGACAATATCCAGTATTTAGCCCATCCCCTAGACCTATGCTAAGCAAATCACTTGTTAACCACCCACAAGGTAGGTATTATTCTCCCTCCACCCAAACCCTCCTCCCCTCCATAATTTACCCAAGGTCTGAGATCTTGGAATCTCAAACTTGAACTTGACCCCCCCATCCCCATCCGGGTCTGTGATTATCCCTCTGCCACTTTCTTCGTTATCATGAGTAGGGCTCCGGTGCCAAATCCAAAATTATGGATTTTCTTCTAAAGGCATCTTGGGCCGGGCCTCCCTGAGGGACGAGGCGGAGCCTGACTCTCTTCGGGGACTCACTCACCGCGGTCACACGGCTCTGGAGTGCAGGGAGCATTTGGGGTAACTGGCGAGTTAAACTGGGAAGCTAATTAGAAGCAGATCCCAGCAAATTGTCCTTTACTTGGGAAGAAACGGAGACTCAAAGGAGGTCTGAGCAGCGACGTGACGCGGCCGGTTCATTCCTCATTCTGCGAAAGCTCTTGGCCCACACCCACCCAGCAACACGGTGGCGGCATAAATGGAAACGCTCCCTCTTCCTCGAGTTTCCCTTCTACCAAGGAAGGCAAGCGCGCGGAGAGATTTAGTCACACAGTGAGGCAGAACCCGACAAGAGCAAAACCAGCTCCACAGAAAAAATCCCAAATGCTCCCAGCAGGACCCGGACGGTGCAAGGCTGGGGGTGGGGGCCGGCCCAAAGGAACAGCAGGCCACCCAGCTCTTTTCTCGGCCAGGAAATACTGGTGGAGGGCTATTGAGGCCTTAATCGCTCCTGGCCTACAAATCTGCATTCTCATTCACATTAACTTTTTCAAGGCACTAGAAATCAGCGGTTGGAAAAATTCCCCTCCACCCAGTCCACCTATTTGCATGAATTAACCCCAGCAACCTCACGCTAACTTCCTCGGCCCTGGCCTCCCCACATTGGAGTCACACTGTGACTGTCACCTGCCAAAGGCAGAAGGAACCTCAAACCTTAGTGGCATCGCCTGGGTGTAAAAGGATGAATGGTCTTTTGAACAGAATGTTGAATATATATCACCTGTGTGTATGCACGTGTGTGTTTAAAGATTTATTTATTTATTTAAAAGGCAGAGTTACAGAGAGGCAGAGACAGAGACAGGTCTTTCACGTGCTGGTTCATTTCCCCAAATGGCCACAAGGGCCGGAGCTGGGCCAATCTGAAGCCAGGAGCTTCTTCCGGGTCTCCCAAGCTGGTGCAGGGCCCCAAGGACTTGGGCCATGTTCTGCTGCTTTCCCAGATCACAGCAGAGAGCTGGATCAGAAGTGGAGCAGCCGGGACAAGAGCCAGCTGCTTTACCCACTATGCCACAGCACCAGCTCCTATATATCACCTTTTAAGAAAAACATGCATAACTGTTTTGTTTTATCTGCTCCTGATTACAAAAGCAATTGCAAAAAATGCGAAGAGAGTGTTATAGAGAAGACATCCCTAAACCCCATCCTCCGAAGAGAACGCTGTTAGCAGTGTGGATATCACTTCTGACTTTTGATTTTTGAATGCCAGCTGATAGATACATACATAAACCAATAAACAATATATATTTTGCATATTTTTCTCACCAAACTATATATTTTTCACTCATTTTAATGTTATTTGCTAGTATATACAAATTCTGTTTTTTTAAATTTATTTATTTTCAGGATGAGAGATATCTTCCATCCACTGGTTCATTCTCCAAATAGCCAGGGCTGGCTTAGGCTGAAGCCAAGAATGTGGAACTCCATGGGGGTTGGGGGCCTCCCATGTGGGTGGCCCCCAAGTATTTAAACCTTTACCAGCTCCTAATCTTTGGATGCGCATTGGCAGGAAACTGGATCAGAAACAGAATTGCAGGAACTCCAACCAGGCCCTCTGATAAGGCACACAGATATCCAAGCAGTGACTTAACCACCGCGCCAATGCCAGCCCCTATAGACCCTATTCTTTAAAACAAATTCCATATCTATATATTGTTGTTTTTTATTTATTTTTGCTCTTTTATTTATACATTTGATACTTATATATTGCTATTACCAAAAAAAAATACGTTTCACTTCCTTGTGTGTGTGTTTGCACACTTGTGCCAGTAATTGTATTGGATAACTTCCTACAAGAACTGCTCAAAACATGCCCACATTTTAATTCAAATCAATCACGCTAACTTTCCCTCTGAAAGCTGTACTGAATTCACCTCACTCTGAGTAGATGAAAATGCCTGCTTCTTTGCACCAGTCATGATCAACCAGTTCACTAAGGAATGGCTTTAAACCAGACCAGTCTCTGTGGAAGGGACTGGGCACACATTGGATGTGTCAGAAATGTCCTTTTTGTGGCCCTAGGGGAGCAAACATTTAAATAAGAGCCACTGAGTATTTTTATAGGACAAGAAAAAACACCATTTCTCACCCACTTTGGCCTCCCCCATACAAAATAAGGACAAAAACAGAATAGCATGTTAATAAGTATCTAATTCATGATGGGGAGATCCAGGTTGCGAGGCTAGTAGTCAAAACCCAGGCATCGGACTCAGACAAGCCCAGGAAGATTGACGAAAGCTTCTCCTTTGAGGTAAGAGACCAGAGAAGCCAAAGTTTTTATGGGAAATAACAACGTGCTTGTTTGCAGAGGCTCATCTGGAAACTCCCCCGTGCGCCACTGCAGAATTTACAGGGCTTTCAAAACCCATCGTGGGGGCCCTTACACAGAATACATTGTTCTCAGCCCAAGTGAGCCCTTCTGTGGTTAGGTAAGGCGGTGCTGGGCACTCTGAAGGGCAGCTTTCCTCTGGGAAACCACACTTGCTCCAACACAAGGGCTGTGGCTGTGGCTGGGAGCCACCAACACTCAACACTCCATGGACACTTCCGCACCTCAAGGCCCCTCCACAGCGGAACAGGGTAGGATGCCCGGGACAGTTGGGTCAAGAGGCTCTATGTGGGTGATGGCTCAGACGCTGGCTGACCTGGGAGCCCTGGACAAGCCACTTAACATAGCTAAACCTCTGTCATCGCAAAGTAGAGGCAGCCACCAGGAGGTTTCTGATGTATGGTTTACCACTAAAAATGGTCAGCTTGTAAGGAATCTAAAGTTACCGATTCCCAAAGCATGGCATGTCTCCAGCTGACCTGGAGAGAGAGTCAAGAGCCCCGAGTAGAGAGCCTGGGCCCTGGGCTGGGGACTGAGTTCCCCAGGCAATCCTAATACTGTCCAAAGTTCGAGAACCACTGAGTAGGGATGAGCCAGAGCAGGGATAGTTGGAGTGATTTTTTTTCTGTTGTTTTGTTTTCTGTTTTTAAGATTTATTTTATTTGAAAGACAGAGTTACAGAGAGAGAGAGAGGCGGCACTGTGGCATAGGTTAAGCCTCCTCTTGCAGTGCCAGCATCCCATATGGGTACCAGTTTAAGAACCAGCTGCTCTACTTCCAATCTAACTCCCTGCTAATGCACCTGGGAAAGCGGTAGAAGATGGCCCAAGTGCTTGGGCCCCTGCACCCATGTGGGAGACCTGGAAGAAGCTCCTGGCTCCTGGTTTCAGATCAGTCCAGACCTGGCCATTATAACCATTTAGGTAGTAAATCAGCAGATGACAGATCTCTCTCTCTCTGTCTCTCCCTCTCTCTCTATGTAACTCTGCCTCTCAAATAAAATAATAAATCTTTAAAAAGAAAGAGAGTGAGAGAGACCTTTCATCTGCTGGTTCTCTACCTGAAGGGCCCCAACAGCCAGGGTTGAGCCAGGCCAAAGGCAGAAGCCAGGAACCCCATCTGGGTCTCCAATGTGGGTGGCAGGGTCCTATGTACTTGGGCCACCTTCCTCTGCTTTCCCAGTTGCATTATGAGGGAGCTGGGTGGGAAATGGAGCAGCTGGGACCTGAACTGGTGCTTATTTGGAATGCTGGCATCACAGGCATCACAGGCAGTGGTTTAACCCACTGTGCTACAATGCTGGCTTTTTTTTTTCTTTTTTTTGAAACATAACTGTCACAAGAATTAGGAGGATGAAAAAAGCATATATAATATATATAATATTGTTAAGATGTTACTGTTATTATTTTCTTAGGGCCTTATTTACTCACAGCTTTACTTCTGGGAAAGATAAATTCTTAATTGTGGTCAAGTCTTGCAGATATGCAAATAATCGCTTCCTAATAGTACAGAGATCAGTGGTGGCCAAGAGTGAACGGGGAGGGAGAGAGCAGTAGGTGGAGCGCAGAGGGTCTCCAGGGCAGCGAAAGCTCTCTGGCTGGCACTAAAATGGCGGGTACAGGTCTTTGCCTATTTCTCCAAACAATGCACAGCACCAGGAGAGAACCCTAATGTAAACTAGAGACTTTGGTGATGGGAAGGTCACGGCATCCAGTGCAGCACCTGGTGGAGGACGTTGATAGTAGAGAGAGCAATGTGTGTGTGAGGCAGGGAGAATGTGGGACATCTCTGTACCTTCCTATGAGTTTTGCAGTGAACCTAAAGCTGCTCTATGAAAATAGTGGGGCAGTCCTTGTAGTGGAGCAGGTTAGGCCAGCTTTTGAGATGCCCACATATCAATCAGAATGCTTGGGATCAAGTTCCTACTCTTCTTCTGATCCAGCTTCCTGTTAATGTGTAGCCTGGGAGGCAGCAGGTGATGGCTACTTTGGTTCTTGGTTCCTACCTCTATATATGGGTGGCCCAGATAGAGTTCCTCACTCCTGCCTGCAGCCTGCCCACTCCTGGCTGTTGTGAGCATTTTGGGGGAGTAAACAAGAAGATGGGAGATCTCTCTCTCTCCCTCTCTCTTTCTGCCACTCTCCTTTCAAAATAAATAAATAAATGAAGTTTTTAATTAATTTAAAATAATGTTCTGTTTAAAAAGTCTCTATAGGGGTGGGCATCGTGGCACGGTGGTTAAGCCGCCACTTGTAATGCCTGTACTCCGTATCAAAGTGCCAGTTTGAGTCCTCTCAGTTGTTGCCCTTCTGATCCAGCTGTCTGCTAATGCATCCCGGAAGCATGGATGATGGCTCAGTAATTGGTTCCTGCCAAACATGTGGGAGACCAGTATGGAATTCTGGGGCCCTGGTTTAGGCCTGATTCAGTCTTGCCTGTTGCAGGAACTGGGAAAGTAAAACAGTGAATGGAAGATCTGTTTCAATCTCTCTGTCTCTGTCTCTCCCTCTCTCTTACTTTGCTTTCAAATAGATAAAAAATAAATAAATGAATATGTAAAATAATGTATATGCTCTCTAGCTTTATTTACCAATCCAACAATGTATGTATATTTCAGTTTTTATTTGTTTATTCTTTTGAAAGGCAAAGAGACAAAGACAGACAGAGAGAGCTCCCATTCATTAACCCACACCCAAATGCTCTCAATGGCAGGGACTGGGCCAGGCCAAAGCCCAGAGCTAGAAACCCTACCTAGGTCACTTAAGTGGATGCGGGAACCCTAACCATTGAGCCATCACTGGATGCCTCCCAGGGTGGGCACTAACAGGAAGCTGAAATCAGAAGTAGAATCAAGATTTGAGCCCAGGCATTCTGATTTGGGATGTGGGCATCCCAGCCAATGGCTTAACTGCCCACCCCATTTATCAAAATGTCATGCTGTATGTCGTGAACATATATCATTTTTGTTTGTGAATTAGATGATTAGTATTAGGAAGATCTTTTGTATAGGGAAAAGCTGGCCCAGGAGTCTGACCACTTGGCCCTTAGGGGTCCCTCTCAGGAACCACAGGCGATTTCCTCCTCTCAGAGGGGCTGCATTTCGCTCAGCTCCTGAGAGCACGGCCACCAGCTCTCCCCTCAGCATCCGCCGTGCTTTAACGCTTTCACTGCACCTGCCCGTTCACTTCCTGTGGCTTTTCGTCATTCATCCAAGTATCACAAGAAGTTTTTGCTTTCCTCTCCTTTTTTTAAAACAATTATTTATTTATTGTTTAAGATTTATTTATTTATTTGAAAGGTAGAGTTACAGAGGAAAGAGAGAGAGAGAAGAGACAGAGATCTTCCATCCATTGGTTCCCTCCCCAAACAGTCACAATGGTCAGTGCTGGGCTGGGCTGAAACCAGGAGTCAGGAGCTTCTTCCAGGTCTCTCGCATGGGTGCAGAGACCCAAGCACTTGAGCCATCTTCACTGTTTTCCCAGGCTCATAGCAGAGAGCTGGATGGGAAATAGAGTAGCCAAGACTCGAATTGGCACCCTGTAGGGGGATGCCGGCACTATAGGCCTCAGCTTAACCTGCTGGGCCACAGTGCCAGCCCTCATTTTTGTAATTTTAATTTTCTTTCTTTAAAAATTTTATTTATTTATTAGAAAGTCAGAGTTACACAGAGAGAGGAGAGGCAAAGAGAGACAGAGAGGTCTTCCATCCGCTGGTTCACTCCCCAAATGGCCACAACGGCTGGAGCTGCGCTGACCCGAAGCCGGGAGCCGGGAGCTTCTTCTGGGTTTCCCATGCAGGTGCAGGGGTGCAAGCACATGTGCCATCTTCGACTGCTTTCCCAGCCCACAGCAGAGAGCTGGATCAGAAGTGGAGCAGCCGGGTCTCAAACAGGTGCCCACATGGGATGCCGGCGCTTCAGGTCAGGGCATTAACCCACTGCTCCACAGCACCGGCCCCACAATTTTAATTTCTGAGGCCCCCAGAAGGCCTCCTAAGGACATTGGACCCTGGACTGGAAGCTGCTTGCATACAGGGGATGATGTCTTGCTGACTGTCATGTCTGTATCTCCCGGAATAGGACAGTTCAGGGCAGATGTTTGTAAGTATTACAGATGACTACTAATTTTCACCTCTCTTATTTCCTAACTACGGTATATCTTGACCTCATCCAGGACTATCTCTTATACATCCCCACCAGAACTTGAACTCCAAGAGGGCAGAGAGTTTTGTCTATTTGTTCACTACTCTATTCCAAATGCCTAGAACAGTGTCTAGTTCATGTTAAACATTCAAAAAAATTTATTATTTTACTTTTTATTTATTTGAAAGGCAGAGAGACAAAGACAGACAGAGATGTCACTTCTGCAGGTTCACCCCCACCTCCACCACCAATAAAGGTTGGGCCAGGCCAAAACCAAGAGCCAAGAACTCAATGCAGGTCTCTCATAGGGTGGCAGGGACTCCAGCACTTGAGCTGTCATTTGCTGCCCCACAGGTGTGCAGGACAGAAAGTTGGAACCTGAAGCAGAGCAGAGACTGGATTCCAGGCACTCTTAAGTGCCATGAGGAAGGACCAAGTTATGCCTTAACTGCTGTGCCAAACAACAGCCCCTCAATACCTAACTGAAAAAATTAATGTGGTTTTATCTTTAATGGTTAATGTGGTGCCTGGCCCTGAAATATGTTTAATGAGCATATGATTAATGGAATATTGTAAAGGAAAAGGGAGGATGGGAACCTTAAAGATTGAAGCTCATAAAATAAAATACATAAAATAATTTCATCTATAATAGAATAACTATTAATGAAACTTCCACTGTGAGAATCTACTAGACCTTCAGTAGAATGAACATGTACTATTTAATTATTTAAGCATGTATATGTATTATTTGATTAAAAATAGGTTTGAAATGCTATTTATACTTTGTTACATGATAAGAGGGAAAAGGCAGCTTTGCAGTACAATTGGAACTAAGTAAAATAAAATACAGACATTGGAAAATTGACTATGTCTGGATAAATAACTGATTCTGTGTCCTTCTTCTCTCCATATTTTCTGAGTTTTCTGTACTAACATGCATTACTTTCATAATAAAAAGAAAAAAGTGAAAACACAAGAAAAATACATGCAAGGAAATACGTTAGAATTTTAACAATGATTTAGTAGAGGTGCAGGGGATATGCATTACAACTTTAGAAATTATTTTGTCTGTATTTAAAATATTCTTGAATGACTTGTATTTCGTATTCTATGAAAATAAATACAATATCAGAGACTTGCAAGAATCTAACTTGCTGCACAGTCTGAGATATACTCTACAAAGTCAAATATTTGTCAGTAACTTGAAGCACACACCAAGTGTCAAATTTTGAAAAGGGAAACTTTTATAGGTTATCAGTAAAAACCAGAGTTATGACTTCCCAGAAAATCCCAGGAACTTTTAGCTATGGGCACCAGAATATGCCCCAGAGAGCTCCCGGCTGCACATAGGGTAGACAATGGGGCAAGGGGGTCCCAGCGGGGGAGCTGCTGTGGATTCTTCGTATTCACCTCGAACTTCTATGGCAGGAATGATTGATGGATGATATATAATTAATTTCACTTGACAAGCATAAAGGAAAAATTCTCCTGAGCCACTGTAACCTGAGCTAATGAAACCCTATTTAAGCAAGGGTGTGTATTTAGACTGGATCTTACCTTAGTGACTTAGCCATTAGGAGGAATTCATTGTTTACCTTTAGGATTCTTATCAGTACTTAGACTCTGTTTGCATGTGATTTTCACCTGATTGCTCAACATGCTCAGTGTTATATGATTTGGAAATAAGTGAAAACATTGCAAGATCACAAAAAGCTAATCTCAACTATCTAATCTCCTTAAAACTTTATGATTTTCACTTCTCTTTCAGGATGCATTATTGCTTTCTCTGGAGAGAGCCAGTGAACAGATGAGACACCTGTTTCAGGTCTTGTAAAACACCAGATCTTTCCATTTCCTTTAAGGCTATTGGAGATTCAGACCACGTCATCACGCTCAGGAGACCACCTCTAGAGAAGGTTCCAGAAAACAAGATGAGCTCTAGGGGGTACACGAGGAACTTCTTGGAGGCCTGCAGTTGGTTGGCACTGGACGGACAGCCTAGGGTCAGGATTCTGGTTGTATTCTGCTGCATGCATGTGACTTTGGATAAGCCACGCAACGTCTAGAGACTCCATTTCCTCCTTTATACAAGGATGAGACTGGAGTAGGAGACCTCGAAAGCCTACTCCAGTTCTCTGACGCTGAAGAAATCCCTCAAGAAGCTCAGTGGCAGGAAGGCTGGCAGTGGGTGGGTGGCTGCCCTTTCCTTTACAGCAGGGCAAATGGGAACTTACTCAGGGAGTAAGTCCCAGGGACATGTGAGTTATTCCCACCCAGCCTTACTCTTAGAAGACTGAAAGATGAGAGTTCAGAATCAATGATCCTTTCAACCAACCTTGACATGAAAGTCCTGGCTGCGTCAGGTGAGTTGGCATGGCTCCTTCCCCTGGACGAGCTGAGCTATGTTTTCTTCTCCATGGTGAAGAAACAAGCTCCTAGCCGTGCCATGCGGAAGTGCTCGTGAATAATTAGGGGGCCCTGGCTGCTGAACTTCAAAAACGATGCTTCTGTGAGACCTCAGATTTTGGCAGCGTTGAGGAGCCTGATCCCTAAGACCCAGTCTGGGGCTGCTGTGACGTCATCCGCTGCCTGGGGCAGACTGCAAGCCGCAGTGCCACCCCCGCTCACCCCCACCCAGCGGTCCCGGTCCTCTGCCAGGTGTGCTCACAGGAGGTGGCGCAGATCTGCGGGGGAGGAAGGAAGGGACACTGGGGAGCAGCTTCCTCCCCTCCTGCCCAGGAGCCCTGTGACACTCTGCCTCTCTTTGATCTCCAGGCTGAAGAGGCATTTTGATGTCTGCTTAGCCTCAACTCTATACAACCTGCTTCCCTCAGTCTTCCGTGGAGCCCTGGCTCCCTGCCTTTCCTATTCTGCCTGCATTTTTGGTCCCTCAGAATCACACATTAGAGTCACACCTGACTTCCCCTTTCCCCACCCCCACCCCACCCCAGTCCCACCTGTGCATTAATACCAGGTCAATCTTCCTGAAGAATGGCTCACTGTCGCTTATCAACTCAGAATTCCACCGTCACCCTATTTCCTAGTAAATTAAATCCAAATTTCTTAACCCAACCTTCAGTGTTCTTTGTTACCAACCTTGCTTTAAGTTCTCCCCTACTTGTCCCAGGCACTCCAATTCAAGTGGAAAATACCCCCAAAGCCCAAGTTTACTCATTTGTTTTTATTGTTTCTTTATTTTATTTGAAAGGCAAAAAGACACATACACACAGAGAGAGAGAGAGAGAGAGAGAGAGAGAGAATATGAAATCTTCCATTCGCTCTTTTTTTTTTTTTTTTTTTTTTTTTGACAGGCAGAGTGGACAGTGAGAGAGAGAGACAGAAAGGTCTTCCTTTGCCGTTGGTTTACCCTCCAATGGCCGCTGCAGCCGGCGCACTGCGCTGATCTGATGGCAGGAGCCAGGTACTTCTCCTGGTCTCCCATGGGGTGCAGGGCCCAAGTACTTGGGCCATCCTCCACTGCCTTCCCAGGCCACAGCAGAGAGCTGTCCTGGAAGAGGGGCAACCGGGACAGAATCCGGTGCCCTGACCGGGACTAGAACCCGGTGTGCTGGCGCCGCAAGGCGGAGGATTAGCCTAGTGAGCTGCGGCGCCGGCCCATTTGCTCTTTCACTGCCCAAATGCCTGCAACAGCCAGGGCTGAGCCAGGCCAAAGCCAGGAGCCGGGAATCCCGTCCACATCTCCCATGTGGGTGGCAGGAATGCCTGAGCCGTCATCTGCTGCCTCCCAGCATGTGCGTTAGTAGGGATTGGAAGCAGAGTTAGCTGGGGCTGCAACCAGGCACGCAAATACGGGGTAAGTGTGTCCCAAGGAGCGGCTTAACATGCTGCACCACAAGGCCTGTCCCCTTGGGCAAACATCTGAACCTCTCTATTCATCAGTGTCTGCATTCATAAGCAGCAATAACAATGCCACCTATCTTGTGGTGTTGAGGGCCTACTGAATTAATACCAATACTTAGAAAAGTGCCAGGCACATAGTAGGCACTATAGAAAAGTTAGCTGATTTAGGTGGACTATAAGCTCCACGAGGTTGAAGATTTTGCTCCCTGGTATATTCCCAATGCCCAGAAGAGCATCCTTCATGGAGTTGGGGTGATCTCACAAGAAATGACTGAGAAGTGCTGCACTATCAGAGAAGGCCTAGCATGCTCCAGCTGCTATCTAATTTCATCCTAAATGTGATGGAGTCTGCCGCTGGCTAGGAAAACTTCTCAGCTCCTGATTAGGGCTGACTCTTGCAGGAATACTTTGCTCCCACTGACTCAGGCAGCTACTTCCTCAGTGGAAAGCTTTGTTCTCTTATCACAGGACGGGAAAGTAAAGGTCAGGAGGCAGGTGCAGCCGCCCTGGACACACTCAACCGTTGGGTTGGTGGCAAAACTCCCTTTGGTCCTCACCTCCACTGGAGAAGGGAAAAAACTACCCGGCGGCCCTGCCTACACTCTTGCCTTTTTTTTAGAACAGCAAGACTCTGGGTTCAACCACCTTAACTGCAAAGCAAGGCTTCCCAAGCAGTAGTTTCTTCAAGAAGTTATGGACTACCGAATTCATATTCAAAGCAAAGCAAACAGTGTCTGTAGACTGAATAAATAGTGTGTCTCCTTATGGGAGCTGTATCCTCAGAAGATCTGAGGCTGGAGGCCACGATTTCTGAGAGTACAGTTTTGTACCCTTGCTCAGAACTGCTAGCAGCCTTGCAGGAAATGCAGATTCCAGGGCTTCTCTTCTGAACAGCTAACTTAGTATTGGCAAGAGGTAGGGAAGATGAGGAGGAGGGGTGAGGAGGAGCAGTGCAGGAATCTACATCTTTTATTTCAATTAATGGGGTTTAATTTTTTAGAGCTCTTTTAGGTTCATAGCAAAATCAAATGGAAAGTGCAGAGAATTCCTAAAAATCCCTGTCACCACACACAACCTCCCCCACTATCCATATCCTAGACCAAGATTCTATTATAACTGAATGATGAAACTATGCAGATGCATCATCATCATTCAAAGACCATGATTTACGGTAAAGTTACCTCTTGGTGGTCTATAACTCGATGGCTTATGTGGGTCCACCATTGTGGTAACACATTGAGATTTTGCTGCCCTAAAAATCCTCTGTTTTGCCTATTCATCTTTCTGCCTCCCAACCCATGAAAACCACTGATCTTTTCACTATCTTTAAAGTTTTTGCTTTTTCAGAATGTCATGCCATGAGAATCATGCAGTACAAGGATGTCGCCTTTGTAGACTGGTTTCTTTAGTTTCTTTGATGAGTTGTCTATTCAGGCCCTTTGCCCATTTTTGTTTCTTTTCTTTTCTTTCTTTCTTCCTTTTTTTAAAAAAATCTATTTATTTATTTATTTGAGAAGCAGAGTTACAGACTGACAGAGGAAGAGACAGAGAGAGAGGTCTTCCATCCGCTGGTTCACTTCTTTCTTAAATATTTATTTATTTATTAGAAAGACAGACTGTCAGAGAAGGAGGGAGGAGGAGATCTTTCATCCACTGGTTCACTCCCAAACAGCTGCAACAACCAGAAATGGGCCAGGTGGAAGCCAGAAGGTAGGAATTTAATCTGGGTCTCCTCTATCCATAGCAGGAGCCCAAGCACTTGGGCCATCATCTGCTGCTTTCCCAGGAGCATTAGCAACCAGCTGGATCAGAAGTGGGACAACTGGAATTTGATCAGGCACTCATATGGGATGCCAGTTGTTTGCAAGCCATGGCTTAACCCACAGCACCACAATGCGAGTCCCAGGCCATTTGTTTTCTTATTTTTGAGTTTTAAGTGTTCCTTGTACAGGCTGGCACTGTGGCATAGTGGTGCAACAGTTTAAGCCGCCACTTGCAGTACTGGTATCTCCAATCTTGGCTGCTCCACTTCTGATCCAATTCCCTGTAATGGCCTTGGAAGGCAACAAAAGCTGGCCCAGGTGCTTGGGCCCTTGCACCCACAATGGAGACCCAGATGAAGCTCTTGACTTCTGGTTTCAGCCAGTTCAATTGCAATGGTCCAATTGGCCATTGCAGCCATCTGGGGTGTGAAAAAGCAGATGGAAGATCTCTCTCTGTGTCTCTCTGTAACTCTGCCTTTCAAATAAATATATATGTGTGTATGTATATATATATGTATATATTTTAAATATATATTAAAATATTTATATATTTATGTATACTATATGTAAGTTAAAAAATATATATATATAAAGACTTCTTTGTGGGGCCAGTGCTCTGATGCAGTGGGTTAAAGTCCTCGCCTGCAGTGCCAGCATCCCATGTGGATGCTGGTTCAAGTCCTGGATGCTCCACTTCTGATCCAGCTCCCTGCTAATGTGCCTAGGAAAGCAGTAAAGGAAGGTCCAAGTCCTTGGGCCCCGAAACCCACATGGGAAATCTGGAAAAAGCTCCTGGCTCCTGGCTTCGGATTGCCTCAGCTCTGGCTATTGCAGCCATTTGAGGAATGAACCAGCAGATGGAAGACCTCACTCTCTCTCTGTGTGTCTTTACCTCTCTTTGTAACTCTGTCTTTCAAATAAACAAATCTTAAAATAAAATTATTGTTCTTTGTGTATTTGGGGTAACACTGACCAGCTGTGCCTTTAGAAAATATTTTCTCCCAATCTATGACTTGTCTTTTTATTCTCTTGGGGAACCTGCCTATTTAATCACCCATTCATGAATGCAGTAAAGTTTGAAGATGATGGCTTCCTTTTGTTTTTTGCAGCCACAAAGACCTAAGAGCATACTTTAATTTTGCGTGTAAACATGATCCTCTAGATAACAAAATTATAAATACAATTAATGTTAAGAAAATGCACATTGGTGAACTTCTCAAAAACAGCATTTAATAGCGCTTATCTGGTTCTATGAATATGGGCAGAGTGCTAGATAAAGTCAGCAGACCTGGATTCTAATGGGAGCTTTGCCACTTGTCAGCCACGTGACTTTGGACGGGTCTTTTCCTCTGTGTCTAAACCTCTGCTTTCTTGGTGTAAAATGATGTAGAAGAATGAGATAAGCTTTAAACTTCCTTCCCATCCCGTGGTTCTGTCTTTTCCTGCAAAGTGAAGACAAGGTGGACATTTCTATCCAGGAAAATGCTGAGTAAGCATGGGTGGTACAAAGGAATAAGAAGTGCCTCTGATTCGGCATCTCCTTGGCTTTGGGTAACAATCTTCCAAGGTAGGAAGTACTACAGGTTTGACTAACACAGAAATTAAGCAAGGTTAGCATCCCCACCAGAGTGCTGCCCTGGTCTGCGAAACAAACTCACATTGATAATGGCTAAATTTAAATGAGAAAGTGTGTGTGTGTGTGTGTGTGTGTGTGTGTATACACAATTATGTACAGGGCAGAACACGGAGAATTTCAGACTCAACAGACTTTGTGAATGCAAAGAGAAATAAAAATAGAAACCATCAAATAGCCAGATGGCTGAGTTTTCTATTTTCAGTCCTACATGAGCTGGGTGGGAGTATGTCAATGAGCAGAACTAAGGAAAACGTGGCAACCTTTAGTGTTTCTGTTTTTCAAACAAAGCAATATCACGCGAGGTGTCAAATAGCAAGGAAACTACATAATGAAATGAAAGATGTCAATGCTTTTAAGTCCAGCAAGTGCAGCCCTCAATATTGCCCGTGATTCAAAGCACTAATCAAACGTTCTTCATGCTTGAAGCTGCAGGTTATTTACAATGGCTGTAATATTTCCAAGAAATACCTAAATTAGTGGGTGAAGTTACCTTTTTCCCCCTCTCATATTTCTACACTCAACTTCTTTTCAAATGCCCTAGTATCATCACGGCATAGCCACAAAACGTGACAGAATAAACACATCTGGGGGTCACCGATGAGTCGAACTCTGTGAAACATCTAAGAAAATGTGTTTGGAAAACGACTGCACCGTTTAGAAGAATTTTTGGGTAACTCACGAATCAGCTAACCCAGTCAAAAGATTACTCACTTAAGAATGATATAATTACTTTCAGTTTGCTTAAAGCCAGGGAAAAGTTGACACAGTGATTAAAGGAAAATGGGTGAAAAAAAATAGAGTTACATTATCCTGACTGAATTCAGGCTGTTCCAAGGAGCAGGCCCAAGGCTTATTTGAGGAAAGATTATCTTGACAAATTGGATAAACATTTTCTGCATGACAGGACGCTGATGGAGAGGCAGGTCTGCAAGCACACCTGGTGGTGGTTTGCTTAGTGTTTGACCAAGGTGTTCAGCTTGCCCCAGTTCTCCCAGGGGCTTTGTTTACCGTTTGGCAGGTAGAGGCAGAGCCAAGGTAGGCCTTGGTAACGGTTGTTGGGTTCTGCAGATGTCTTACCCCACCCCAGCCCCACCCCCCACTCCTGTCTCCCCATTTGGGCTAAAACAACTCTTGGCTAGACCAATCCACAAAAGCCAACACCAGACTTTAACAAACAGTTCATGCTTAAGGAGGCCTGCAGTCTAATGTCCCTAAGGCAAATACTAATGGCAAATGCAAATAAATGCATCAACACCCCCCCTTCCTTGGCTTCCTTCCATAGTCAACTGGGATGGAGAGGTCAGGTCCAACCCAAGGAATCGCTATGGATGCCACCTTGGCAGCACACTGTTCATCTTGGGACAAAGATGGCTACTCAAGGCCATGCTTACCTAGACTCAGAGACCATAGATATGAAGAATCGGTGGCCTCTGCTCAGGTCTTTAGGAAGGCTGTTGCATTCCCAAGTCACCTACAACCCCAAAGTGTGTCTTTGTTTTGACTTTATATCCCTGAACAACAATCACTTCCTGGAGGCAGTAATCTGAGAAATGACTTCCTAGAGCTGGTCATTCAATATTTTCCTGCTGCTTTATTACTGGAAGAAGCACTAATCTGGGGAGCAAAATACATAGAAATGTCATTAGACAGCGTTGGAGTTCCCATGTATTTGATCCCCTTAGAGTTAAAAGAGCAGCCCCACTGTTAGGACAAATTTTGCCTTCTGCTGCATCCATTTGTTTCAATCAAAATTGTTTTGTGTCAACTAATGTTATGCTTCAGGTCAACTTGTAGCCCATCCAGCAGTCCCAATCCTAGAGGCCTCACATTGTTGTATTACATGGAAAAGCAAGCTCCTATCCAGGGCCTTGGGTGCAGATGCTAGGTAACATCAGGTCCTCATCTTTCAGTCTCCAGTCTCCTTCCCTTAGCTTACAATGTCCTTGTCCTGCTTTTACATTTGCAAATCAACCTCTTACTAAATCAGCTCACTGAATTCAAGGAGTGGTGCAGCTGGTCCTACAATCAAGGGACTCATAGGTCATTTATTTCCCCTATAGATAACATCTTGATTCTTGATGGTCTTCTTGTCTTGAGGTTGTTTTTTTTTTTTCCCCCAGGAACTCCGAGCCCCAAGCAAAAATTAACTCCCACTTGCATGAAGACTACCTCCAGCCCACTTTGCCATCACCAGAATTCCCTAAAGGACATGATATTACTGACCAATCAAAGGAGGACCATGAGCAGTACTGATCAACCAGGAACTTAAAAAAATAAAAGACTTACTTATTTCGAAGACAGGGTTACAGAGTGAGAGGGAAAGACAGAGGGAGAGAGAGAGAGAAATCTTCCATTTGCTGGTTCACGCCCAAAACTACTACAACAACTGAGGTTGAGCCCAGAATTCCATGAGGGTATTCATCATGGATGGTGGGGGCCCAAGTGCTTGAGCCATCCTCCAGTGCCTTCCCAGCTGCACCAGCAGGGGGCTGGATTGAAAGCAGAGCAACTGGAACTGAAACTAGTGCTCAGATAGGAGACCCCCCTGTCATAGGTGGCGGCCCAACCCATTGCACCACTTTGCCAGAATCTCAGCCAGGAGACTGAACATGAGCTGAGCAGGCA
The DNA here is from genome assembly GCF_964237555.1 of Oryctolagus cuniculus. Taxonomy (NCBI): domain Eukaryota; kingdom Metazoa; phylum Chordata; class Mammalia; order Lagomorpha; family Leporidae; genus Oryctolagus; species Oryctolagus cuniculus. Next base: position 97,768,431 of record NC_091435.1, read on the forward strand.
CTTCTCAGCCGCAATTTCCATCTATGGGAACCTTTACTCCTAACCCCTTGGGGAGCTGGGGAATTCAGTGATAGCTTCCTGGCCACTTGCTTTGTGTTTTGCAACACCTCCTTTCTCCCACCACTGCAGTGTCAATGATCGGTTTGGTGTTCATCAGGTGAGCAGACCCAGCTTTGGGAGTACTATAGCAGCTCCTCCAACCAGTTACAGAGGAGTCCCATATCAGGTGCAACGGCTAGAAGGTGCATTTAGGGGTGGGTGTTTGATTCAGTGGTTAAGTTGCCTCTCGGGATGCCTGCGTCCCATGTTGGAGGGTCAGGCCCCAGCTCATCTGCTTCTGATCCAGCTTTCTGCTAATGTGCATCCTGGGAGGCAGCAAATGATGGCTCAGATACCTGGGTTTCTGCAGCCAGCTTGAGAGGCTTGGTTAAGTTCTGATCTCTTTACTTTGACCTGACCCAGCCCTGGCCATTGTGGGTATCCAGGCAATGAACCAGCAGGTGGAAGACCTCTCTCTCTCTCTTCCCCCTTTCAAATAAAATGAAAATAACTAATTAGCTGATTAAATAATTAATTAATTTTTACAAAGAAGTTACAGTGGAGAAGACAGCAGTTTTAATTTGTTTAATCTAAAAATCCTTGGGAAGTCATTCCCAGATGCTAGGGTATAATGCACCATGGAACTCCACCCTCTAGGGAGTCCATTTTGCAACCCTAAAAGCTATAACTTCGGTTTCACAGATTACAAACCCACTCTCCCCTCTGAGATGAATGCACTTCATTTCTCTCCTCCTCTCCACTGCTTCACCCCTCTGTCTGCCCACTTAATTTTTTAACAAGCAAACAAGCCAAGTGCACTAAAAATCAAATCCTGAGGGAAAAAAAATCAAACAGTGAAAATGCTTGATTCAAAGTCATCTGGCATTTACTGTGTGCTACATCCCTAGATACATATCTCACACAATCCTGTCAGTGAGGGACTATTTACCTTCACCCGAAAAATGTGCAGTCTAAGTTAGACGACAAGTTCACACTGCTAGAATGCGGGACAGCTAGCAGTGACTTTCAGTGCTGTGTCTCAGTCCCAGGGCTCGTTTCATAGGACTCCACTTCTGGATCTTTTACAGATCTCGGGAATCAGCGTTGATTTTTCTTGATGTCATGCTGGGCTATGTCAGAACATAGCACAAAAATTTTTTCATGATATACATTATTTATACCTTAGATTTCAATTTCTTCTTCCCGTTTTTTCTGAAGCCAGGAGCCAGGAACTTCTTCCAGGTCTCCCACGTGGGTACAGGGGCCCAAGGACTTGGGCCATTTTCTACTGCTTTCCCAGGCCATAGCAGAGAGCTGGATCGGAAGAGGAGCAGCTGGGACTCAAACCAGCGCCCATATGGGATTCCGGGCTTCAGGCAACACTTTACCTGCTATGCTACAGTGCTGGCCTCTCTTCTTCCTTTTTCTTTAAGGAATTCTTTTCTTTTCTCAGCCTTTTTTTACTCTGTTTTTTTTTTTTTAATTTATTTTACTTGTTTGTTTAAAATGCAGAGTGACAGAGAGAGAGAGAGAGAGAGAGAAATCTTCCATCTACTGTTTCATTCCCCTAATGCTGGTACTTGCCAGAGTTGGGCCAGGTCGAAGCCAGTGGCCAGGAACTCTACGCAATTCTCCTACAGGGGTGAAGGGACCCAACTGTCTGGGCCGTTATCCACTGCCTCCCACATTCGTAAGCAGGAGCTGGAGAGGAAGCCCAGAGCAGCTGGGATTCAAGCCAGCACTCTGGTTTAACCAGCTGCGCCGAAGCACCCACTCCCCACCCCAAATCTTATTTTCTGAGTTTCATATTTGACATAAAAATTTTTTTAAAAGATTGATTTATTTATTTGAAAGTCAGAGTTACACAGAGAGAGGAGAGGCAGAGAGAAAGAGAGAGAGAGAGAGAAAGAGAGAGGTCTTCCATCCATTGGTTCACTCCCCAGTTGGTCATGATGACTGGAGCTGCGCCGATCCAAAGCCAGGAGCCAGGAGCCAGGAGCTTCTTCCAGGTCTCCCATGTGGGTGCAGGGGCCCAAGGACTTGGGCCATCTTCTACTGTTTTCCCAGGCCATAGCAGAGAGCTGGATTGGAAGTGGAGCAGCTGGGCCTCGAACTGGCACCCATATGGGATACCAGCTCTTCCTGCCAGGGCATTAACCCACTGTGCCACAGCACCGGCCTCTGACATAAAAATTTTAAGGTATTTTTTTCTGCCTGATTTTTTTCAAGATGGAAAGTGTTTTGGTGTGATTTGAATCAGAGGTGAAATCTCACTTAACCTATAGTATCCTATTTAAATCTGTAAAATAAGAGTAAACATTGTTTTTAGTTATGCTCAGACATGATCTGTCTCACTGAGAAGACTGTGAGCTCCTTTGAAGCATGGACTTTAAACTCCGTTCTTTGCAGACTCCATTCATTTCATGAGTTCTTGTATGCACTGTTTTGTTGAGCAAATGCATGATTTATACGAAGCACTCCTAACACAGTCGTGTTGCGAGGGAACTGGGTCCCAGTTCTTATCTCCAAGGCAAGAAGAAATTTGAGGACAAGGTGTAGATAAAGATTAGCATAGGAACAAGATTTATTTGCATGTACAGTGGAAGTACACCCTCAGGAAGGGATGTGGGCATGCTCAAGAGAAAGCTGCACTCATCAACGTTCAGGTCTATCCCATTATATGATGGAGACATGGGGGATGGGATCAGGGACAAGATTTATGGGAATTTTTATTTATTTTTTAAAGATCTATTTATTTATTTGGACATCAGATTTACACAGAGAGAGAAGGAGAGGCAGAGAGAGAGAGAGGTCTTCAATCCGCTGGTTCACTCCCCAGATGGCCACAGCAGCCAGAGCTGTGCCGATCCAAAGCCAGGAGCCAGGTGCCTTTTCCTGGTCTCCCATGCAGGTGCAGGGGCCCAAGGACTTGGGCCATCTTCTACTGCTTTCCCAGGCCATAGCAGAGAGGATCGGAAGTGGAGCAGCCAGGACTCAAATCGGAGCCCATATGGGATGCTGGCACTCCAGCCGGCAGCCTTACCTGCTATGTCACAGTGCCGGCCCCTACTGGAATATTTAAAAGGAATGGGTTTGGGGGCAGGGCTCCAATATCATCCATCTCCTTACCATTTTTTGGAAATCTCATTAAGTGTCATGGCACCAAGTACATGATGGAAGTAGGAATGTCAATGTGGTGGAGTGAGGGGGACTTCCCAATTCATTTTATGAAGTGAGTATTACCTTGATACCAAAACCAAAGACTGTACAGAAAAAGAACTACAGACCAAACTTCCTTATGAATATAGACACAAAACTTCTTGCCATTTGCCAAATTATTTCACAAATTTTATCAGCAATTGAACTAATAAATTCAATGAGGGCACATCAAAAAGGAGGTGGAAAATAGAATTAAATAAATTGAGTTTGCTGCAAACAAATTTTTGAAGTCGAGAGCATTTCTTCATAATTTTTCATGAGCCTTTTGAAGTACCCTCTCATTAACTAACAATTCCGTTTTATGTAAAAAGACTTACATACATGATCAAGTGGTATGTATTCCAGGCAGGCCAGACTGGTTCAATATTTGAAAATCAATGTAATACACCATATTACTAGACTAAAAAAGAAAGAAAAAAATCATATGATCATATAAATGAGTATGGAAAAATCATGTGACAAAATTCAACACCTGTTTATGATTCTAAAACTCTCTGAAAAGTAGGAAGAGAGAACTATGTGGAATGAGGGTGGGCAGCTGGAACTGCAGTAGTCTAGACCAGAGATAATGAGGGAAAGAAAACAGAAAACAAGAATCAAAAACACTTACAGGACATAGCTGATAAGATTGCATGATTGATTGAACATAAGCATGAAGGTGGCAATGAAGAAAAGAAAGTAGTCCACAGTGTGTCCTAAGTTTCCATCTTGCACAGCCGGGTAGGTGGTGCTGGAGGAGCGGGTGTGTTGATGGGAGAAGACTTGCTTTAGGGGGACAGGGACTGGTAGGATCAGGGAAATGGAGGTGACCTTATGAATATAGACACAAAAATCCACTCCTTTTAAATATTCCAGTAGGGGCTAGCACTGTGGTATGCCTGGAGCTATCAAGGCAAAGACAAGTTTCTAAGCAGAACCCTCCAGTCAACACTGTCATCAAATGACCCTGAACTCAGGTTTAAGCTAGAAACACTCAAATACCAGAACCCACATGCCTGACGATGATACCAACATGGCTCAAACTTTCTTCCTGCTCCCAGAATGCCATCCCTTCTGAGATCGCGTCAGCCTTCAGAAACCATCAAAAAGAGCCAGTGGCAGTTCAGGCTTGAAATGGCCCAAGACAGAATAAAGGCACCCAAGAGGCGTGTGACTGTGTCCTCCCTTTACACGTGCTTTTCACACAGCCGCTGCCCTCTCCTTTCCCATCTGAATACGGAACAAGGAAATATCACATGGTGATGTGACAGGATGCCACAGAAGAGCCTCCGTCCCTTGTGCAAAGTAAGCACAGTCCCGGGTCGTGCCAGGTCCACTCCGTCTTGAAGCTCTGGTGACCTTCTGCCTCCTAATTCCCTTCCCTCCTACCTGTCATCATCCCACACCACCCCTGGAGCCCTGGGTTCAGTTCCTCACATGCCAGCTCTGTCACCAATTGGGCTGTGTGCTGTTTGTCTTTCAGAATTATAGGGGTAAAAGGCCCTTTTAAAAAGTGGGCTCCTCTTATTGCCCCTTACTATCAAGTCACTTTCATTCAGCCCCGTGGATCAGGCAACTGTGTACTTGTTTCTGTGTTTGCAGTCTTAGTCATAGCCTCATGGAAGGATTAGGTGCAAATGTCACTCGGCTGTTTCCTTCAGTAGATTATGCAAGTATAAGTTGGATTGTGTAAGTGCATAGTAGCTCCGTTCCTCCAGTGCTAATACAGCACGCAGTGTTTGAGATTTTTTTTCTTCCTTGCAGAGGGATAGAATGAAAAAGCAAAGAGTCATAACTTTCTTTCTTTTGGCAGGCAGGAATATGGAACTGAGAAGCCTGCCAAACTGCCAATCCCTGTATGGAATGGGTCCAATAGCCTAGGAATTGAAATTCAGGATGGTCACTGACTGCTCGCGCAGGGTTTATGGAAGTGAGTTCTTTCTGAAGATCAGCAAACAGGTCCTTTCGGCACTGTTGTGACAGTAAGACCTCCCATGCATTAGAAGTAGCAGTCCAAAGAATGCTTTTACTGGACATGAAAACAGTAATTTGTAAACCGGACAGGATAATCTTTTTTTTTTTTTTTGGACAGGCAGAGTGGACAGAGAGAGAGAGAGACAGAGAGAAAGGTCTTCCTTTGCCGTTGGTTCACCCTCCAATGGCTGCTGCGGCCGGTGTGCTGCAGCTGGTGCATCGTGCTGATCTGAAGCCAGGAGCCAGGTGCTTCTCCTGGTCTCCCATGCAGGTGCAGGGCCCAAGCACTTGGGCCATCCTCCACTGCCTTCCTGGGCCACAGCAGAGAGCTGGCCTGGAAGAGGGGCAACCGGGACAGGATCCGGCGCCCCAACTGGGACTAGAACCCCGTGTGCCGGCACCGCAGGCGGAGGATTAGCCTAGTGAGCCGCGTGCCGGCCAGGATAATCTTTGAAGGCAGCGTGTTTTAAAAATTTGCTTATTAATTTGAAAGGCAGAGTTACAGAGACAGAGAAAGAGACACACAGAGAGAATCTTCCAACTGCTGATTCAATCCCCAAATGGTAGCAATGGCAGGTCTGGGCCAGGCTGAAGCCAGGAGCCTGGAACACCATCCAGGTCTCCTACATGGGTGCAGGGGCCCAAGAACTTAGGCCATTATTTGCTGCTTTCCCAGGCATATTAGCAGAGAGCTGGATTGGAAACAGAACAGCTGGGACTCGAACTGGTACCCATATGGGATGCCAACACTCCAGACAGTGGCTTAATTAACTGTGCCACAATGCCACCACCACCTCTTTTGTTTTAAAAAAGATGTGCTTATTTATTTGAAAGGCAGAATTACAGAGAGAGAGAGGGAGAGACAGAGGAAGGCAGTGTGTTTTCATAAGAAGGTTAGGGGCAGGTGATTAGTAGAGCAGTCAAGATGCCACTTGGAATGCTCAGGGTTGGAGTCCTGGCTCCATTTCTTTCTCTCTCTCTCTCTCTCTTTTTTTTTTTTTTTTTTTTTTTAAGATTTACTTATATATTTGAAGGCAGAGTTACAGAGAGAGGGAGGGAGAAAAAGAAAGAAAGAGAGAGAGATCTTCCATCTGTTGGTTCACTCCCCAAATGGCCGCAATGGCCAAGTCTGGGCCAGACAGAAGCCAGGAGCCAAGAGTTTCTTTCAGGTCTCCCACACGGTGCAGGGGCCCAAGCATCTTCTGCTGCTTTCCCGGGCCATTAGCAGGGAGCTGGATTGGAAGTGGAACAGCCAGGACTTGAACCGGTGGCCATATGGGATGCCGGCATCACAGGTAGAGGCTTTACCTACTACGCCACAGCACTGGCCGCCTAGCTCCATTTCTGATTCCAGCCTCCTACTCACGCACACCCTGGGAGGCAGTCAGTGATAGCTCGAGTCCTTTGGTCCCTGCTCCTTTCATGGGAGATCCAGATTGATTTCTGGTCTCCAGGCTTAAGCCTGGCCTCGCCCTGGCTATTGTAGCATTTGAGGAGTGAACCAGCAGATGGGAAGATGTGTATCTATTTTTCTCTGTCTCCTTCTGGCTTTCTAATAAATAGAAAAATAAAATTTTTAATTAAAAACTGAAACTTGTCTTTTTAATATCATATTCCCAATAATTTCTTTCCCCTTTATTTTTTTTATTTCTTTTTTTGATTTTTTTTAACTTTTATTTAATAAATATAAATTTCCAAAGTATAGCTTTTGGATTACAGTGGCTTTTCCCCCCCATAACTTCCCTCCCACCTGCAACCCTCCCATCCCCTGCTCCCTCTCCCCTTCCATTCACATCAAGATTCATTTTCAATTCTCTTTATATACAGAAGATCAACTTAGTATATATTAAGTAAAGATTTCAACAGTTTGCACCCACACAGAAACACAAAGTGTAAAGTACTGTTTGATTACTAGTTATACCATTGATTCACATTAAAGACAGAGATCCTACATGGGGAGTAAGTGCACCTCAGGATTAGAAAAAAAAAAGTTTTAAGGGTCTTGACTGGTTGCCCACAGATTATCTGAGAAGTATTGATGTTAATGTAGGAACACTACATAGAACTCAGGTCACCTCATCTTGCAGGGGTGGGGAAGAGAGAAGGGAAGGGAGAGGTCCCACACCTATAACAGGATGGGGAAGCAGAGAGGTGCCCGAGACTTTAGTCATATATCCATGCTTTATAAAAAATGTTTTATTAATTCAAAAGACAGAGAGAGGCAAAGAAGCAGATGGAGAGAGATCTTCCATATACCAGTTCACTCCTTAAATGCTTACAACAGCCAGGGCTGGGCCAGGCTGAAGTTGGGAGCTCAGACCTCCATCCAGGTCTCCTGTGTGGGTGGCTGGGACCCAAGAACTTGAATCATCATCTGCTCCCTCCCACGGTGCATAGTAGCAGAAAGCTGGATTGGAAGCAGAGCCAGGAATCAGCCCTGACATCTCCATAATGGATACAGGTGGGTATCCCAATCAGAGTATTAACCACTGTGCCAAATGCCCACCGCATGCATTCATGCTTGACAACATCACCTTTTACCCACACCAAGACCTACAGTCTAATTTTTCTTTTTCCCTCGTCAAACATGTCTGTAAGGAGAAAGTCCTGTAGATCCTATCCCCGAAAGACTTCGGATATCCTGGCCCCGCCTTTTTCCTTATCTCAAGATGCCTCCTCCCTGGGCACTCCGCCCCAGTCCTGGCCTCACCACATTTCTGAGAGAGATCTGTCCTATATGAAACTGTCACTCTTCCAAGTTCTGAACTCTTCGCTGACCTTCCAAAGACCTTTTTTTTTTTTTTTTTTAAGATTTTATTTCTTTATTTGAGAGGTAGATTTACAGACAGTGAGAGAGACAGAGAAAAAGGTCTTCCTTCTGTTGGTTCACTCCCCAAATGGCTGCAACAGCCAGAGCCACACTGATCCGAAGCCAGGAGCCAGGTGCCTCCTCCCAGTCTCTCACGTGGCTGTAGGGGCCCAAACACTTGCACTATCTTCTACTGCCTTCCTGGGCCACAGCAGAGAGCTGGACTGGAAGAGGAACAACCAGGACTAGAACCGGTGCCGCAGGCGGAGGATTAACCTAGTGCGCCATGGTGCTGGCCTCTCCAAAGACCTTTATAACTGAGTCTGGTCTACCCTACTGGCCTTATCTTCAGCTCCATTTCCCCAGTCACCCAAGGCGCTCCTCAGACACAGCAGGAACGCTGGCTCTGCCGCACACCCTGCTTCACTCTGCCGCCTCTTCCTCCCCCTCTCCTCCTTGTCATCCTTCAAAGCTCAGCTCCTGCAGTTTGCAGCGGGGGAAACGCAGCTTAAACAGGTGCTTGCATCACTGGCATCCCATGCTTCAGCCTGGCCCAGCTGGGTTGTTGCAGGCTAGTGAGGAGTGAACCAGCAGATGGAAGATCTGTCTCTGTCCCTCACTCTCTCTTTCTTTCTCTCTGCCCTTCAAACAGATAAATAACTCTTCAAAAAAGAAAAAAGAGGCCGGCGCCGCTGCTCACTAGGCTAATCCTCTGCCTGCGGCGCCAGCACACTGGGTTCTAGTCCCGGTTGGGGCACCAGATTCTGTCCCGGTTGCTCCTCTTCCAGTCCAGCTCTCTGCTGTGGCCCGGGAAGGCAGTGGAGGATGGCCCAAGTCCCTGGGCCTTGCACCCGCGTGGGAGACCAGGAGGAAGCACCTGGCTCCTGCCTTCGGATCAGCATGGTGCTGGTCGTGGCGGCCATTTGGGGGGTGAACCAATGGAAAGGAAGACCTTTCTCTCTGTCTCTCTCTCTCACTGTCTAACTCTGCATGTCAGAAAGAAAGAAAGAACGAACGAACTCAGCTCATGTCACTTCCTCTGAAATCCCTCTTTTTCTATGAGATCTAATTACTCATTTATGTCTCCCTCTCACTTTACATGCATATCCACATATATCTTTCATATAATTACTAGTTTACTTGTGTTGTCTCTGCTTTCCCTTTCAAAATCAAGATGCCTTGTTAATCTTAATTGTCCCAGCAGCCTGTGAAGTGCCCCACATAGAGGAGACCCTCCATTGTTTATGACAACATTGTGAGCTGAGACACTCCTTCATTTATTCATTCATTCTCCCACAACCCACCTGGGCCAAGCTCTCAGGATCTGGTGGTGACTAAGATGCACAAGGTGGCAGCCAGCAGGGCACTTAAGTCATAGTATGGGAAGCAGACAACAAACAGGGGGATTAAAAAAAAACGTAAATAAACAAGTAAGATAATGACACATTGATATCATTTCCACAAAGGACCTAAACAGATGAGGCAGAGTCGGCCTGGGAGGGGCCACCCTAGACAGCAAGGTCATCAGAGGAACCCCCCTTTGGAAGATGACCCCTGAGCTGAGATTTAAAGGATGAGAAGTGGCAACTATAAGGTTTCTGCAAAGACCAGAAAGAAGGCCAGTGTGGCTGGAGCATACTAAACAGGGCTGCGCAGCATAAACCCCAGCTGGGCGAACAGGCCCCAAGATCAGGACATCATTGAGATGAAGTAAGGAGTTTAGATTCCACTCTAAGCAATAGTAGGCTTTGAAGGGGTTTAAGTAAGGGAGTGCTTGGGTCAGATAACAATTTTAGGAAATGTACAGATGCTCCTCAATTTGGGATGGGATTACATCCCAATAAGTCCGTTGTAAACTGAAAATATCCCAAGTTGAAAATGCATTTAGTCCACCTAACTTTTTGGACATCACGGCTTAGCCACAGAGCACGCTGTAGAGGATGGATTGCTTCCACGCTGGGATTGGGTGGCTGACTGGGAGCTAGGACCGCTGCCTTTCCCAATATTGACAGAGAGTGCTGTATTGCATAGCCCAGGACAAAGTAAGAATTCAAGAGACAGGTATTATGGCACAGTGGGTTAAGCCACAGCTTGGGATGCCCATGTCCAGGATCAGGGATCTTGGGATTGAGTCCCACCTCTGCTTCCTAACCAGCTTCCTGCTAATGCTGCAGCTGTAGACCCAAGTGCTTGGGTCCTTGATATCCATGTGGGAGACTCAGATGGAGTTCTGGGCTCCTGGCTTTGGCCTGGGTAGGCCTGGCTGTTGCATACATTTGGGGATTGAGTTAGTAAATAAAAGATCTCTGTCTGCCTGTCTCTGTCTCTCCATCTCTGCCTCTCTGTCTTTCAAATAAATAAAAACAAATAAAAATTTTTAAAAGAAGGAATTATATTTATATATATATAATGTGCATATATTTATAGCATTCATAGTATCAAAAATAGCATTATCACAGTTCATACTCATTAAACCACAAAGCCAGAACCAGATAATTATCAAGAATTGCTTCAGAATCTGAGGTTGAAGTACAGCTTGCACTGAACGGTTGTTGCTTTTGCACTGCTATACAGTCAGGAAATCCTAACTTGAATCATTTCTACTCTCTAGTCCCTGTAAAGAGAGGACTAAAGAACGAGACCGGCCGGAGCTGTGGCATAGCTGGTCGAGCTGCTGCCTACAGCACCAGCATCCCATATGGGCGCTGATTTGAGTCTCAGCTGCTCCACTTCCCATCCAGCTCCTGGCTGATGTCCCTGGGAAAGCAGTGGAAGATGACCCAAGTGCTTGGGCCCCTGCACCCACGTGGGAGACCTGCAAGAAGCTCCTGGCTTCTGGCTTCAGCTTGGCCCAGCTCCTGCCATTGTAATCATTTGGGGGAGTGGACCAGCAGGTGGAAGATATCTCTACCTTCTCTCTCTCTGTAACTCTGCTTATTCAAATACATTTATCTTTGAAAGAAGAACGAGAGAAAAGAGCAAGCATCAGATAGAGAGGAGTAGGACTCTATGCCAGAAGTGAGAACAAACGTAGAGGAAGGAGGGCAAAGGTGGGCATGGAGAGAAGTAAATGTGTCAAGAGTATTGTTTAGAGGTCAAATTCAAAGTCTTTGGTGACAGAGTAAATGTGTGTAGAGCTAGGGGAAGGCAAGGGAAGCATCTTACATAGATCAACTCTGATATTCAGGCTTGAGCATCAGGCTAGAAATAGAGGCTATTGACTGAATTGATGGGGAGCCCTTGGGAGTGGCTTCTGTGTGTGTGCGCGGGGGGGGGGGGGGCGGGGGGGGGGGAAGGTGGCATCGAGAGCTGCTTTGGTTAGAGACGTACGTGAGAAGTTTCCAAGAATCACTAAACACACATGGTAGAGAAGGAAACTGAGGGTGAAAAACAGTTCACACAGGCACCAGTGCTAATGCCACTCAGGTCTGACTCATAAGTACTAAGCCAAGCAGATTCGTAGCCAGTGTATGTGAATCAGCATTATTTCTTTCAGGTATGACTAGAAAAGAAATACAAAATATTTGGGAAGAGAAGGGTAAAAGAGGATGGTAAAACAGGAAGACTTTTTTTGTTGTTATTTTAAGCTTTGTGGGCTTTTAAACTTTTTTCATCATAACCTTAACACAAAGAAAAGTGAGACAACCTCTGTACGCAGACATTTCACCATGCTCTTTCTTGTCAAGCATCTAGAAAGACCTGGCTTAGACTCTGGCTCTGAACTGGAGCCCTTGAACAGGCCTTCAACCTCTCACAGCCTCACTGCTCCATCTGTGAAAAGGAAGTTGTAATAAACACCTCACAAGGCTTCCGTGAGAATGAAGTTAAATGGTGTCTGTGAAAGCACTTCCACAAACCATGATGAGCTGCCCGACCTTTGTTTCTCTTGTTCTGTTCGTATGTAAAAGTTAAAAAAAAAAAAAAATGAGCTGAGCTGTCTGTGAGAGGAGAAAATTGAAAATAAAAATAAAGGCAATTCTGAAAACATAGAGACTCTGATTAGAACACACATAACATTAAACAAGTAGATAGATTGTATTTCCCCCCTTCACGCCTGTATTTAAAGAGGGGGCTGTTTAAAGTTAATACACTTCCAGGGAGCTAGTTGAGCCGAAAGCATGATTTATTTTGAAGTCTTGGAGGGACGGCTCTCAGTCACAGGGTTTGGAATACGGCATTTCCCAGCTGCTGTGGCTGGAGTGCCTCGTGGAAGAGTTCAAAGACTCAACCTGGGCAAGACCTTGAAAGGAATCTCAAAACTTAGGCCAAAAGCTATGAGATGGAAACTTCATCAGATCTCTCTAAGTCAAGAGTTCCTGAGTATTTTATGATTGTTCTCCTTAAAGGAGACAACATATTGTTTGTTTAAAAAACAAAAAAGCCTTGAACCAGATTTGAATTTAAGTTCAGGCAGCTTTGCTTTATTAATGGATGAATCTGGGTCAGGTTATTTGCCTTCCAGAGCCTCCACTTCCCCCAGTGTAAGAGGGTAATCATACCATTTATCTCAAGAGGTAGTTGTTGTATGGGATAAGTACGAATAATAGTAATAATATAATATAATAATGGTAATAGCTAATATGTATTGAATACTCCTAATGTGCTTCTCCGAGTTAATCCTCAGGCCACAGTATGAGAAAGGTAGTGTTGTCTCTACTTTATAGTTGAATAAACTGAGGCTTTGTGATGAATAAGTAGCTGGTAAGTGGCAGAGCCAAGAGCAATGCAGTAACCACAATGTAAAGCCTGGCACATAATAGTTCTTTTACAAAGATAGCTCCTGGGGCAGGCATTTGGCGCAGCAGTTAAGTTACCACTTGGATGCCCAATCCTATTTCAGACCTGTTTTAAGCCCTGGCTCCATTTTTTTTTTTTTACTTTTATTCATATATTTAAAAGGCTGAGTTAAAGGCAGGGGTGTGGGGGAGGGACAGATTGAGAGAGAGAGAGAGAGATCTTCCATCTTCTAGTTCACTTCCCAGATGGCCACAACAGCCAGGGCTGGATCAGGCCACTGCCAGGAGCTTCATTCAGGTGTCCCATATAGGTAGCAGGGGCCCAAATATGTGAACCATCTTCCACTGCTTCTCCAAGGCTTTTAAGCAAGAAACTGGATCCGAAGTGAGACCTCCAGGTCACAAACCCATGCCCATACAGGATGCCAGCAGTGGCTTTACCCACTAGGCCACAACGTCTGCCCCTCCTCCTTTCCCACCCCCAGCCTTCCTTCTGATCCTGCTTCCTGCTTTTGTATACCCTGGGAGGCAGCAAATGATGGCTCAAGTACCTGACTCCCTGCCACTCATGGAAGACCCCAGTGGAGTTCCTGGCCAGCACTGAATGTTGTAGGAATTTAGGGAGTGAACCAGTAGGTAGAAGATATCTCTTGCTCTGTCCCCATCTCTCTGTCTGCCTTTAAATTACAATGAAAATAAATTAATAAAAAATAAAGTAGAAAGGGAGCTCTTTTTCTTAAGCAGCCTAAGAGGAAGAGGAGACAGTGTTTTTCTTTGGTGCACAACAACTTGGGGATTCTTGGCTCCTGGAACTTCCTAGCTGGCTGTCCTTGAACTGGCTGCTTCAATTCTCTGAGCTCCTTTCCTTATCAATCCAGGGGAGATAGGAATAGCTATCTCATCCAGTTGTTAAGAGGATTAAGAGAGACCATTCTGAATTGCAAATTCAGTAGAAAGTTGACTTTCTACAGCTTGGAAACCCTCAAGGGGAAAATCCAGTCCTGCTGGGAAGCCTCCCTCTCCAAGGCCCCAGTCATAGTGCTCCTTGCACTTTCTGGAATATAGTTGTCTTGTGTCTCATAAATCATTTGGTCCTCACACAAATATGATTTTTGCCCCTGTTAGGAGTGGGGCCCTGGTGGAATGCTCAGACTACAACTACAGAACTAGAGAGGTGCCTGAGGTCCCGTGGGGCTCTGGTGAGTAGAGAGGCAGTAGCAATTTTAGGTGCTGATTGATATGCAAGGGAAGCACTAGGAGCTGCGGGAATGCAGATGAAGGGCCACTCCCCCAGACTTGGATGCCCACCCCATTACTGAAGAGCTAAATTGTGTTCAGAGAATGACTGGAAAGGGCTGTGATATTAAACCTGTGCAACTCACATCTCTCACTGTCTTTTGGAAGGTTAGATTGAAGGTTCCCCTCTGGAAACCTCATTTGCCACAAGGAATAATTTCCTTCCCTCTGGAGATGCTCTCAAAAGATTGAGCAAATCTCTCTGTAGTATCTTCTCCGTTGCTTCAACTTTCTCTGGAAAGAGCCTTTAGGGGCCAGCAATTGGCCTAGTGGTTAAAATGCTGCATCTCATATCCAAACGTCTGGATTCAAGTCCTGGCTTTGTTCTCCATTCCAGCTTCCTGCTGGAGACAGCAGGTGACAGCCCAAGTAGTTGAGTCCCTGTCACTCATGTAGGAGACCTGGATTGACTTTCTAGCTCCTTGCTTCAGTCCTGCCTCTGCGCGCAACTTGGGTACTGAACCCATGGATGGGAGTGCTCTCTCACTCTCTCAAATAAAACATTTTTTAAAAAAATTTTAAACAGGGGCCGGCGCTGTGGCATAGCTGGTAAAGCCACCGCCTGCAGTGCCGGCATCCCATATGGGCGCCGGTTCAAGTCCAGGCTGCTCCACTTCAGATCCAGCTCTCTGCTATGGCCTGGGAAAGCAGTAGAAGATGGGCTTCCCTTGGGCCCCTGCACCTGCACTGGAGACCTGGAAAAAGCTCCTGGCTCCTGGCTTTGGATCGTCCCAGCTTCAGCCATTGCAGCCCATTGGGGAGTGAACCAGCAGATGGAAGATCTCTCTCTCTCTCTCTCTCTCTCTCTCTCTCTCTCTTTGCCTCTCCTTCTCTCTGTGTGTGTAACTCTGACTTTCAAATAAATTAATAAATCTTTTAAAAAAATTTTAAACAAAGGGCCTTTTTGTTGTCCAGGGCTTAAGGAGTGAAATAAACCTACAACATGTTGGTAGAAGAGAAAGGCATCCTGGGAATTTTCCCTGAGAGAAATCTAGGAACAAAAACAAACAAAAAAACATAGCAGAGGAATTCTCTCAAAGAAATGATGGAATTTAAAGATTACCATTCAGCAATCCCCAGTGAAATAATTGATTCAAACAATGGTCATCAATTGGTGCTAAAACCATCAGATGAAAAGTCATTGTTGAAGAACAGGAGACTCAAAGACTCAAAATCCCTTCAACTGGAAAGATCTTAGGATCATAGTTTTAGTGAATCAAATTTAAGTTGCTCAGACATAATCTTATTTATGTTGTTTTAAAAACGTATTTATTTGCAGGCTGGCTTTGTGGTGCAGCAAGTTAATCCACCACCTGGATCCCTGGCATCCCAAATTGGAGTGCTGGTTCGAGTTCAGCTGCTCCACTTCTGCTCTAGCTCCCTGTTGATACATCTGAGAAAGTAGCAGATGATGGCCCAAGTACCAGGACCCCTGCCACTCATGTGCGAGACCTGGACAGAGTTCCAGACTCGTTGCTTTTGTAGGCACCAGCTTTGGATGCTGTCACCATTTGGGGAGAGAATCGGCAAATGGAAGATCGATCTCTCTTTCTCTGTCTCTCTTTCCGTCTCTGTGTCTTTCAAATACAGAATGATAAAGAGAGACAGAGAGACACATCAACAAAGAAAGAGAGAGCTCCCATCTGCTAATTCACTCCCCAAATATCCTCAAAGGCTAGCTGGGCCAGGAGCACTTCAGCCATCATTGCTGTCTCCTAGGGTCTCTATTAGCAGGAAGTTGGATTCAGGAGCCAGAGGTGAGTATAGAACCAGACACTGCAATATGGGACAGGGGTGTTTTAACAGCATCTCAACCACTAGTCCAAACACTCCTATCCCTTTACATTTTAAAAACATTGTGCTCAACCTAAAAAATTCAATAAGAACTCAAGTATCTTGGCCAAAACGGTCTAACGTGATCTAATCAAATTTCCTATGTAACTTAGTATATATGAACTACAGGAGATAATGTACAATTATCATGAGAAAGCAGATAAATCTAGAGTGTGGGGCAGTCTATAAGCCAGTTCCATTAAAAAAAGTATTAAAACAAATAACCACAACAGAAAGGAAAAAGTAGGGGATAGTCTTAGACTATAGGGACAGAAAAAGCAAATGCAATGAGTAACTCTATGAAGCCTGCTGAAATTCCTATAATCTTGGTTATTAAGATATTTTCATTTTTTTTCTAGGAAGATTCAGACATAGGTGCTGTAGAACTCCTGTCCTCACACTTCTCTCCTAACCTACCACTGGGACAGAAAGCCACGTCATACCCATGGCTGGTTTTTTTTTTTTTTTTCATTTTTTGTTTTTTAAGATTTATTTATTTATTTGAAAGTCAGAGCTGAGAAGGAGAGGCAGAGAGAGAGAGAGAGAGAGAGAGAGAGTATGTCTTTCACCTGTTGGTTAACTCTCCAATTGGCTGCAATGGCAGGAGCTACGCCATCCAAAGCCAGGAGCCAGGAACTTCTTCTGGGTCTCCCATACAGGTGCAGGGGCCCAAGGACTTGGGCCATGTTCCACATCTTCCACTGTTTTCCCAGGCCATAGCATAGAGCTGGATCAGAAGTGGAGCAGCCGGGACTCAAACTGGCGCCCATAAGGGATGCCAGCACTGCAGGCAGCAGTTTTACCCACTACACCACAGCGTTGGCCCCACAACTCTGACTTTTAAAGAAAGAAAGAAAGGAAAAAAATCAGGAACAGAATCTCAAAGTGAAAGAACTAGTTCAGACGTCTACTAAGGTGTTGAGAATCATTCCGAGAAACTCACCTTGCCTGCAGTGAGGGCTCTAAGACATGGATGGGATTATTTCCAGATGAAACTCCTCAAATGACTCATGACTGGCACAGTCCTTTCCAAGATTGTTAAGCAGATAATCTCTATCAGTATTAAGCCACAGTTGGAGATCAAAGTCACCACTGCAGTTGCCTAGGCCAACTATTTTTATTAAATTGATTTTCAGTTGTTTAAAAAGGGGGTGGAGATAGGCATAGTGATGCAGAGGTTTAAATTGCCACTTGGGATACCCACATCCCATATCAGAATTGCCGGTTGAGTACTGGCTGCTCTCGCACAGCT
Source organism: Oryctolagus cuniculus (assembly GCF_964237555.1). Lineage (NCBI taxonomy): Eukaryota > Metazoa > Chordata > Mammalia > Lagomorpha > Leporidae > Oryctolagus > Oryctolagus cuniculus. The sequence continues at coordinate 97,785,568 of NC_091435.1, forward strand.
TCCTGCTAGTGTGCCTGGGAGGCAGCTGGTGGTGGCCCGGGTATCTCAGCCCCTGGCATCCACAAGAGAGTAGGCCTGGACCAGCCCCTGCTATTGCAGGTATTTAGGGAGTTGGAAGATTTTCTCTCCCTTCTCACCCCCCATTGCTCTGCTTCAAGTAAATAAAGACTTTTTTTAAAAAAGACATTTTTCAGCTGTCAGAGGAAGTGTGAATGTGGAGTAGATAGTATAAGGAACTATTATTTCCTTAGGTATCACAGTTGTACTGAGTTCATCCGAAGACATGTCCTCATTTTTAGAAATATGCTGATGTATTTATGGCCACGCTTTACACAACTTGCAAACAGTCACCAAGAAACATGTTTGCACAGACAAAAGCAGACACAATAAATATTAACAACTGTTCAACCTAGATGGAAGATATACATGTGAGGTTGGTACAGGGCATCATTTGGGGTAGAAACCTTGAAGGTTTAAGATGATTCACATGCAGGAGGCTTAAGAGATTGAACCCAGGGTAAAGGAATCTGAGAACTGATTGTTGAGTGAGAAGGAGATAAACAAAAGATTCATTGAAGTTTCTTTTCCTTCCTAGCTCCCTGACCAAAGACAACCAGGATTCAGAACAGAAGCCACATTTGGACTAGAGAGTGTGCATCTGTTAGAACCTCTGATCTCATACTTTCATCTTCTTTCCCTCATTCACACATCACCTACTGGCCCTCGTGACCACCACGCCAAAGCCCCTCTATCTACTGCTGATCACATCCAATAAACATTTCCCAGCTTTTATTTCATCTCTAAAGCATTTAGAAGATACTTGTCTTCTTCTTCCATATATGACTTTTTTCATTTCAGACTGTATTCTAAATCTTTTGGCCTAGCAGAGCAGACATTAGAGTGTGATAAACAGGAGGAAGAGGAGTTAACACAGTACATGTTGTGTAGATATCACTGTGTGTGATGTATGGAAGCCTATTGAAAGGAGCAAGTTGGCATGGGGATGCCATTGGGAGGCTGCTGCAGATATCTGGATAGAAGACGAGAACAGCTTGGCCAAAGTCAATGGCAGTGGAAATGAGGGAAAAAGTGGACACATTGAAGTAATATTTTGAGAGTAAAATCTACAAACTTGAAATAAGTAAATAGGGCAGCTCAATACAAAACAGGGCTAGAATGGCTCAAAGATTTCCAGGAAACTCTGGACTTGGGGTCCAGCAATCTGTGTTGCCTAAGAAAAAGAACATGGAAAAATGATCAGGTTAAAGGAGAAAGATTATGCCCTTAGATTAGAAGATCATGCCCATATGAAGACCAAGGTGACTTTGAGACAGCCAAGTGGAAGCATCAAGCAAACATTCAGATCAAAGAGTCTGGACCTAGCAGACAGATCTAGACTGGTGAGTGGGAGTCTTTGACCTAGAGGTGATAACTGTGGCCATGGGAAAAGACAAGGGTTAGGGTTAGGGCCACAGTTGTGGCACAGTGGGTGGAGCCACCACTGTGATGCCAGCATCCCATTTGAGCACTGGTTTAAGTCCTAGATGCTTCACTTCTGATCCAGCTCTCTTCTAATGCAACTGGGAAAGCAGCAGAAGATGGCTCAAGTCCCAGGGTCCCTGCACCTACATGGGAGATGCTAATGAAGTTCTAGGCTCCCAGCTTTGGTTGGGCCGGCCGCAAGCCACTGTGGCCATTTGGGGAGTAAACGAGTAAATGAAAGATATTTCCTTGTCTATCTCTCCCCTCTTTCTGTAACTCTGCCTTCCAAATAAATAAGTAAATCTTTAAAAATACATATCTGTTGGCTGGCGCCGCGGCTCACTAGGCTAATCCTCCGCCTAGCGGCGCCGGCACACCGGGTTCTAGTCCCAGTCGGGGCGCCAGATTCTGTCCCGGTTGCCCCTCTTCCAGTCCAGCTCTCTGCTGTGGCCAGGGAGTGCAGTGGAGGATGGCCCAGGTGCTTGGGCCCTGCACCCGCATGGGAGACCAGGAAAAGCACCTGGCTTCTGGCTCCTGCCATCGGATCAGCGTGGTGCGCCGGCCATTGGAGGGTGAACCAACGGCAAAGGAAGACCTTTCTCTCTGTCTCTCTCACTGTCCACTCTGCCTGTCAAAAAAATTTTAAAAAAATAAAATAAAATAAAAATACATATCTGTTGGTGGAGTACATACATGTGGTACTTTATACTGCAAGCTTTGAAGAGTAGTCATCTCTTCTAAATACTAAATTGAGACCCACATCTGAGAATAGGCCTGACTGTTAGAAGCAAGTGCTACTCTTCCAAATCTAGAGTTCAGTTCTCCTTGGAGCAAGTTCAATACCAGAGTGTGCGAATGAGGCCATGAGAAACTGACATTTGTTGAATGTCTGTAATTTTCCAGGTAATGTGCTAAGCAACTCAAAAGTGTGATCTCTTTTAGTTCTCAAAATAACACTTTAAGGTGAGCATTATCATTAGATGAATAAACTCTTCAAAAGAGTTATGTAACTTCCAGTCACATATCTATAAGCCGGAAAGGAGGGGTTTCAAGCCAGGGCCTCTGATTCTAAACTCAGTGAAGTTGTCTCCTCTTACTCGCAGCTTCATTTTCTGTGATCTGTCCAACCATGACTCAAAAATATTAAACAGGGCCAGGGGTGTGGCGTAGTGGGTGAAGTTGCCACCTGCAATGCTGCTATCCCATACAAGCGCCAATTCCTGTCCCTGCTGCTTCACTTCTGATCCAGCTCCTTGTTAATGGCCTGAGAAGGCAGCAGAGGATGGCCCAAGTGCTTGGGCCCATGCTGCCCACATAGGATTTCTGAAGTTCTTAGCTCCTGGCTCCAGTCTGGCCTAGCCCTGGCCATTGTGGCCATCTAGGGAGTGAACCAGCAAATGGAAAACCTCTCTCTCTCTCTAACTCTGACTTTCCAATAAATAAATAAATATTAAGAAAAATATATTAGGGGCCAGCACTGTGGCACAGTGGGTTATAGCCCTAGCCTGCAGTGCCGGCATCCCGTATGGGCGCCGGTTCTAGTACCTGCTGCTCCGGTTCGATCCAGCTCTCTGCTACGGCCCGGGAAAGCAGTAGAAGATGGTCCAAGTCCTTGGGCCCTGGCACCTGCGTGGGAGACCTGGAAGATGCTCCTGGTTCCTGGCTTCAGATCAGCTCAGCTCTAGCCATTGCAGCCATATGGGGAGTGAACCAGCAGGTTCTCTTTTTCTCTGGCTCTACCTCTCTTTGTAACTCTCTTTCAAATAAATAAATCTTTACAAAAAAGAAAAATATATTAAATGTAAAATTCCAGCAATAAACAAGTGATAAATTTTAAATCGCATGACATTCTGAGTAAGGTGCTGAAACCTTATGCCGTCTTCCTCTGTCCAACAGTATACGCTATCTTCGGGTCAATCACTCAGCAGTCGTCTGGGTTATCAGATCAACTCTCTTAATATCTTAGTGCTTGTGTTCAAGTAAGCCTCATTTTACTCCATAATAGCTCCAAACACGTGAGTTGTGATGCTGGCAACTCAGATATGCCACGGAGAAGCCATAAAGTGTTCCCCGTAAGTGTCATCTCACATCCTCCCAAGAAGGTAAGTATAGAACAGGATATTTTGAGGTAGGGCCCACATTCATATAACTTTTATTACAGTATATTGTTGGTTGCTCTATTTTTTTAGTAATTACTGTTAATGTCTAACAATGCCTAATTTATAAATTCAACATTATCATGAGTATTTCTATACGAGACAGGGACCAGGCATCCACTGAGAGTCTTGGAATGTATCCAGATAAAGGGATACCGTGGTCTTTGGCTTTGTTCTTGTCTATGCTGTCACTAAGAATGTTTGTGAATGGATTCATTTATCCAGCAGATTTATTTAGCATTGCCATATGCCAGGCATGGTGCTGGACCCTACACATACAGAGATGAACTCACTGGGAAAACCCCTGACCTCACAGGGCTCACAGCATAGTTAGCAACACAAACCAATAAATGAAGGCAACTGAAACCTTCAGTGTGTAGCTAGATTCAGCTCTCATGACTGAGTGTCACTGTGGCCCAAGTCCTGCGCCATGTGCTGCTGCTTTCATTAAGATTCTGGTGCCCACCGTCCCTCCAGTTATGTCCCCTGCTGCTTCATCCAGGAACTTCTGTGCCAGACAGGATGAACCCTTCCCAGCCGTCCCCTAAAGCACTACTCTCTCCTTTCTCACTTCCACTTTCCTTCGACCTTTGGACCTGTTTCCCCTTCCAGCCCCTTAGAACAAAACAGATTTAAAATAAAGTTGGGGAGAGTGATTTCTAGCAAGAAAGACTTCAACTCTGATGTCACTTCACCTCTTTGTGCAACAGGGGCAAGCTACCTCCCCACTAGCGCCTCATCTGTAAAATGGGAATGATAAGAACCGCTTCACAGGATATCTGTAAAAGCTGATATGACCAAAAAAGCATAGTACCTGGCACACATTGTTTAAAAAATTATTATTGGGGCTGTCGCTATGCTACAGTGGGTTAAACCACTTGCTGTGACACCTACATCCCATATCAGAGCACTGGTTAGCACCTGTCTGCTCCACTTTCAATCTAGCTCCCTGCCAATGCACCTGGGAAGACAGCAGAGGCTGGCTCAAGTGCTGGGCTCCTGCCATCCATGAGAGATACCTGGATGGAGTTCTAAGCTCCTGACCTCAGCCTGGCCCAGTCCTGGTCATTGAGGCCATTTAGGGAGTGAACCAGTGGATGGAAGATCAATCTGTCTCTCTCTGCCTCTCCCTTTCTCTATAATAAATTTTTTAAAGGAATATAATTACCTCTGAGAATAAGATGCTCTTAGCAAGGAGCAGCAAAGAAATCTTTTTATGTTTCTTTATACTTTTTGGTTCTAAATTTATACTATGGTTTTTTTACTTAAAATTTTTATTAATTATTGAAATAAATACTATGAGACAGGGAGAGAGAGAAAGGAAAAATCCCTTTTTATTCACATTGACCTTTCCCCAGTCTGAAGAAGCATGGTTTTCAAAGGCGTAAGGAGGACTTTGAAATTTCTTTAGTATTATCAACTTTCTCATTCAGTTAAACATGTGACAATTCTGCCACTGTAGCATAGTATTTTTAGAATTTTTTATTTTTCCTACTAAAATATTATTAATACTTGTTGAGGATTTGTTGAGATAAAATGAACAAGGTGAAGAAAGAATAACTTTGTTGGAGAAAAGAGCTAATCTCTAACCATTTTCTTGTATCAAACAACATTACTGATATACGGTATTCCTCATATATCTCACTGGCCTCTTCCCATAATCTTCTATATTTTCCCTTAATGTAACATTTTGTGCAATCTCAGTAGACTCTTTAAAATTTTGGAATTGATTTGGCCGGCTTCACAACTCACTAGGCTAATCCTCCGCCTGCAGCGCCGGCACCCTGGGTTCTAGTCCCGGTTGGGGAGCCGGCTTCTGTCCCGGTTGCTCCTCTTCCAGTCCAGCTCTCTGCTGTGGCCCAGGAGTGAAGTGGAGGATGGCCCAGGTCCTTGGGCCCTGCGCCCACATGGGAGACCAGGAGGAAGCACCTGGCTCCTGGTTTCGGATAGGCGCAGCACGCCGGCCACAATGCACTGGCCGTAGCTGCCACTTCGGGGGTAAACCAATGGAAAAAGGAAGACCTTTCTCTCTGTCTCTCTCTCTCACTGTCTAACTCTGCCTGTCAAAAAATAAATAAATAAAAATAAAAAAATTTTTGGAATTGATTTTATTTATTTGAAAGGCAGATAGAAAGAGAAAGAGACAGAAGAACAAACAGAGGGAGATGTTCCATCCACTGGTTCACTCCTCAAAGGCCTGCAAAAAACAGAGCTGGGCCAAGTTCAAGCTAGGAGCCTGAAGCTCAATGTAGGCCTCCCACATGGGTGGCAAGGACCCAAATATTTGAAAGACTATTTGCTGCCTCCCAGCGTGCATATAGCAGGAAGCTGGATTGGAAGCAAAGGAGCCAGGACTCAACCAGGCAATCCATGTAGGATGTAAGTGTCCCCAGCAGTGTCTCAATCACCACACCACATGCCTGCCCCCATTGGCTCGTTTTTTTGTATTAGTACACCTGGAGTTTGCTTACTTTTTTAAGCTTCATGTAAATATATTTTGGTGGAATTTTTCATATGTAAGAACTCAATGTTCCACTCAATTAATTAAACAACAAAATCAATTATAACTTTACAACCTAGAGGCATCCACTTTCTTTTTCCTTTTTTATAAAAATTTATTTATTTATTTGAAAGGTGGAGCTATTGAAAGGGAGAGGCAGGGCCGGCGCCGCGGCTCACTAGGCTAATCCTCCGCCTTGCGGCGCCGGCACACCAAGTTCTAGTCCCGGTCGGGGCGTCGGATTCTGTCCCGGTTGCCCCTCTTCCAGGCCAGCTCAAGGCTGTGGCCAGGGAGTGCGGTGGAGGATGGCCCAGGTGCTTGGGCCCTGCACCCCATGGGAGACCAGGAAAAGCACCTGGCTCCTGGCTCCTGCCATCAGATCAGCGCGGTGCGCCGGCCGCAGCAGCCATTGGAGGGTGAACCAACGGCAAAGGAAGGCCTTTTTCTCTCTCTCACTGTCCACTCTGCCTGTAAAAAAAAAAAAAAAAAAAGAAAAGAAAAGAAAAGAAAGGGAGAGGCAGAGGCAGATAGAGAAGTGTTCCATTCACTGGTTCACTCTCCAAATGACTGTAATGGCTGGGTCAGACCGAAGCCAGGAGCCAGGAGCTTCTTCTGGGTCTTCCACACGGGCCCAAGGGCCCAAAGACTTGGGACTTCAACCAGTGCCCATAGGGATGCCTGTGCTGAAGGCGGTGGCTTAACAGACTATGCCACAGTGCTGGGCCCCAGTCACTTCCAATAATTTCATAAATGTCATCCTTCTTTCTACATCTATATATACTCATCTTAGAGAAACAACTACCACTTACTACACATACACTAAGTGTTTTACATGTAATACTTCAAATATCATATCCAAGATCTAAATATTATCATCCACATTTAGCAATGAGGAAAACTCAGTTCAGTGAGGTAAGACACTTGTCCAAAAATAACGTGGCACATAGATGATACGGGGCAGAGCTGGGATTCAAATCCAGATCAGTCTGAATCCAAAGTTCAAGTTCTCAACCAGACATCCTGACTCATCACTACACAAAAGTTTATTGCATATGTGCATACATTGTGATAAAAAAGAGACTGTATTATACTTATTATTTAGGAACCTCTATTTTTGACTTGACAGTATTTCACAGATTTGTGTTCATTGCAATCAGTTATGATCTTATCTACATTTCTAATGTCTTCCATTATATGAAAGGTCGTAAAACAGGGAGGTCAACTCCCCACTGTTGGATACTGGATTGATCCCAATGTCCCACTACTTGTATTACAACCAGTGCTGACATAAAGATGTTTGTTTACAGTACATTTTAAATCACCCTGTCATATAGGAAATACCTTTAGTGTAAATGTCCCTTTATACACTTGATACAATAACTTCTAAAAGACCTTCAAAGGGACCCACATCAGAATGAATGCATGCATCTCAAGAGTTAATACACTAGGCTGGCGCCGCAGCTCAATAGGCTAATCCTCCACCTTGTGGCACCGGCACACCGGGTTCAAGTCCCAGTCGGGGGGCTGGATTCTGTCCCGGTTGCCCCTCTTCCAGGCCAGCTCTCTGCTGTGGTCCGGGAGTGCAGTGGAGGATGGCCCAGGTCCTTGGGCCCTGCACCCGCATGGGAGACCAGGAGAGGCACCTGGCTCCTGGCTTTGGATCAGCATGATATACCAGCTGTAGCGCGCTGGACACGGCGGCCATTGGAGGGTGAACCAACGGCAAAGGAAGACCTTTCTCTCTGTCTCTCTCTCTCACTGTCCACTCTGCCTGTTCAAAAAAAAAAAAAAAAAAAAAAGAGTTAATACACTAAAAAGGCAAAAACAATTCCTTTTTTGTTCTCATGCTCTCCTGAGTTGACAGCTCTTGGTTTGCTTGTATTTTGGGAGGATTTGGAAACAATCTAAATGACTACCAAGATATTTTAATATAAAGTATGAATCTGCATTGTCCAATATTGCAACCACTAGCCACCTATGACTATTTAAGTTTAAATGAGCAAAATTAAAACATCTGTTCCTCAGCTGCATTTTGCAGCTGCATTAGCCACACCTCAAGTGCTTCATTGTCATGGGACTGGTAAAGATCATATTGGACAGTGTGTGGATATAGAACATTCCATCAACACAGAAAATTCTGTTTGTCACTGCTAGTATAGAACACTCAAAATATGAAATACTAGTATTTAAAAGTGATCAGGAGCCAGCATTGTGGTGTAGCAGGTTAAGCCACTACCTGTGACACTGGCATATGAGCACCATTTTGAGTTCTGGCTGCTCCGCTTCCAACCCAGCTCCCAGCCTGGGAAAAGCAACAGAAGCTGGTCCAAGTGCTTGGAGCCCTGCCATCCACATCAGAGACCTAGAGGAAGTTCCTGGCTCCTGGCTTCAGCCTGGCCCAGCCCTGGCCATTGCAGCCATCTGTGGAGTGAACCAGCAAAATGGAAGCTCTCACTCACTCACTCTCTCTCTCTCCCACCCCCTGCCCATAATTCTGACTTTCAAATAAATAAATAAATCTTTTTTTAAAAAAAAGTGTTCTGGAAGATCAATATACAATGACGTGGAAGATTATAAGGCTTTTGTTTGTTTTTATTTTTTCATTTTGGAGTGATCATTGACCCACAAGGCAGGGAGATTTTTATAATAATTTTATTTTAAGAATGTGCTATAAAGGACAGATGTCATGGAGCAGCAGGTTAAGCCACCACTTAGGACACCCACGTCCCCTATCAGAGTGTCTGGATGTGAGTCCTGCCTCGGCTTCCTTCTAACATGCACCCTGGGAGGCAGTCAATGATGGTTCAAGTGCTTGGGCCCCTACCACCCACTCTGGAGACCCAGGGACCTCCAGGCCTCCATCTGCAGCCTGGTTCAGCCCTGGTTGTTGCAGGTGTTTGGGGGTTGGACCAGTCTTTTTCTCTGTCTGCCTTTCAAATAAATAAAGAAGCAAAAAACATCATTTAAAAGAACGTCCTATGTGAGTTTTAAAATAATCTGTGTAATAGACATGTGGCCTAGGGATTAAGACACATTTTGGGATACCAGCATCCCACATCAGAGTGCCTGGCTTTGAATGGATTCTGCTGCTGATTCCAGCTTCCAGCTAAAGGCAGCCTGAGAGGCAGCAGGTGACAGCTCAGGTAGTTGATTCCCTATCACTCACAGGGGAGACCTGGATTGAGCTCTCTTCCCTGGCCATTTCAGGCATTTGGGAGTGAACAAGCAGATGGGAGTTCTCTCTCTCTCTGACTCTTTGTCACTGCCTCTCAAATAATAAAATCGATAACAACAAAATATTAAAATAAATTTCCCATGAAAACTGCATTCATAGAGATACAGTTGGAAGGATGTGGTCATTTACAAAAGGTTTCATGGAGGAGGTGGCCCTGAGCTAAGTCTATAAACATGGAAAGCAAAAGGATCAAAGGCAGAGAGAAGAGCAAACTTACAGGGCTACATGGAAGGTAAAACCACAGCTGAGGATTCAAAGCCCAAAGCACTTTGACCAGCTTTACAGTTGAGGAGTACCTTGAGAATTAAGTAGCTTCATGTATATGAAAAGCACTTTGTAAACTGCAAAATATCATCCTCTGCAGCAGAAAACAGTGTTGTAGAAGTCAAGAAACACAACATACATACCTTGAAAACATGCAGGATTTGAAAACAAAATGCAAGTGAGAGAGCATTCTTCTCTATATGAAAATAAATGACTGATAAATGCAATTATATCAGTAACAAATGCATACATAACATTACATAAGAATTAGGGCTGATTTAATAGAATATTTACTTGTTTCATACCCCTAAGAGCCACTATTATAAATTGTCTTCTCATCTTCTGTTAAAGGAGAAAAAGGAAAAAAAAACACTAGTCAGAAACATCATCCTACCTCACGATGATTTCGTTTTTCTTTTGCATAAGCCTGTGTCTTTCAAATAATCCACAAGCAAATAGCTCCATTCTGTAGATGAGAAATTATAAAAGACCATGTAATCAGCTGACAAAGGAACTGAAAACAAGCCCAGAGGAAATGCATGGCTGTTCTTACAAAGTCACAATGTACTGTTCTGTTTGCCTCCCACTCTCAAAGTGTATATTCCTGACATTTCTTGTCTTATAATTGGACTTTATGAATGAGACTGTAGGATGCTGTCTGGTGAGTGATCTGAAAAGGATATGCTGAAACAGTGGAGGTGCTGCAAAAGAAAAAAAAAAAAAAAAAAGCCAGAGGCCAGGCGTGGTGTGGGAACTTCAAGAAGAGGCATAAATTAGAAATGCAGAACTCCACGTTTGATTCTAGATAAAATAAGGGCTATTCTCTCGGTCCGTGATGGCAATTTTGAGCCAGTTTTGGCGACATATAATGTGGAAATCATATGCATCAGCTGAGATCTCTGCATCCTTTGGGTTCTGTGACCTTCCAGAGTTTATTCATGGCAAGTCTTCTGGTGAGAAACAGAAAAGAGTTCAATGACTTCTACCCTCTTGGGTTTAGCCTCTTCATTGTGCTGATTAAAAACTGTGCTGATTGACCATTGTATATCATGCTGGACTTTCCAAAGTGTGTTTCAGTTCACATCTGGTCTGATCTGGTCAAGGAATAGCATCAGGTAGGCACAAACGAGTTCCCTAGGTACCTGGAAATAATCAGCCACATTTAGTAAACTTTCCTGTGTACCTACTATGTGCCACATGAGAAACAGCAGCTGTAGGGCTTCATTCACATTCAGATGGAACCACAGGGACTCTCTTTTGTCTGCAAAAATACTGGGGAAAGGAAAAAAAATCATTTCCTAAGCAGAGCAGACATTAAAAAAAAAAAAAGGCTTAAAAAAATTCTCCAAGGAAACAGCCATTATGTTAATGGTGTCTGTATGTCTATGGGTGGCAACACTGTAGGGTTTTCCCCTTCATTATGCTTTTTTATACTTTCTAATTTTATTCTACAATAGCCATATATAACTCGTACAAACAGAAAATAATAAAATAAAGAGATCTTAGAGGAAAAAGAGTCACCGCAAGACTATACAAAATAAGGAAGAGATTCAAATGTAAATAAGCTCATTGATTGGTATAGTTGACCGCCAATCATATTGATGGACAGCATGACTCCAACCATTTAATTGCTTGTGTTTTTTATAATCAAGCATTGAGCCTCAGCCTTTGGTAAGAAGGAAATATCCCATTCCCCTTATGAAGGCGTTAACTTACCTCAACTCAAAGAATGAATGCGAGTTCCTCTTCCCAACACCCAGAGTCATAAAACAATTTGAGTTCTTAATCTGCCTCCATGAGATCTTAAGGAGAATAACATTGTGTTTTGGATTCACGGTCGGCATGACATTGAAGGGTTAAAAAAAAAAAAAAAACCACCACCACCACCAGCAGAAAACTCACGCGCGGCTTTCCGTTTCTGCACTTGTGTGGACTTCTCTGTCGCAGCTAAAGTCAGAAGGAGCCCAGGAGCATGAAAGGGCCATTCACGGAGGGCCGAGCGCGAGGGTCCCGGGTCCACAGTGAGTTCTCCTGTGCACAGACTCCCGGAGTACAGACGGCTCCTCGGGGCAAGAGTCGGAGATGAAGAGAGAAGTGATTCTCCACCAGACACAGTACATTAATTCACTTAGGAGGCACCAGGGTGTGTCTGCTTTACTGACTTTTCCAAAGACACAGAATTTGGCCCTGCGTCTACTTCTAGTGAATATGTTTACTCCTTGCAGTGAGCCTCTGAATGTCCCCAGATAAGGCCCATGGCTTATCACCAGATCCCAAAGGAGCAGCTTGCTTTGGCTGGAAAACCCTTGAAACGATTTGGGTCACCTTTGTCTTCCCCTCCCCCAGAAGGTCCCCAGTGCAGCCTCGCCTTTCACTCATGAGTTCTGGCAGTTGGCTGAGGTCTCCAGGCAGAGAAAAGAAAGGGGAGAGACTGTGCTGGGTGAGGTTGGCCTCTCCTAACTCCTATTAATCGAGAACATGTGGCTGAGGCAAGGGCGGGGGCCGGCTGGCTGCGTAAACAGGATGGGATGAGAAAGAGAAGGAAGCTTTTATATTCGTGTGTGTTATGGGTCCAGGGAGGCTTCTTAATGGAGATGAAAGGGAGCGACAGATTGAAGGGAAGTCTTTTCCAGAGCTCGTCGGGCAGGCCACTGATGTCCTCGGCCCCGTTTCCCACGGACCCGGGCTTGTACAACGGCACCATTCCTTAGAAAACTCACGCTCCTCTCAGGGAGGAAAGGCAAAGTGGCCCCAGAAGCACTTAAGACAAGTGCCCAGAAGCGACCTGGATGCTGGCAGGTGTTTCGGAGAATGCCTAGATGAGACCCCACCCCCCAGCAGGAGTGGCAGCAGTGCTGTCTGCACTTGAAACTTTCTCCCACGTGCTGAACCACTTTTTAAAATTTTTTTTATTGATTTGAAAGGCAGGGAGAGAGAGAGAGAGACAGGGAGCTCCCATCTGCAGCTCCCACACCCCAAATGTCCCCAACAACTAAGGTTAGGTCATCAAACCCACACACACCTTCTTAAGTAAAAGGAATTATAAACTATGAGACAGGCAGATACATAAAGGAGTTTTCCTTTTCTTCCTAAAATAACACTAATGTATTTACACATACAAATGTCCTTTCTGACTTATTAATTTGCCCCTGTAGTTTCGGAAGCAGCATGGTTAACATAAACTATGACACCCTTCACATTGTAAATTTTGTATTGACACCTGCACGTCAAAAAAAACTTACCGTGGAAATTTAATTTTAATACTGTATTAGATATATCATAAATAATAAGTAGTTGGAACATTGCTATAAAATATTTTGCTTTCCCATAAATATAAAAGTACATGTAAACATATCCATGACAAAGTTTTAACCACAAAAACATGGCAAGTATTGGAGAACAGAACTGTTGCAGATTTTTTTCACTTATCAGTTTTATTGCAGACAATGTAAAAGAAATGAGAACTTTGTCAGTAGCAAAAAACCACTTTTCATGCCATTAGTTCTTTTCAATCTGTAGCTAAAAACATGTCCATATCAAGCTTTTGTTTCCGGATCCTTATTATAGTCTCCATCAAAATCATTCGGAATAGAGTGCCTCAGAAAGAGAAGCTGACTCCTCTCCTGTCCAAATTGTTAGTTTTCTGATTGACTTTGAAAACCAAAACTTTACTCTCTTTGAGGGAAAATAATCTATTTTTCTAGAGAATTTCAATCTGTCAGTCACCCTGATAGACGCATAGCTCCCACTGTGTTATTTTTTGCTTCAGCTCACATATGTTAAAGCGAAATCATTTTTCAAGCTAAAGACAACCCAACAGTCTGAATATTTCCAAAGGTTCGCTGGGCGGCCGGCGACTGCCAAGTTTCCTCCATGCAAGACTGACTCATTTGCTTCAAGTATCAAGTGTGTGATCTGTCCTAGAAATAAAGGCTGCCTGCAAGCATCGTGCCCCAACAGGGAAGTCACAACTGCTAAATTTGTACCTCATATATTTTTAGTTTTAAATCCCACAGAAAGCAACTTTAGCTCCAAGACATGAAATGATTAACAGAGGAAGAAAAAAAAAAAAAAAGAGTTCAGGAAGTCTCACTGCTCATCATTTCTAGTCAATGATCTGTTTGTATGTTGGCCAAAAGTATTGTTACAATGCATGGGTCTGTGCAGATAGAGGCCACCATTTCCACTGAGATTCCTTCTTGGGCACTAGCGAATTCTGAGTCTTTGCTTAAAAGTTGAGAGGGAGTGTAGATGGCTGGGGTGTGTTTCAGCAATTCTTTCTCAGAGACGGACTTTCGTGTATGCTGGAACAAGTAATTGCACACTCGGGGAAAGTGTACACACGTCAGTCACCCTAAAGAGTCCAGCAGCATCTGCCGACATGGCCATATCAGCTAGGTTGCCATTCAGGAGGACTGGTTGGAAGTGCCAAGTCGGAGGCACGGAAGCAGGGAGCTGCTTGCCCGCCTTCCCTTTCTTTCTCTTCCTTCTTCCTGTCCTTCTCCCTCACTCCCACCCCACCTCTTTTTTCTTTTACCTTGTTCAATCTAGTTTTATCTTTAGCTTGGAGCTTGCATTTCACCTGTTTTACAACTCATCTGCATTAAACCACATGACATAAACCAATTCTTTAAAAGGTCAGAACCCTCAGATAAAACCAGCAATTCTCTTCAACACGCAGAGAGGTTGTTTCTCTCAGGTGTTTGGTATGGGACTTTCCCTCAGAGTCAAAGGGACAGACATGGTGGGCGGCAAGCCAGCGTGGCCATGGGAGATCCGTAGGGTGGCCAAGAGAAAAACACGGAAGTCTGAGACCTCTGCTCCTCAGGACTAGCTGCTCATTGGAGTCTCCTGGTGAGGGAGGGGGCGGGGTTGCAAATGATTCCTGCACCTGGGCCTCATCTGCCCAGATTAGGATATTAGCCTGGGGCCAGCACTGTGCCATCCCTGGTACAGCCACCGCCTGCTGTGCCAGCATCCCATATGGGCACCGGTTCGAGTTCCGGCTGCTCCACTTCCAATCCAGCTCTCTGCTGTGGCCTGGGAAAGCAGTAGAAGATGGCCCAAGTCCTTGGGCCCCTGCACCTGCCTGGGAGACCCTGAAGAAGCTCCTGGCTCCTGGCTTCAGATCAGTGCAGCTCTGGTCATTGCAGTCATTTGGGGAGTGAACCAGTGGATGGAAGACCTCTCTCTCTCTCTCTCTCTCTCTCTTTCTGCCTCTGCCTCTCTGTTACTCTGCCTTTCAAATAAATGAATAAATCTTTAAAAAAAAAAAAAAAAGGATATTAGCCTGCACATGACCTGGGCCTCAGTTATTTTTTTAAATTTTATTTGTTATACAGGCTTCATATATTTCATATATACAAATTTAATAACATAGTGGCACTTTTACTACTCCCTGCCACCCACATTCCAACCCTTCTTCCCCCTCCTTCTTGGATTTCCACTCAATGATCTATTTGCAGTGCACTTTTTTAAAAAAATATTTATTTATTTATTTGAAAGTCAGAGTTACACAGAGAGAGGAGAGGCAGAGAGAGACAGAGAAGTCTTCCATCCGCTGGTTCACTCCCCAGTTGGCCACAATGGCCAGAGCTGCACAGATCTGAAACCAGGAGCCAGGAGCTTCCTCTGGGTCTCCCACACAGGTGCAGGGGCCCAAGACTTGGGCCATCTTCTACTGCTTTCCCAGGCCACAGCAGAGAGCTAGATCAGAAGTGGAGCAGCCAGGATTCCAACCAGCGTCCATATGGGATGCCGGCAACGCCAGAGCACCCACCCCTTAGTGTACTTAGTGATTGCATAGTTAACCCTATTCTAAGTAAAAGAGCTCAATAAGTAGTATGAATAGAAAAACAAACAAACAAACAATAACAACAACTAAAACACTGTTCCTCAACAGAAAAGATAAGGGTTATAAATATTCATCAATTCTCAAAATGTTCATTTCACTCCAATACATTACATTTCAGGTACCTCAGATCAGGGAAAACATATGATATTTGTCTTTTTGGGACTGGCTTATTTCACTAATTATAATGGTTTCCAGTTGCCACCACCTTGTTGCAAAAGATAGGATTTCTTTTTTTTTTTTTTTTTTTTTTTGCGGTTGAGTAGTACTCCATAGTGTATATATCCTATAATTTCTTCATCCAGTCAACAGTTGACAGACACCTGGGTTGATATCTTAGCTATTGTGAATTGAGCTGCAATGAACAACGGGGTACAGATAACTCTTTCATACACCAATTTCATTTCCCTTGGGTAAATTCCCAGGAGTGGGGTGGCTGGATCATATGCAGATCTAGAATCAGATTTCTGAATGTAGATCTTCCACAGTGGTTGCACTGATTTACATTCCCACCAACAGTGAACCAGGGTGCCCTTTTCTCCACATCCTCGCCAGCATTTGTTGTTTGTTGATTTCTGTATGAGAGCCATTCTAACTGGGCCTCAGTACTTTAAAAAGCCATAAAGTTTAAAGATTGAGGCTGGTGCTGTGGCACAGTGGATAAAGCCACCGCCTGCAGTGCGGGCATCCCATGTGGGTGCTGATTCAAGTCCCGACTGCCCCAGTCTGGTCCAGCTCCATGTTAATGGCCTGGGAAAGCAGTAGAAGATGGCCCAAGTGCGTGGGCCCTTGCACCCACATGGGAGACCCAGAGGAAGCTCCTGGCTTCTGGCTTTGGATCAGCTCAGCTCTGTGGTTTCGGCCATTTGCAGAGTGACCCAGCTGATGGAAGACCTCTCTCTCTCTGTATTTCCCTCTCTCTCTTTCTGTGACTTTACCTTTCAAATAAATAAATCCTTTAGAAAAAAAAGACTGAGGATCATTGTTTTAAAGCACACAAACATCATATTCATGCCTTAAATAAGTTATAGGAAAAGAAACTACCCCTCTTCTTGAGCTGAAAAATTAAATTTCATTTTATTTATTTTTTATTTAAGAAGCAGAGACAGAAAGACAAAGATAAATGCCCAAAAGCTTGCTACTGCTAAGGCCAAGCCTGGTTGAAACCAGGAGCCCGGAACCAAGCCAGGTCTCCCCACATGGGTAGCAGACTCTCGGTCCCGTGAGCCATCACGGTTGTCTCAGAGTGTGCATTAGCAGGCAGCTGGAGTCAGGAGTTGGAGCCAGGAATCAAACTCAGGCACCGCAAGGCTGGATTTGAGCATCTTAACAACTAGGCTAACCGCCTTTCCTGAAATGAAAAACTGAAGGAAAAGAGAAAAGAAAAAGTTCTTCCGATTGCCATTCCTCATAGCTGTCTTTGTTATTTCTTCCAACCACTGGCCAGCTACAAATCCATGGCAATGTTTAGTTCGTTTATTTGGCCTCTCTTTGGATCCTCCAGAAACTTGACATCTGAAAAACTACAAACAGTTGTCAGTGCAAACACAATACTATTTCTTTGCTTCTCAGATGCCTCCGCACATAATGAGGGAAAACCCAGGAACCCACTGGGATACACTGAGCTGCCCCAACCCGAGGGAGCCACCCATATCCAGGTCCAGCAATTTTTGGCCAGGCAGGAATGTGGGCCTAGCATCTCCAGACCTTCCAATCCATCAACAGAAGCCAGGAATCTTCCTATCTATGGGAAATCTCCCAGTTTCTAAATATTGGCAAGTAATTACATTGGGAGCAATCAAAACACATCTGCTAGCCAAAAGCGAGCTGCCAGTATGCACGTCCAAACTAAAGCATCTTCAACAGAGCTTCATGCCGCCAACTCCTGCTCAACTTTCGGTACTTAGTTCCGAAGACAGTTCCTGCAAGAAAACTTCCCTGCACCCCTCTTCAGCGCCCCTGCACCCCTCAGCTGGTGTTCCTCCTCTGAGAACTCCATCATGATCAAAGAGTGCAGCTATGTGTCTGTCTTCTCTCGTAGATGGCCCACTTCTGGAAGGCAGGAAGGGCGCTACGTGTTCTATGTGAAAATTCAAGGTTCGAATGATGGCCCCTCAGAAACACAAATTAAGAAAATAGACAGCAGGAATAAAGGGTTTCCTTCTCCAAGCAGATGTTGATACCTTTGTATTTTCCATCTCTTCCCACGCTAGCTCCCTGGCGAGCATCCACAGGAGCACCTTGGAAGCACTTGTTGTTCAGTGACTAACAGCGTAGACTTTAAAGCCAGACTGGGTTGAAATCTCATCTGTGCCACCTTGGGACCTTAGACAAGTTACTTGACTTCATATCCTTGGTTTTTGCTTTTAAAATTTTTATTCATTTATTTTTGTTTGTTTGAGAGGTAGAGAAGCAGAGACAGAGAGTGACCTTCCATCTTCTAGTTTACTCCCCAAATGTTCACAACAGCCAGGGCTAGACCAGGCTACAGCCAGGAGGCTGGAACTCAATCTGGGTTCCCATGGGGGTGACAGGAACTCCACTTGAGCCACCACCTGCTGCCTCCCATGGTGCACATTACCAGGAAATTTGAATCAGAGGTGTAGACTCAAACCCAGGCACTTGGATATGGTATGCTGGCATCCCAAGCAATGTCTTAACCAGTGCACCAAATGCCTACCACCTAATTCTTGGTTTTCTTGTATTAAACCAGGAATAGTAGTAGAAACTGCCAGTGTGGGCATTTAGCCTAGCAGTTAAGACACTGATTAAGTCTTCTGTACCCAATATCTACACTGCAGTTCCAGCTCCAGCTCCTCATTCATTTCTTGCTAATGCAGACCATGGGAGGCAGAGGTAAAGGATTAACTGGGTCCCTGCCACCCATGCGAGAGAACTGCATTGAGTTCCAGGTTCTCAGCTTCAGCCTGGCCCTGACCTGGCCATTGCAGGCATTTGGAGAATGAATCAGCAGATGGGAGCTGTCTGTCTGCTTTTTCTCTATGTGTGTATCTCTGCGTTTAAAATAAATAATGTAACAATAACAGAACTTGCCTTAGAGTGTTGCTGTATGAACTAATTGCATCAACTGTGCCAGGCCAGTTTTACTCTTATGCGTGATTTAACACAGTGCCTTCTAAGCACACCGTGTATGTCCATTTTTCAGAAGAGGGGATAGTGAACTTCAAGGTCAACTGCTCAAAGACACTCTGCCAGTATGATTTAAAAACAGTTCTGTCACAAAATCTTTGCCAATTGCACTGGAGAATATTAAGTCCAGTCTCCCCAAACATTTGCCAAACTACCAATACTTAAAGCCCTCTCCCATACATCAAATTAGTCCTGTTCCCTTTATTTTTTATTTTTAATTTTTAAAGACTTATTTATTTGTTTATTTGAAAGGCAGAGTTACAGAGACAGAAGGAGGGAAAGACACACACACAGAGATTTTCCATCAGCTGGTTCACTCCCAAAATGGCCACAATGGCCAGGGCTGGGCCAGGCCAAAGCCAGAAGCTAGGAGCTTCAATCTAAGACTCCCATGTGGGTTCAGGGACACAAGGACTTGGGCCATCTTCCACTGCTTTCCCAGGAGCAGTAGCAGGAAGCTGGATCAGAAGTGGAGCAGCCTGGACTCAAGCTGGCACCCATATGGATGCAGGTGCTACAGGCCGCCATTTTATCCTCTCTGCCACAGTGCTGGCCTGCCCCATTTCACTTTAATCAATACCCAAAACATGTACATTTCTTTTATCTTTTTATTAATGATAGTAAAAGTTAATGTTGTTGTCCTCTATGTTCTCCACCTTCAGCTAAACATGTGCCTCTCTCATCTCTGTAAATGACTTCTCTCATCTCTGTAAAGCATGTGTTATTATTTTCAGATGAGGATTACTTAAGCCCAGAAGGTTAAGTAACTTGCCCAAGGACACAAAGTAGTGTTTAAGCTTTGCCTCTGACTTCATGGCCAATAAGCATTCTTAACCTTTCTGACAGGCACTGCGATTTCTCTGACCAGTGCAGCCTCATTAAAATAATGGTAATACAATTACCAACCATCTTACCAGCCCTTTATTCCATTGCCATCAACTCATAAAAGAACATGCTAACAGTAAAACTGATGGGAGGACATAATCTCAGAGTAAAATAATTAAATACTTTTGACTTTAGGACAAGCTCCAGATCCTGGCATGTTCGTTTGCTCGCTTGTTTTCTAACTTTTCCCTGTGCACTGGTGGAAGATCCGGCTTCACCACTGCCTCTCGGCTACTGCTCTTCCCTAGTTCTTCCCCAGTCAGTCCCCAGGAGCCCCTCCACACCATCTTTTCTTCTCCTGGACTATTTTTCCTCCATTTGGAGTTGGGATAATTGCCCCACAATTAGAATAGGAATTATTTGAACTGGGAGGAGGAAATCCAAATGCAATTGCGAGGATTGATCCAACCTAGGCAATGGAGAACAGGCCTAGTAGCCAGGGGCATGGGTGTGTGATGCAGAGTCCAGGAAAATGAAACAAGAACAAGGCCAGGGGAGGGGACAAAGTGCTTCTGTGACTCCACCTTCTTAACATCCAGAGGGAGGCAGTGGGTCCAGGCTGCAGCGGGCAAGTGGACAAGGCAAAGGATATTTTCATTGCACTGACGACCCCCATAGGCAGCACCTTAGGAATCCCTCCAACGTTTTTCTTTTTTATTTGACAAGGCAGAGTTAGACAGTGAGAGAGAGAGACAGAGAGAAAAGTCTTCCTTCCATTGGTTCACCCCTCAAATGGCCACTACAGCTGGTGCTACGCCGATCCGAAGCCAGGAGCCAGTTGCTTCTTCCTGTTCTCCCATGCTGGTGCAGGGGCCCAAGCACCTGGGCCATCATCTGCTGCCTTCCCAGGCCACAGCAGAGAGCTGGACTGGAAGAAGAGCAACCAGGACCAGAACCCAGAGCCCATATGGGAGGCCGGCACCGCAGGCGGAGGATTAGCCAAGTGAGCCACGGCGCTGGCCCCCAACATTTCTCTTTTGGGTTAACATTGAGTTTGGTTCTCCTCAACTCAATCTGAAAAATGGAAGGCACATTCACTTGTGTTCATTCACTTGACATTTATCTGGACCTCACCAGGTCTTGTGGTCTGCACTGCAGAGAGGTTAGCTTAAAAAGATTGATTCTAGCCAGACTTCAAGAGCAGGCATTTAGCTTAGCGGTTAAGACACACATCCAACATCCCATGTTAGAGTGCCAGGGTTCAATACACACCTCCAGCTCCTCACTCCAGATTCCTGCTAATGCAGACCCTGGGAAACACTGATGATGACCCAAGTGACTGAGTTCTCGCCACCCATGAGGGAGACCTGGATTGAGTTGCCAACTCCTGGCCATTGCAGACATTTTGGGAGTGAACCAGCAGATGAGAGTTCTCTCTTTTCTCTCTTTCTCTGACTCTTGCCTGTCAAAAGATTCCAGGGGGCCTGCACTGTGGCATAGCAGGTGAAGCTGCCGTCTGCAATGCTGACATCCCATATGGTTGCCAGTTGGTGTCCAGGCTCTGCTTCCAAATCAACTCCCTGCTAATGGCCTGGGAAAAGCAGTGAAGATGGCCAAAGGGCTTGAGCCCCTGCACCCTCTTGGGAGACCCAGATGAAGCTCCTTGCTACTGCATTCTGCCTAGGCCAGTGCTGGCCATTGTAGTCATCTGGGGAGTGAATCAATGGATGAAGATCTTTCTCTTTCCCTGTCTCTCTCTCCTTTTCTGTAACTCTGACTTTCCTTTTTCTTTTTTAAGATTTATTTTGTTTTTATTTGAAAGTCAGAGTTTCACAGAGAGAAAAGAAGCAGGGGCGGGGGGGGGGTCTTTCATCTGCTGGTTCACTCCCCAATTGGCTGCACCAATCTGAAGTCAAGAGCTAGGAGCCTCTTCTGGGTCTCCCATGTGGGTGCAGGGGCCCAAGGACCTGGGCCATCTTCTACTGCTTTCCCAGGCCATAGCAGAGAGCTGGATCAGAAGTGGAGCAGAAAAACTTCAACATGCTGATGCTGTGGCGTCTCTAGCCACAATGAATCCAACCTACAAGCACAACCGCTAAGATTTCACCAGACAAACAAGGTGGAGGGAACTCTAAGAAAAGCAGCCTTTTAAGGGGCCTGCGCTGCGGCTCAGCAGGTTAACGCCCTGGCCTGAAGCGCCAGCATCCCATATGAGCGCCGGTTCTAGTCCCGGCTGCTCCTCTTCTGATCTCTGCTGTGGCCTGGGAAAGCAGTAGAAGATGGCCCAAGTTCTTGGGCCCCTGTACCCGTGTGTGAGACCTGGAAGAAGCTCCTGGCTCCTGGCTTCGGATTGGCGCAACTCCGGCAGTTGCGGCCAATTGGGCAGTGAACCAGCAGATGGAAGACCTCTCTCTCTCTGCCTCTCTTCTCTCTGTGTAGCTCTGACTTTCAAATAAATAAATAAATCTTAAAAAAAAATAAGAGTCATTATATATATATATATATTTGGGTCCCTGTTACCCACACAGAGGACCTGGACTGAGGGCCAGGCTCCCGGCTTCAACTTGAAGCAGCCTCAGCTAATGCATGAGACAGTGACTGGTGGGTGGGAAGTCAGTCTCTCTTTCTCTGCTTCTCAAATAAACAAAAAATACATGATATTTTAAAATTATGACAGGATTATATTGGAGAAGAGGGAGTTGGAGAGGGTGGTAAGTATTACTTGGGATACAAAGGCAGCTAAATCTCTTCTGCTAAAACTGAAAAACATCACATAGAAACGCGGCGCAACTATAAGACGGAACAGGAACAGCTGATCCACGCGAGTGACTGCCTCGGGGGAGCACAGGTCTCTGGATGGGAGGTAGACAACCATGACTTTTCCTTACACATTTTGGGAAACAATTATTCTTCTTTAAAATTATTTATTTTTATATAAGTCAGAGAGACAGAGACAAAGACAGAGAGGTCTTTTATTTACTGATCCACTTCCCGAATTCCTTAAATAGCCAGAACAGGGCCAGACAAAAGTTGAGAGCCCAGACCCAATCTGAGTCTCCCATGTGGGTAGCAGGGACCCCAGTACTTGATCCATCACCTACTACTGCCTTCCAGGGCATAGACCTGCCAGCCCCAGCAGAGGCAAAATTTAACCCAGACACTCGGCTATGGAGTATCTTAACCACTACATCAACACCTGCCCTAAACCATTTATTTTTTTTTATTTTTTAAATTTATTTATTTCTTTGAAAGTCAGAGTTACATACAGAGAGAAGGAGAGGCAGAGAGAGAGAGAGAGAGAGAGAGAGAGGTCCTCCATCTGCTGGTTCACTCACTCCCCAATTGGCCACAATGGCCAGAGCAGCACTGATCCGAAGCCATGAGCCAGGAGCTTGCTGGGATTTGAACTGGCATTCATATGGGATGCCAGCACTGCAGGAGTGCCAGCCCCAAAACCATTTATTCTTTTTTTTTTTTTTTTTTTTACAGGCAGAAGGGACAGTGAGAGAGACAGACAGAGAGAAAGGTCTTCCTTTGCTGTTGGTTCACCCTCCAATGGCCGCCGCGGCCGGCGTGCTGCGGCCGGCGCACTGCGCTGATCCAATGGCAGGAGCCAGGTGCTTCTCCTGGTCTCCCATGGGGTGCAGGGCCCAAGCACCTGGGCCATCCTCCACTACACTCCCTGGCCACAGCAGAGAGCTGGTCTGGAAGAGGGGCAACCGGGACAGAATCCAGTGCCCTGACCGGGACTAGAACCCGTTGTGCTGGCGCCGCAAGGCGGAGGATTAGCCTAGTGAGCCGCAGCACCGGCACCATTTACTCTTTAAACTACAGCCATGGGGCCACTGCTGTGGTGTAGTGGGTAAAGCCGTGGCCTGTAGTGCCAGCATCCCATATGGGCACCGGTTCTAGTCCCAACTGCTCCATTTCTGATCCAGCTCTCTGCTATGGCCTGGGAAAGCAGTGGAAGATGGTCCAAGTCCTTGGGCCCCTGCACCCAAGTGGAAAATCCGGAAGAAGCACCTGGCTCCTGGCTCCTGGCTTTGGATCAGCCCAGCTCCGGCCATTGTAGCCATCTGGGGAGTGAACCAGTGGTTGG
Organism: Oryctolagus cuniculus; assembly: GCF_964237555.1. NCBI lineage: Eukaryota > Metazoa > Chordata > Mammalia > Lagomorpha > Leporidae > Oryctolagus > Oryctolagus cuniculus. Next base: position 97,809,130 of record NC_091435.1, read on the forward strand.
AAGACCCCCTCCCCAGCTCTCCCTCTGCCTCTGCCTCTCTGTAACTCTGCCTTTCAAATAAATAAATAAAAATTTTAAAAATAAATGAATAAATCATAGCCACATGTACTTTTGATACCAGAATAAAACTGAAAGTTTTTTTTAAGGAATAGGAGAGGCAATCTGGCTTTTGGGAATTTATTTATTTACACTACAGCATTAATCTCGAACTGACTTTCTAAAGGTCCTGAACTTCTCTGGGTTTATTTTGTGTTCACTATTATAAACTGGGACAATGGCGATTGTGACGATTCAATGAGTTTAATGTGTAAGGCGCTTTGCTCATATTGGACAACAAATGGTTGAGACTCCAGTCCTTGGCATGGCATTGCAGACCAGCAGTTCAAGCTCTCCAGCCCTTGGGGCCAGGCTCTAACTACCCCGAAGCATGGTTGTTTGAGGAAGGAGAGGATAAATCAGTGTTTCTCAGATAAGACCCAGTGTAGTCTTAGACTCTTCTTATTACAATGGTATTTAAATAACATAGAACTCAGGCAAAGTCTAAATAAACTTAATGAAGTTTACACATTTAAATCCCAACCCAATCACAAAACCAGTGCAATTCAAATGAACACTGATGTGACAATCAGTGATACTTAACTGGTACCAAATCCCAGCTTTCCCAGAACACATGCTCTGGCAGGCTCTCACAGGTCCCCACGTCCAGGCCACTGGGTGCTGGTTGCTGACCAACATTCGCGAATCCTTTTACCATGGCCGGCTGGGTAACTGGCATTTGCATGGTACTACCATGCCTCTTTCTGTTAAGTTATTGCTTTCTGCTGTTTTTTTTTTTCTTTTTTTCAAGAATCTTAGAGATCACTTTATTTTTCTAAAAGATTTATTTTATTTATTTGAAAGGCAGAATTACAGAGAGAGAGGGAGAGATACACAGAGATCTTCCATCTTCTGGCTTACTCCCCAAATGACCACAATTGCCAGGGCTGGATCAGGCTGAAGCCAGGAGCCAGGAACTTCTTCCAGATCTCCCACTTGGGTGACAGGGAACCAAACACTTGGGCCATCCTCTTCTGCTTTTCTGAGGCCATTAGCAGTGAACTATTGTGGTAACTTGGAGAGTGAGCCAGCAGATGGAAGATCTCTCTCTCTCACTGCCTCTGCCTCTTTGTAACTGCCTTTCAAACAAACAAACCAATAAATAAATAAATAAATAAATAAGCAAACTAACTAACTAACTAACTTATGCCCAAAGTTGATTTGGGGCAGATATTGGGCATCTTAGTGACGATGCTGCTTGGGACACAGCACCTCCTGTCAGAGATCCTGGTGGGAGTCCCGGGTTTTTTCCTTGCAGTCCTGCTTTGCTCATGTGCACCTTGGAAGGCAGCAGATGATAGCTCAAGTCTTTGTCCTGTCTTCCATATGAGAGACTTAGATTGAGTTCCAGGCTCCTGGTTTTGGCCTCTCTCTGAGTGTTGTGGGCATGCAAGGAGTAATCAAGCAGTTGGAAGATATCTATCTGTCTCTTTCTGCCTTTCAAATAAAGTGAAAAATAAATTAATTAAAAATTGTAAAAATGAATTGATTCTGATAAAAACTGGTAGGCATTGGAAAAGTTGTAATCAATAGGCTAGTAATGTTATATATGATTTTTTAAAAAGATTTATTTATTTATTTGAAAGTGTTACACAGAGAGAAGAGAGGCAGAGAGAGAGGTCTTCCATCCAATGGTTCACTGCCCAATTGGCTGCAACAGCCAGAGCTGTGCCGATCTGAAGCCAGGAGCCAGGAGCTTCTTGCAGGTCTCCTACATGGGTGCAGGGGCCCAAGGACTTTGGACTATCTTCTGCTTTCCCAGGCCATAGCAGAAAGCTGGATAGGCAATGGAGCAGTCTGGTCTCGAACTGGTGCCCATATGGGATGCTGGCACTTCAGGCATGGCGTTAACCCACTGTGCCACAGCACCGGCCCATTATATGTAATTAACATGTGTGAATTCTAGATGGGAAGGGCAGTGTTGTGGCACAATGAGAAGCCACTGCTTGCTAAGCCGGCATCCCATTACAAGAGTGCCAGCTTGAGTCCAGGCTACTCTGCTTCTGATCCAGCTTCTTGCTAAGTGCCTGGGAAAGCAGCAGAGGACGCCCCAAATATTGGGCCCTTGCCACCTAAGTAGGAGACCCAGATGGAATTCCAGGTTCCTGGCTTCATCCTGGCCTAGCCCTGGTGGTTGTGACCACTGGGGAGCGAACAAGATCATATTGGGGAGCATATTGAAGATCTTTTTTTTCTCTCTCTCTCTCCTTTTTCTCTCTCTGTAATTCTGCCTTTAAAACAAATAAAGAAACATTTTTGAAAAAGCAAAACAAAAAAAGAATTTTAGGGGAAATTGGAAATAAAACCAAGGAGGCCCATGAGGAGTTTATTACATTGTCTGAGATGAAGAGAGAAGAATTAAATTAAGTACTGGTGGTGAAATTGCTAAGTTTTTTTCTAAGATTTTATTTATTTATTTGAGAGGTAGAGTTACAGAGAGAGGCAGAGGCAGAGAGAGAGAGAGAGAGAGAGAGAGAAGTCTTCCATCTGCTCGTTCATTCCCCAGATGACCGCAATGGCCGGAGCTGGACCGATCTGAAGTCAGAAGCCAGGAGCTTCTTCCAAGTTTCCCACATAGGTGCAGGGGCCCAATGACTTGGGCCATCTTCCACTACTTTCCTGGGCCACAGCAGAGAGCTGGATCAGAAGAGCAGTGGGACAAGAACTGGTGCCTATATGGGATTCCTGCGCCGCAGGCAGAGGCTTAGCCACTACACCATATGCTAAGTTGTGTAATCAGTTACTGGTGGGGTGAGAAGAGGAATCTTATTTATTTTCTTTTTTATTTTTATTTTTTGACAGGCAGAGTGGACAGTGAGAGAGAGAGAGAGAGAGAGACAGAGAGAAAGGTCTTCCTTTGCCGTTGGTTCACCCTCCAATGGCTGCCGCACCGCACTGATCCGAAGGCAGGAGCCAGGTGCTTCTCCTGGTCTCCCATGGGGTGCTGGGCCCAAGCACTTGGGCCATCCTCCTCTGCACTCCCTGGCCACAGCAGAGAGCTGGCCTGGAAGAGGGGCAACCAGGACAGAATCTGGCGCCCCGACTGGGACTAGAACCCGGTGCGCCGGCGCCACAAGGTGGAGGATTAGCCTAGTGAGCCGCGGCGCCGGCCGAGAAGAGGATGTTTGGATGTGATTTATCTCAGTTTAAGAAGAATAAGTGTTGATGAAACAATGATTGTAGGTTGCAGTGATGTATCCACGTTGGAAAGCAAGTTCACAGTGTCTAAATGCACATACCACAGGACCCAGCAATTCCATTTCTTAGTACCAACCTAAGAAAAGCACATGTGCACCAAGAAGAGCGTACAGTGTGTATACTGCAACAGTTTGTAATATAAAGAAATTCAAATTCCCGAAGTGACTGCTGATACAGGCTAACGAAGCAGTGACAGTGTTCTCAGATGTGCTGAATAAAATAAGTCACCTAGGATACTGGTTGAAAATAATTTCCTCAACCCCTTTTCCAGTCCTAGAGAACCAGACTCTCTTGGAAGCTGGGGCTAAATATCTCTAAGTAGCTCTTATCATTAGAAAAGTTTCAGAAAGAGCCATGAAAAGTGTTTTCAAAACTATCTTTAGAAACAAACAAATCTTAAGCAGGAGGGAGAAAGAACAAGCAGAGATCTGTGGGAAGCAGCTCAGAATCAGCTCCTTGACATTGGGTAATCAACATAGACTATGGCATGAACACACATTGTGACATCATTATGTAACCACAGAATCACATACAGCAATAGGCTTCTAGGAGATAAATATGGGTTTGAGGTTAGTGATTTCAAGGGAAAGTTATGTTATGCTTATAATACTTGATTTTTTTCTTGCAACCAAAACGTTTATGTGTTAATTATATAATTACCATGTTTTTTTTAAAGATGTACTTATTTATTTGAGAGGCAGAGTTACAGATAGAGAGAGGGAGAGACAGAGAGAGAGGTCTTCCCTCTACTGGTTCACTCCCCAAATGGCTGCAACGGCCAGAGCCAGGCTGATCTAAAGCCAGAGCCAAGAGCTTCTTCCATGTCTCCCACATAGGTGCAGGGGACTAAGTACTTGTGCCATCTTCCACTGTTTTCCCAGGCATATTTGCATGGACTTGATTGGAAGTGGAGAAGCTGGGACTTGAACTGGTGCCTATATGGGATGCCAGCATTGCAGGAGGCAGCTTAACCCGCTCTGCCATAGCACTGTCCCCAACATGAATATTTTTTATTGCTGATATAGTTGAGGTAATGAAGGTAGCCTATGCAAAATATAGGATTAGTTCTAGGCCCCACACACACCAAGACATTTCTCACGTAGATGTTACCTATGTGATAAGTACTCATCAGTGTTCACCAGTGTTCTATAAGCAATGAAGCAAGTGCATTGCTTTGAGGAGGAAGGGCAAGGGAGTTGCTCATGGTGGAGACAGAGCTGAAATATCCCTCTGCTACTTCCATGTCCACCCATCCTTCTATTCTCTCTCTCTCTCTCTCTCTCTTTTTAAAAGATTATTTATTATTTGTTTGAAAGAGTTACAGAGAAAGGAGTAGTGAGGGAGAGATATCTTCCATCTGATGGTTCACTCCTAAAATGGCTGCAACAGCCCGGGCTGGGCCAGGCTGAACCATGAGCCTGGAGTTTTAACCAGGTCTTCCATGTGGGTGCAGGGACCCAAGTACTTGAACCATCTTCCTCTGCTTTTCCTAGGAGCATCAGCAAGAAGCTGTATTGAAAGTGGAGCAGACGGGTCTCTAACAGGAACCTATACAGGATGCTGGTGTCACAGGAGGAGGCTTAACCTGCTGCACCACAATACCAGCCCCATTCTCTTTTTTAAAATTTTTTTTATTTATTCATTTGAGAGAGAGAGAGAGAAGAGGAGGAAGAGAGAGGGAGAGAGCACTTCCATCCATCAGTTCAATCCCCAAATGTCCACAATGGCCAGAACTGGGTTTGCATAAGCTGATAGCCAGGAAATCAATTGAGGTCTCCCATGTGAGTGGCAGGAAATCAATTACTTGAGTCATCACCTGGTATCTTCTGTGGTCTATATTAGCAGGAAGCTGGAATCGGGAGCAGAAGCTGGGATCAAACCCAGGTACTCTGATGTGGGATATGGGCATTTTAACCACTAGACCAATGCCCACATCTATCCATATTTTCATTTTTCTTTTGAGAAAGAGAGAGAGAGAGAGAGAGAGAGAGAGAGGTCTTCCATCTACTGGTTAACTCCCCACATGCTCGCAACAGTTGGGGCTGGGCTAGGCTGAAGCCAGGAGCCCAGAGCTAAATCTAAGTGTCCCATGTATGTGACAGGGCTCAAGAACTTGCTTTCTCCCAAGGTGTGCATTAGCAAGAAGATGAATTAGAAGAAGTGCCAGAACTCGAACCTTGTCCCTCTGATTTGGGATACAGGCATCCCAGCTAGGATCTTAATGGATACTCTGAATGGCCACCCCTCTAGGCATCTTTCAAGACCCAATTCAAAAACAGCCTCCACAACATGGTCCCATCTCTGTCTTCTAAATCCCATAGTGCTTCCTTCTTCTTCTTCCATATTCATGCACAGATCCTACCCTTCTTACCACACTATCCCTCGTCTACTCCACTCTGTAATCCCCAAAGTCCAGCGTTGGCCTGCGCTCCCAGCTCCAATCCTGGACGGTTATGGCATGAAACGCTTCCAGCATGCCTCCCAGGTTGCAGGCTGATCTACTCCCCACTGTGGTTGCCACTTAACTTAGCCCTCTCTCTGCTCACATCCTCATCCCATCGCTCCCTCCTCCTTGCTGTTGTCTAAAACTCCTGCAATAGAAAACATCTGTTTTCATTACATAATGAAAGCTAAGGTTCCAAATTCAAATCCCCTGGGAGGAGCCATAAAAAGTAAGTGGTTGCATTCCAGCCCTCTCTGACCAGAAAACGCATGGGGTAGGAGAGAGAGGGGCCCATTGCTACCCACCTAGAGGAAGGGAAAGGCAGAGCTGCAGAACACAAAGCCGCTGGCTTCTTGGAATGGAAACCAGTATGGAAAGTGACCTTCAGGAGAGTGGGCTGCAGTCACCTACAGCCACATCTACTTCGTGTCTGTTCTCGGCAGCCATCCTAGGAAGAACGCCCTTGACATGAGCCTGCTCCTTTCAAGGCCTTCCCCTCGAGATGAGGGACAGCACTTCTTGATGCTGCCCTTCAGTCATATCATAAGTGACTCACTTAGAGACCAAGCTGAGGACACTGCCAGAGGCCCTGGCCATGTCTCCAGCAGGTTCCAGAGCAGCAGCCCCAGGGCAGTGGACAGACCATTGTTCTTTACACAAACCGCATGTCCTGGAATTTCATGTTTTATGGTGCTGATGCCATGGTCTCTTTGCCCTAGCCCTCTCCAACAACCACACTGACTTTATTATTTATTTAAGTTAAGTATCAGCCAGGGGCCTGGTAGGGAACTTTTGGGACCTCAAATTGGGTTATTTTGGAAACGTTCATAAAAGAACAGCTTATAAACAAGATCGCGCCATACCTTGGTGCTGGTGTGGGTGAGACACACAGAAGACCTCCCTGTTGGAAGCTGCAGGGAGTGGGAATGAACCCCAATCCCAGGGAGTCAGAGTTACACGGGAAGGGCTGCATGATAGGTGCCATAAGCTTCAGTCAAAGGAATCAATATTCCAGTCTTAGTATTCCTCCTAGCTTGATTTCTTCCTTCTGTCTCCATTGGCCAAATCATGCTGGAAGCCAGAAATCAAAACAACTCAATGATGTTGTCAACAACAGTGGAGCTCCCTGGATCATGGGAAGTTGGAGGTGAGGACAGAGGGACTCTGGTCCACAATCCCATTGTCTGTTTCTTGCTCAGGAAACCAAGTCCAGTGGACATACAAAGCCATTTGCAACTGGGAGCAGCTCAGTCTTTCTATCCAGTGCTACCAAGTGACAGAGTTGCGCTTGAGACACTGGACCATGTCCTGGGGCAGCCTCACACTTCTACACCCACCTGCTTGCCTTGAGCTTCCTCCTCTTCCTGGACAGCCCCTCTCTGCTTCCCTCTTGGAGACTTTCTACCCACCTTTCAAAACGTTGCAGCCTCTGCCTATTTTATTCTGTTCACTTGGGCTTCATTACCTCCACCTTTCCAATTCAGAAGCTCTGTGAGTTCACGCTTCTATGGGGACTTTATTCCTGTAGATTTCCCCTGCTGCTGTGCTGAGCATTCCTTAAAACAAAGCCTTCATCTCATCATCACTGGTAACAACCACAACTGTAGCTTTCTGAGTCCCGTTGTGTCTATGAAACATTTTGCTTCCATCCAATGTATAAGTAATAAAATGGATTTTCAGGCAGACCTGTCAGCTTGCAGTAGATCAACGAGCTGGGAAGCAGTGGAGCTAGGGTACAAACTCCGTCCATCCAACCCTCAGGAACCCGGAAGTGATGCAGTGTACACTGCCTCTCAGCTTTGTGTCCCCAGAGCTGGGCCATTTCTGGGTTAGGTAGAACTAGTGCCTACGTCCGGTTTCTGAATAAATAACCAGAAAGCATAATATGCCGACAGACGTCTTTTTTATCCCATGTATATTTCTTCTGGAGTGGGTTGGCACATGGCCTTGATTTTCTGTAGTCTTCTCTCCAAGCTGATAGTTTACAAAGTCCCACTTCACTGGTAGAGCTAAACTTTGTCTTGACTGTTAAGTGCCTTTTCAGAATAGAATGATCAGGAAACAGAATCTCTTAGAACATGATGGTATTGGCCTTGCTCCTAGAGTACTAAGTTAGAAAATTTTCCCAAGGACTGGAGAACAGTGTGATAGGAGCTTCTAAGCAACATGTCCTTGTATTTTTATATAATATGAACTGGGGAGCTGAAGGAGAAGAGAAAGACCAGACTCTTAAAATTGATCTTGTTACAAAAAAAAGAAAGAAACAAATTCAGCCCCCATAGATTGAGTGCTTACTGTGAGCCCAACTCTGTGCTCAGTACTTTATAGCCAGCTTTCCTAATTTATTAGGAGCTATGTAATAGAGGTCTTACTATCCCAATTTTACAGAACAGGAAACCAAGGCTCATCACCAACTTGCCCAAGGCCTCCCACATCTAACATGTGTCTCAAAGTCCATGCTCAAATTTCCATGGTTCTACGCTGACTCCCTGAGACAGCAAAGTAACCCTCATCAGCTATAACCAAACCAACTTTATCCTGAGGAAAATCCCAAAGAACTTTTGGAAATTCTATGGCTAATCAGAGCAATTCTGGTCATCAAATATCATTGCAGGGGCTGGCACTGTGGCATAGCAGGTAAAGCTGCCGCCTGCAGTGCTGGCATCCCACATGGGCGCCAGTTCGAGTCCCAGCTGCTCCACCTCCAATCCAGCTCTCTGTTATGGCTTGGGAAAGCATGGAAGATGGCCCTAGTCCTTGGGCCCCTGAACCCTCATGGGAGACCTTGAAGAAGCTCCTTGCTGCTGGCTTCAGATCAACACAGCTCTGGCCTTTGCAGCCATTTAGGGAGTGAGCCAGCAGATGGAAGACTTCTCTCTCTCTCTCTCTCTCTCTCTCTCTCTCTCTCTCTCTCTGCCTCTCCTCTCTGTGTGTAACTCTGACTTTCAAATAAATAAATCTTTAAAAAAAAATCATTGCAAAATATAAAGTCTTAGAATACTAAAATAATATGTGCCTTTACGTAATTACTTCAACTGAACCTTCTTTTCACACTTTTGTTATCAAAAATTGATGAGTGTTCTGGTGTTGCAAGTTAAGCCTCCCTTTGGGACAGCCGCATCACATATGGTAGTGCTGGAGCAAGCACCAGCTACTTTGCTTGTGATCCAGCTTCCTGCTAATGCAGCTTGGAAAGCAGTGGATGAAGTCCAAGAGTTTGGGTCCCTGCAGCCTCTCTCAGACTTTCTGGCTCCTGAACCCCGCCTGATCTAGCCCTGGTTGTTGCAGGCATTTGGAGGAGTGAACCAACAGATGGAAGATCTCTCCTTCTTTCTCTGTTTTTGTTGTTCTGTCTTTCAATTAGACGAAAACAAATTTTGGCATTTACTTTTTTTGAAAATTAGGTAAAAGCAATGTTATGTCATTTGTAGATGAGGGGATTGAAACTCAGAGAAGCTAAGCAGCAAGAAACAATAAGATTGGAATCTAGGCCTTTTTCCTTTTTTGGGGTAAGATGTATTTATTTTACTTGAGGGGCAGAGTGAGAGAGAGAGACAGAAACAGAGAGAGACATCTTTCATCTACTGGTTCACTCCCTAAATGGCCACTTCAGGCAGGGCTGTGCCAGGCTGAAGCCAGGAGCCAGGAACTGTATCTGGGTCTCCCACATGGGTGGCAGGGGCCCAAGCATTTGGGTCAGGATCTGCTGCCCTCCCAGGTGCATCAGCAGGGACTCAAACTAATACTCTGATGCCAGTATCCTAAGCAGCAGACTAACAGGCTGTGTCACAATGACAACTCCCAGATTTTCCTTTGGAATCTAGTCCACTAAAATGCTAAAGTTTTGGGGGCTGGCTCTGTGGCACAGCGGGCTAAAGCCTTGGCCTGAGGTGCTAGCATCCCAAATGGGCACTGGTTCTAGTCCCGGCTGCTCCTCTTCTGATCCGGCTCTCTGCTATGGCCTGGGAAAGCAGTAGAAGATGGCCCAAGTCCTTGGGCCCCCCTGCACCTGCGTGGGAGACCTGGAGGAAGCTCCTGGCTCCTGGCTTCGGGGCCAAACCAGCGGATGGAAGATCTCTCTGTCTTTACCTCTCTGTAACTCTTTCAAATACATAAAATATATCTTTAAAAAAATTTTTTTTAAATGCTGAAGTTTTTTTGTTGTATTTTCAGCCTAGTATGCTGAACTCAGCCATGTATAGAACTGCTCCTTCTAAAAAGCAGATTCTTGTTCACTTACCTCAATCTATTGACACCTTTTCCCTTTACTGTTTTCATTTTTTAAAAATTATTTATTCATTGGAAAATCAGAGTTATAGGGAGAGAAAGTAAGAGGGACACATACACACACATAGAAAGAGAGAGAGAGAGAGAGAGAGAGAGAGAGAGAGAGAGACCTTTCATCTGCTGGTTCACTTCCAGAATGGCGACAAGATCCAGGACTGGTGCAGGCAAAAGCCAAGAGTCAGGGACTTCATCCGGGTCTCCCATGTAGGTGCAGGGGCCCAAGCAGTTGGGCCATCTTCTGCTGCTTTCCCAGGACATTAGCAGGGAGCTGGATTAGAAGCAGAGCAGCCAGGTCTCAATCAGTGCCCATATGAAATGCTGGCATCATAGACAAAAGCTTTAACTGCTACACCACAGTGCTAGCTCCCCTCTAATATTAATATTTTTGTTGACAGCACAAATATTGTCACAATAGGAGAAATTTCACTTATAGTTTCATTGCCCCGACTTCAATTATTTTTAGGTTTCTATTATTTTCATCTAGTCTTTATCCATAGATCACTAAAAAGCACAAACACAGAGACATTGGCACACATACAAGAAATCATCTGACACCCGGTTATGATCAAAAGTTGGCAGCCACCTGATGTACAGAATCCAAACAGATCCTTGTGGATAGTTTTCTTGGAGATGGCACAAATCTTGCTCTCATGAAGCAGTCAAATAGAAAGGAGCAGAAAGCAAAAGACTTTCACAAAGTTGACAGTTGTTCCTGTAAAAATTCTTTTTTAAAGATCCATTATTTTCTTTTTCTGATTTATTCATTACTCATTTGAATGTACAGACACAGACAGGAGGCACAGAGAAAGATCTTCCAAATTCTGAATGTGACAATCATTCCTCTACAGGAAGCAGTGCCTGGTTCTCTAATCCACTGGATATTCTCTTAGTAAGAGTGATATTGATCAAAACATGCTTTGTGGTTATCTCTGGGTAGAAAGATTATAAGTGATGTTTATGTCCTTCATTTTGTATATGTATGTTTTCTATGCTGAGCATGTAATATATCTGAATTAGACTAAAATTAATAATAAAGAGGTGTTGAATATGATATGAAGGTGATCTGAGGGACAGAGCCTATGAACATTAGAATGCAGGGGCAGAACCCATAGTCCCTACCACCAGCAGACACCCAGTCCCAGTCTCAGAACAGGGAGCCTAGAACCCAGGAGATAGATGTTCTAGAAACATTATTTTCTTTCTTTTTTTTAAAGATTTATTTTATTTATTTGAAAGTCACAGTTACACAGAAGGAGAAGGAGAGAGAGAGAGAGGGCTTCCATCTGCTGGTTCACTCCCCAGATGACCACAACGGCCAGAGCTGTGCCGATCCAAAGCCAGGAGCCAGGAACTTCCTCCAGGTCTCCCACATGGGTACAGGGGCCCAAGGACTTGGGCCATCTTCTACTGCTTTCCCAGGCCATAGCAGAGAGCTGGATCGGAAGAGGAACAGCCGGGACTAGAACTGGTGCCCATATGGGATGCTGACACTTCAGGCCAGGGCTTTAACCCACCTGCACCACAGCACCAGCCCCAACATTTTCTTTCTAATACAACATCTGCTAAAGAAGCTTCTGCTTGCTTGCTTGCTTGCTTACTTACTTTTTTTTTTTTTTTTTAACTTGGAAAGATGATTCCTAAATCATTTCTCAACAGGGAAGATTTGATTCTGAGAACATGCTATGGTTTTCTGTCGCAATGGTCCAATAACATTTAGCAGAGAATAACACCCAGAGAAATGTGTGGGAGCTTTGCTGGCAAGTCCTGTAGTGCTTTAATAAAGGAACATGTCATTTTTCTTCAGCTAAATTTTAGCTAGAAATAATATGAGACAAGTTTTCATTGCCATTCATTCTATAGCCTTCCTGTAATTTGGACACCTTAATGATTTCATGCAAAATTCACTGTCTAAAGAGTCTTGGTGGCTTGTGTCTGATCCTGGTTTTTCCCTTTGATGTGGATTACTTATGTGCATCCATCATGGTAAAAACAGCAGAGTTTGGGCAAACACTGCTCTCTCAGACCCTGCTCCTTTCAGGCCTGGAGATCCTTCATCTAACCCAGTTCCATTCTTGTGCCTCTTCCCGCTGGCTTCCCCAGTGCCATTTTTATTAAAGCCCCAGCTCATCCCACATTCAGCTGCATGACTTCTTACAGGCTTCAGAATAAATCACCACATTGCTCCGATCTTGGCTTCTCTGCCCTCGGCTTTCAATTAAATTTAGAATTGACTTTAAAGGTACAACCTCAATGTACATGGTTGAAAATGACCTTGTTTCCCCTTTCCCACCACCTGCGACTTCCTGCACGGGGCTCTTATACTCCAGCTCCTGGTTCAAAAAGTAGAAGCAGGAATTTGCTACATGCTCCTGTGGCAAACTGTAAGTCTCAAGCTGTTTAAAGTCTTTAAAGTCCCATCCAAAAGGTAAAGTACACTCTGCAGAGAGAAATCTGGGGGCCTGAATCTCCGGCTGCCTGTGTTCAGGAAGAGACATAGAAGGAGAGGAAGAAGGAGAAGAAGAAGAGAAGAAGGAAGGGGAAAAAAAAGCCCTTTAAGCTAAACACTTCATTTGTTTAATTCCTACAGTTTGCACTCTAGATTAGTGTATTTCTAATATGTATCCACTACCAAATAATGAAGATAAACGATCTATGACAAGAGTCATAGACACCAAAGCCGACTTTCACATCAAAACTCACTTTCATCTTTTGTCTTGTCATTGGGCTTTTGGCTGTTAGTAAGGAATATGGCATAGTAAGTAGCAGGTTTGGGCAACTAAGAGTTGAATCTGCTCCTGCCAATTTCTCCTTCCTCCTTTTGGAAGGCTTTGCCAGTCAGGAACACCATGCTAGAAAACACTTCTCCCTCTGTCCAAAGTCATTAACATTTTAAGGCACGTAATTCTATATAACTAAGGGCAACAAGGCCCCTTCCAATTTGGAAGAAAAGAAGGAAAGAATGATTTGCTTGTCTGAAGTAAGGATCAAATAAGATTCAGTATGTGAAAGACATGTGTACGCTGAAAGTGATTCACAACTGCAAAAGACTAATTTATTCATTCAACCACCAATCAGTTATTGGTTGTTTGCTAGGCATCAGGTTCCAAGGAGGTTGTACAGTGTTTAAAAGCTTGAGCCTTAATTTTCTTCCCTCTAAAATGGGAATACAAGAGAACTAAATGAAAGAATAAGTTATGTAAAACTACATCTTGGCACACAAGATGAATAGCTTTATATAAACATATGAAAGAAGTAGTCCCAGTTAGAAGGGGCTTACAGCTAATGAATTATTATTCTGAACCTTCTGCCTTCTGTCTCTGATACTGAACTCTTCAGCAAGCTTCAAAGATGCAGCTATACAAACCTCAAGTCAAAATATTTTTCTATGAGAGCACGCACTGTGGTGCAGCAGCGTAAGCCACCTCTTAGGATGTCCACATCCCCTACCAGAATGCCTGGGAGCTATCTGCATCTACACTTCTGATTCAGCTTCCTGTTACTGCATACCCTAGGGGGCAGCAGATGGGGCTCTAGTACTCGGTTACTAACACCCACGTGGGAGACAACTATGGAGTTCCTGGCTCTTGGCTTTGGCCTGACCCAATCCTGGCTGTTGCAAGAATTTGAGAAGTGAACCACTGGATGAATTATCTCTCTCTCTCTTTTTCTCTCTCACTTTCTCTCTCCCTCTTTCTCTCACACTGTTTTTCCAATAAATAATCTTTAAATATAAATGCTTTTTTATTGATTTCCCTTTAGATTTATTAAGAACGTGTGGGTGCTATATCAAATAAAGAAGAAAGGAAGGGAAGGAAAAGGAATTAAGATTTAGTAACCCACTAAATGAGATCTCCATGATTTTGCATCTTTTTTTCCATTGAAATCTTATGAAATCCTAATTAATAGACAGCCATTAGTATTCTCATGTCTCATCTAGGAATGCAGTGACCTCTGCAGGACCACAGAGCTAGGAGGTGGAGAGCTCCTGTGACTCCAGAACCCAACTTTCTTCCAGGATCACCAGCTGCCCTGTCTGTCCTGTTAGATCCCGAGAGACCAGAGCTTGCCTCCTCACTGGAAAACACAGGAGACGTTCAGGATCTTCTTAGAGTAGCAAAGGACATCTTCAAGAAGAGCACTCTGCAATCATTAATTTCTCACTCAGTCCTGGGAACAGCAGTACAAGGTTAGAGTCCTTCTTTTCCATCCAGAGCTATGTAGGTAGAAACTTCTTTTTCGGCTCTAAGAGATTACTGTTGACGTGGGTGTTTTTGATGACTTTGATTCTCCTTTCCTTTCTTTCCGTAACACTTATGCTTTTCTTGGGAAGAAAAACCATACAAAACTTTAAAACCGTGAATTGAAAAGTTCGGACAGAAGGTGACACCACACTGACCCCGTTTTGAAAGGCTACAGCCACCCCCTAGGTTAACTGATTTTTCCACGCCAGCTTTACCTTTCACAGCGTTCCCAAAAAGTGGCTCTTCTAAAGCAAACTTTTCCTACTCAAGTCAGCCTCCCTCCCTGGACTGCAGAACAATGAAGATCTCACACCAAAGTTCAACCTGGGAGCCCCACAGCCTACACAGGGTAAAGACTTGTTGCTGGGCAGGCCTAAAAAGACAGCTCTTTAGCTTTTTTTTTTTTCACTTTATTTTTTTTTAGTTTTTTTTTTCCCAAAAAATACTTTTATTTAATGAATACAAATTTCATAAGTCTTTAGTGTTTTAAGGATGTTTCCTTGTAATGTTTACTTTTTTAAAATTTATTTTAACTTACTTAAAAAGTGGGGGAGGGGGGAGGAGAGAAAGTGCGAGCCAGCCAGAGCAAGAGAGCAAGAAATTCCATTCACTTGTTTACTCTTCCAGGGACCAGGAACTCCATCTGAATCACCTTATGGGTAGCAGAGGCCCAAGCACTTGGGTCCTTGTCTGCTGTCCCCCCAGAATGCATTTGGAAAAAGCAGAGAAGCCAGGGCTCAAACTGGCACTTGGATATGGGTGGGTGTCTCAAGCAGTGGCTTAATCCACTGAACCACAGTTAAGGAGGATCAGAGGCCAGTGCTGTGGTGTAGCAAGTGGGGCTGCCCCCTGCAGTGCCGACATCCCAAAGGGGAACAAGTTCAAGGCCTGGCTTCTCTACTTCCTATCCAGCTCTCTGCTATGGCCTGGGAAGGCAGTGAAGGATGGTCCAAGTCTTTGGCCCCCTGCACTCACATGGGAGACCCGGGAGAACCTCCTGGCTCCTGGCTTTGGATCATCCCAACTCAGGTCACTGCAGCCATTTGAGGAGTGAACCTGTGGATGGAAGACCTCTCTCTCTCTATCCCTTTCTCTCTCTACCCTTGCCTCTCTGTAACTTTGCCTTTCAAATAAATAAATGAATGAATCTTTAAAAAAAGAAAAAAAAAGTAGGGAGGGTCACATTGCCCTCCAAATTTTTCTGCTGATGTCTATAATTTCCACTCAGAACCCAGTTGAATTATTTTACCCAGTGCCTGCCCCCCGGCCTTAACTTAGCTAGATCACTGTTGGTCAAAACCAACTGACTGCAGTGGATGTTTATGCATAATTGGAATGCTTATACCACTTGGAATGTTTACGCCACTTGGAACATCCACATTCCATATCTGAGTGCCTCATTGGAGGCCTGGTTCCTCTACTTCCCACCCAGGTTCCTCCTAATGCTCACCCTGTGAGACAGTAGATAGTGGCTCTAGTACGTGGGTCCCTGCCACCCTTGTGGGAGTCTGGGATGGAGTTAGGAGTTCCTAACCAGGTGCTGTGGGCATTTAGAGAGTGAACCAGTGGATAAAAGATCTCTCTTTCTCTGTCTCTGCCTTTCAAACTCTTAACCTTGTTTGTTTATAAACCAGCTGTTTAAAACTAACTCACTCCATGAAAGACCAAAAAGCCATATTATCATGGAAAATTTCTTCTCTTAATTTTAAACATCCCTCCTTCCTTTCCTTCTGGCTGCCCTTTTCCCAATTTCCAGAAATGATTGTCCATTTTTAGTGACCAAAAGAAAAGCACCTCACAGCTCATCTGAGTCGGCAGGAGCTTAAGCAGCTCCCTGTCCTCCAGGGTAATCTTTAGAGTTCAAGGTCGAAAGAGACTGAAGAGTGAAAACGCCCTATTTGGCTAACAGGGAAGTTTATGCTTAGTTATCTTTCCAGCAGTTGTCTGTGTCCCTGTCTGTATCTGTCTGTTTTGGTGTCCAGACCTCAGAAGTGGAGCCCATCTCTCAGCATTTTATTTTTTTTAAAGATTTATTTATTTATTTATTTATTTATTTATACTTGAAAAGCAGAGTGACAGAGAGATGGAGAAACAAAGATAGAGAAGGAGAGAGACCTTTCATCCACTAGTTTGCTCCATAAATGGCTGCAAAAGCCAGGTCTGGGCAAGGATGAAGCCAGGAGCCTGGAACTCCCTCTTGGTCTATCCTGTGGAAGGCAGGAGCCTAAGCACTTGGGCCATCTTCCACTGCCTTCCCAGCATATTAGAAGGGAGCTGAATCAGAAGCGGAGCAGC